>NC_056737.1:711106020-711251020 GCF_019279795.1 Protopterus annectens
GCAAATAATATTGAGTGCGACGCATTGACAGAACATAACTTTGATGGCGGTTCTAAAACTGTAGAAATTGTGTTACAAGCTGTTATGTAAGAAACTACCTTATCTAAATGCTTAATGAAAACCGTATCCCTTCTGTACTGTTAGGACACTAATGTATGTAAAATGTATAAAGAAACCGCCAACAAGGAAACAATACCAGTAAAGCAAAATAGATCCACGACCTAGAAGGTGGCTCTGGAAATCCAAGAGTAAAAAAGGCAGATAAAATGCTAATATTCCTTCTTCCGCTGAAGCAGAAAATGAAAGGCTTCAAGTTGAATGAAAATTTCTTGCTTTAATAAAACGATCAAACCAACAATCTCATCAAGCGCTTTCGCTCTGCATGGTGCTGAGCTTTTTCAAGATAAAATCATTTCAGACTAGCAACTCTTTATATACAAACTTAGAATGCAGTCAGTTATTCAATTAATAGGGAATAAGCTCCATTTAACTCTTCAATTCCCTTTCTTACACAGAACATACTTGTAACCAACCTTTACTAAGCACAACATGCTACAGTATGGAAAAATGTATATATATAAATATAAAACAATGCAATAATCGATTGTTGATATGCGCATAGTTTACCATAAAATATACAGTATTAAAAACAATATTTAAATATCAATTCTGTACACCTATTTGTATATTTAATATTCTACCCTTCCATATCACAATAATAAGGGAATAAATACTATGATGCATTAACTAATGAGTTTATAGCTTGTAAAATCTATTAATGATTTCATAATGTAATACACTTTAAAAAATGTTTGGATGTAAAATATATAACAAAATGTTGTTTCTATTAATTGAACCTGAAAAACATTAAAAAATCCAAGATCATAATTTTGCCTTCCTTAGCTTCAAGACGCTACTAATACTACAAGCGTCATTAAGTCCTGGTCACCTTCTCGCGTCTAATCTCAACTGCCATATTAATTCTTTATATTCTAAAAGGGACCCCCAGTCACCACCCCTGTCATCCATCTTTACCTGTTCTAAAATAATAAATTTAATCTCCATGTTGGGACAAAAAAGGGAATGTCTATAAAAAGCATTAGTTTCCTTTTTCCTAATTATATCGTACTGATGTAATTATATCGTACTGATGTTCATAAATGCGTCTTCTGAGAGTTCTCTCAGTCTTTCCTATGTAGAAACTTTTGCATCTTGTACATAAACCCAAACAGACGATGAATTTAGCATTACAATTATAATAGCCCCTTGGTTGACACAGGAATTTTCTTGATGGTAAATATAACCTGTGCCCATTAAATATAGCTGGGCATTGTTTGCACATTCCGCACTTATATGTGCCTTCTTTTGTGTTCCCACTACATACCATTGGTTTAATCTGGTTCATTTCTAACATTTTTTTTATATTAGTACCCCTACGTCTAATGAATCTAGGAAACTCTGGGATCATACTGCCCAACCTATCATCCAACCTTAAAATTGGCCAATATTTCTTTACACTATTTTCCACAACATCATGGTCAATGCCAAAGGTGTGGATATATCCCTTTTCTTCCAAATTTTGCAGGCCACTGCCTACTTGGCATGTTGGTGTACCTGTAGTATCCAGCAGGGGTGGGTATTTAGTCCTCCTGTTGGTGATAATTTCTGCTGCTAATTCCTCAATCAAAAAGCTTGGATATCCTCTTTCAAGGGATCTTTCTTTTCGGAAATTAATTTCTTCCATGAACATTTGCGTTGTGTTGCACATTCTAGAGGCACGGATGAATTGCCCCTTAACTATTCCTCTTTTCTGATATTCAGGATGGTTACTTTGAAAGTGTAAAAAAGCATTTGAATAGGTGGGCTTCTTAAACACCCTGGAATTAAACCTGTTATTGACATTGTCCTTAACCAAATGCACATCCAGATAATCCAAGCTATCCAGACTCAATGAATGCGTAAAGGTTAAAAAGGAAGTAGTGGTGTTAATATAATGAATAAATTCCTCCATATTTAACCTAGTGCCACTCCATATAAGGCAAATGTCGTCAAGAAATCTAACATAGTGCCTAATGTGCCGTGCCCACTCTGTGCCAAAAATATATGTGTGTTCCCATTTATGCAACACTATGTTTGCATAAACTGTGGCACAGGCTGCCCCCATTGCAACACCTGACTTTTGCCTGTAAAAATGACCATTGAAGCATACAAAATTGTTTTCCAAGATTAATTCCATAAACTCCACCAACAAGTTTGTGGTATTTGGAGTAAGTTTCGCTTCGTTAACTATTTATTTATTTTATTTATTTATTTAACATTTGTTGACCGGGAATGTCCGACTAGGTTCCACAGAGCCTGTTTTCAGCGGAGGCCCGGGGAGAAATGCTCCAGATGCATGTCTTTGGAAAACGTCACTAAACCATTTTAATCCTGTAGAATGTGGTATACTAGGAAACAATTGAACAATGTCTATAGTTACCAATAATAAATCTGGATGGTATTGTAGGGATTGCAGACCCCTAAGAAAATCCCAAGAATCCCTGCAAATATACTTTAAAGAAGCAGCAAATTGCTTCAAAGTGTGGTCTATAAATTTCCCAATAGGTTCTGTTATACTCCCTTGTCCAGATACTATGGGTCTAAAGTTTAAGGGGTCCAGACCTTTGTGTGTTTTCGGGATGCCAAATATTACAGGGATTCTTGGTTTGGCAACAGTTAAAAAGTTATAAAGTTTTTCATTGAAAACCCCTTGCAGGAGATGATCATATAAAACAAAACTGATTCTGGAATATGCCATGTGTAACTCATTACTAGACACCTGTTCATATTGCTCCGGGTCCTGCAACATCCGTTCAATGTACTGGGTGTAAGCAACATTGTACATCAGAACTAACCCCCCCCCCCTTGTCTGTTTTCATCGCCCTGCAGCTATTCTAAGAACGTTAATCAAATTCATCTCCTTCCTACTGATGTTTTGGAGATCATTCTTCTGCTTTTTATTATTAAACATCCTGATATCCTTTTCCATCATTTCTTCAAATATTTTCACTATTGGATCCATAGGCGGGTTGAATGTACTCTTATGAGAAAGTTCCATGCTTATAGGAAGTTCTCCTTTAAAATAAAGCATTAAATTCAATTGCCTACTAAACATTTTTAGGTCTATTAATTCCTGTTCCATTCTATTAAAAAATGCTGGTACAAAGTGCAATCCCTTCGTAAATAAGTCAAAGTGTTCTGTTCCCAAACTAATATTAGTGTAATTGTAAATCGAAAAATTGTTTTCTGTTACCACTGTAACCTTATTTAAAACATCCGTGCTGGCTACAGTGTTGTTCGTTGATGGAGTACTTAAAGTAGCTTGCATATCCTGATCTACTTGTTCCCCCCACCCCTGAAAAAAATCTGTTACCCCTTCCCCCTCCCTGTTTGGGGGAAAGAGAAAATCCTGATGGGGGGTGTCTCTATCTCTCTCCACAAACCTTTGGTTATTCCTTGGTGTCTCATGATTCATTTCTGTTCTATGACCTCTATTGAAATTGCCATGTATACTACTGTTGTTGTAATTAAACTGTTTGGCTTTAATTGGCAGTGGGTAGGCCACCCCTTCATTATATTCCTTTAAGTCCCTCTCTAACTTGTGAATCTTACGATTCAGAATTCTCCCTTTATGCATGGTAACTAGTGTTCACATAAATAATTATTTCACACATGTATAGTTCCCAGGAAGGATGGCAGAAGTCTCATATTCCCAGTAGCTTTCTTCCTTGCACAGTATTACTGCTTCTGCCATGGAATAGTCAGGGGTTTCCAGTTACCTGTTCTTTTTTTTATTTTGCACATTAACCAGGAAGGTGGGCTGATAAAGGTTACTTTATATCCACTCCCTGGGCCATGTGGCCAAAACATCACAAGCAAAAAAAAATGTTAAATACAAGATTGTGTAAGGTAACTATTATTACAGGCATGTTGCAAGCATTTTAAAATGCGTAATTATTAAATATTACAATGTAGGTATATTCACCAAGCACTTAGGAAAGGGAAATGGATAGAAATTAAGCCAAATAATCTCTTTCACTGGTAGTAGGTGTAAGCAGTTTAATGGAAGCTGTCTGCCATACAGCTTATTAATCAACAGTGTAAACAATGCTTACCCTCTTCATTGCTAGATCATTGTGCATAAATATAATAAATAATATATGACAGCCACAAGAGCTTAAAAGTTTATGTTAACTTAAATAATGAAGAACATAAAAACAAATGCACATTGAAATGTGCATATAGGTCAGCACATGCAGATAAAATAAAAGGCAGTAAAAGCAGACAGGATGCATACAGAAAAATTAAGTTCCAGATACACAAGTTTCTGGCTATCACTTACTCAGGAAATACTGTCCCTGTCATAAGTTAGACACATTAAAAACTAGTGCTCACAGATTGTGCCAGCAAAAACAACAGTAACATCTTCTACCATACCATTGCTTGCACAGTTATATTGTTCTTTCACTATAGCCCCCCAGCGTTCATCACATGACAGTATTTTCCTTGACATTGGGCAATGGGATTAGATCAGGCTCAAGGGGAGGATGGACCCCTCTTGTGGAAAGTAGTAGTAGTCCACAAAAACATACAGGCCATAAAGATGAGAATTGAGAATAAGGAAATTATGCATTATTGCTATTACGCTAGGAGCCCAGAATTTTCAGATAGAAGAAATTCGGAAAGCTTGAGAAAAATAAGAGGAAAGAAAACTACCTGCACAAGAAAAACTGTCAAACTTCAAATGCAAATGTGTGTTCATTAGTAGAACAGGTCCATGAAAAAGATTACATAGATAAAGAAACTGGAAAAAGAAACGACAGAGGAAATGTGAAAATAGAAAGAACAAGAGATATGATATGGTGCAGTATTCATGAAAAGGAGGAAGTTAAACTAATAAATATAAAAAAGCAACTACAAAATATTTGGAGAGAAATATAAGCAAAGGCACCCATATATGGAAAATTTCCCAATGCAAAAAATAAGAAAATAAAGGGAGAATGTATTACAGAGGATTAATAAGGTAGAAGTTAAATATGGATTACAAGAAAAGTGAAGACGTTAGTGTAAAAATTCCAAACACAGGTACTGTTGCAGCATGATGGAACAATGAGTACTCAAACTAGGTAGAAACAGGTGAAATGGAAAGCATCTGAAGACTTTCCACATAATGCTCTTAAGCCTTCTATAGGAAACCTGTACAAAAGTTCAGCTGAAGTTGTACAGCAAGTGGAGAAGGAAATGGTGGCAACTCTGATGAAGGCTATGCTGTGAAGTAATGGGGGTAATGAGTTCCCATATGGAGGAGCAGCAGATGACGCAGGATGTATCTGAATAGGATATGTCAAAGCCAAATTTTATGTAACTTTCTTTTCTCTCCATTTCATATAGGCATTCTATAGAATGTGCTCTCAGTTTAGAAGAAAATTAACTAAGGGAAAAGCGACTTAATAGAGATGGATAGACATTAAATTCAACAAAAGAAATAGATTACAGAAAGTAAATAGACCAAAATGTTGAGACTTTTAAAACAGAGAAACACAGTACTCAAAAGACTATAGGTTCATAGGAGTATACTAGGCCAGTGACTTAAGGGTCCTTACAAGCCTAGCCAATATAACCTGATTTTACCCAACATATGGCCTGTAGGGGCAAGAGGATGGCATGAATTTGTGCTTGTGCATTGAGTATCTTACAGATTGCCCCTGTCCATAAGGGGCATAGGCTGTACACAACTGTGAATTTGTGATTCCCCATCTATTGATCCAAATTGCATTTGAAGTGGGCCAAGGAAGGACTCTAATTAATGTGAATAGGAAGCCTATTCCAAAAAAAGGGGCAATCTCCGAGAGACATATCTGATCTCTAGCATGTTTTGAGGCGTTGACTAAGTTTAGATCCCTAGATTGGGTGACCCTCATGCAGTTTGACTTGTGGATGTGTAGCAGTTCCATCAGTGCTGGATTTGTGAGTGCCCTGTAGGTCAGACATGGGTCACCCCTTAATAATTGGTAGGAGACAGAGTAAAGGGAAAGTCTTTTAGTCTGTCTCTATAGTTCAGGTTGTTTGCACCCTGTATTTTCTTTGTGAGAAACCTCTGAGGTCCCTCCAGCTGCTGTAAGTGCCTACTCAGTTACATGCCAAATGGCACACTGTACTTGACTATTGGTCTAGGCTGAGTACAGTAAGGCTATAATTTCTTTAGATCTGGATGTCATTCCTTTACTTATAAATTGTGCCACATAAAGGATTTCACCACTGTGGAAACATGGCTGTTAAAGTTCAGGCTATTTACCTATCTGTGTACCTAGATCTGTCACCTTTGAGTCTACACTAAGGGGTGTGCTATTGATGTCATACACAGGGTTTTTTGACTTACCTGCATTTAGTTTCAGGCCATGGTTCTGGCATCAATCATTTGTCTGATCCAGACTGATATCTCCATCACTGGGGGAGTACATGATTACCCCAGCTTGCAGTCATTGTCAGACTTTGTCAGCCATAAGCCTTCCACATTTGCCTTGACTTCAGTGAAGTGCTCTGTCCTGTGGCACACAACTAGTAACTGGCCTTTTGCTGGATGTGGATTCACCCACTTTAACCACATGTCCTGTCCATGAGCCATTTAGTTATCCATCTGGTGACATAGGGATTTATGCTCAGTGTTGTGAGTGTATTTATAATACTTGAGTGGGGAATGTGTCAAATACATTGGTCAGGTTAAGGTAGGTGGTATGTACTGTTTTATCCTCAGCATGACCTGCCCTTGACAAAGCTGAATTGCATCAGGTCGAGTATTTGGAGTTCTCCTAAGCCATTATTTATCAGGTCCATGATTATTCTTTCCATGGCCTTACATATAAGACTAGTCAAACTTACAGATCTGTAATTTCCTGGGTAAGTAGATGGTCCCCCTTTATGCAGAGGGATGACTTTTGCTAATTGAGATCTTAATGGTCTTAAGTCCTGATTTAAGCTGTTTCAGAGGTACCCTAGTGTATTGTCAGGCCCCACTGAAGATGTGTTTTTAGCTTTAGAGAGAGCAGTGGCAACCTGTTCTTTGGTGGTAATTGGCAGTGGAGTGGTGGAAGGTACTTTTTGGGGGAAAACTGGGGTGATGGGGAGGTGAAATTTGAGCTGAATTTGTCTGCCAGCAGATTTTCTATGTCTTCTGGCTGAGTATAGGTGATGTCATCTACAACTAATTCCACACATTCTTGTCTTTTACCCTTAAGATTGCAGACATAACTGAAAGATGCCTCTTTGGTTATTTTTAGCTTTGGAGGCTATTTTTACCTCAAAGTCTGCTTTCACAGACTTGACTTGTTCCCTGATTTGCTTATTTAGACTAATCAGGGACTTATTTCTCTGTTTTGCACATGCCCTCTTACTTCTCAATAGGATTTTCTTTCTTTTGTTGTGCAGGGGTCTACAGGGTGACTTGTTTTTGTGGTTTGACCTGGGTTTATTTTGGTCTGATACTGCTGTTTTTATGCAGTTGTTTATATGGTCATACAGGGCTTTTGTGTATACCTCTGCATGGGTTTCTTTTTCTAGATTTGGAGGATCTTGGAAATTAGCTGTGCCGTCCCTTAATAGTGGTGCAGCAGTTAACGGTCGCCTCACAGCAAGAGGTTCTCTGGTTCAATTCTCTGCTAGGGTGTCTTTGCGGAGTCTGCATGTCCTCCCTGTGTTTGCATGGGTTTCCTCCGGGTAGTCCGGTTTCCTTCCACATTCCAAAGACTTGCGTCTGAAGCATTTCTCCCCGGACCTCCACTGAAAATAGGCTCTGTCCCAGTCAGACTTTCCAGTCAGCAAATGTTAAATAAATAAATTAAAGTAAAATAATTTACCTTAAAAGGAGTTCTTACATTTTTTGAGGTTAGGTGGGTGGACTAACTTTTACCTTTATTTCAGGGGAGACCGCTTTGTGATCTAATCTTACTAGTGAGGACATAACACTGGGGAGGGTGCAACATTTTCCTGTATTAGTGAGTACCAGATCTAGGATATTTGTTCCCCTATTGTGAATATAGACTAGCTGCTCCAGGGCATTTGAATTTACAAAGTCAAGAAGTCTTTGTTCCTGCATTTTAATGCTCAGGTATGCCTCCCATTTAATGGAGGGGTAGTTAAAATCAAACATGAGTATGGTATTGGGCTTGATGGTGAATGATTCTAGTAACTTCTGATATGATGTATGGGTTTCCTGGTTCATAGTGGGGAACCTGTAGCTAGCCAAGAATATGGTACTGGATTTTTCCCATGGTTAGTGGCACATGGAGTAGCTCAAGCATGTCATATTGTTTGACTAGCTTTGAGGTGTGTGCTTATCCTTTATGTAGATAGATATACCTCAGCCTTTTGCTCTTTCATGTTCAGTGGGTGGTTGGAATGTATGAAAAGTGTTATAACCTTGCACTGCCTGAGTGCTTGCTGCGGCTTTGAACCATGTATCAGTAACTGCACAGATCTCCGCATTCTTCAGGTTGAGGAGAGTTTCCAGAGTGTGCAGTTTCTTGTTGAAGCTGTTAGCATTGAGCAGTAACACCTTTAGCTTGCCCTGAATAGCTTTTGTTATCTTGAAAGGTTTGTCTGTTTGGCAATTCCTAAACAAAAGGCCCTAGAGGGGGTGAATAATTGACTAATATTTAAAAGCCTAGAAATAACAGATGAAAGATCATCCCTGGCAAAGCAGCGTGATCTATCAACTGTGTCCTCCCAGGATGACAAGTATTGGACCCCCCTTGGAATGACACCAGTAGCTAAGTCAGTTAGTTGATCATTTTCTACTGGTATTGTGGCATCATCCTTTGAGATGGTAGAATGCTGCTCAATGCTAGGCTCTTACCTGCCTGTGACATATATTCTGAGAGCTCAATTATGTCTCTCTTCATATAGTTCAAGGAGGTATGTCTCAGGTCATTCATGCCCACATGGACTATGACTCCTTCATGATGGTTCTTGGGAGTAAGTGACCTGGCCCCGAACAGGCAACTAACTGCACCCTTCCCCTTTCCCAGCCTGGTAAGAGGGACATCAGTGTGTCTCACAAGGGAGTCTCCTAAGACCAGAATATTGGGTTGTGGAGTGTTTTGCTGTATGGGCTTGGTAGTTGTGGCACAATGAGATGTGGCTTTGTGTTGTGATGGGGAATTGTGTACATGTGAGGTTTCTGAGGACTACAGCTGAGTGGCCTTTGAGGTTCAGGTAAATTACATGTGATCACCTCTGTGTATGTGGGTCTGTGTGGTCTTTTGTGGGTGTGTTGAGTGATGTGTGAGTTGCTGACAAACTGCTGCTTTTTGTATCTATATGTGAGACTCTAGCCTCCAATGTCAATGTGTAACTACATCTCACATACTGTATTTGTCTGTTTGAAAATTGATTATCATTGCACATAAGGCAGTTGTTGCATTGCCTCAGGATACCCTTGTCCACCAAGCTGGATGCAGAGATAACAGGAAAGTGCCCATCCATGGTTGCAGGTCCTAATGTGTACTTGAAAGGAGTGAAGGGTGTTTGTAGCCGGATGTGGGAGGTGTACTTACATGATGTAATCTGCAGCTACACTAACCAGCGATGCTGCCCAGTGCCAAATCAGATGCTGTCTGTGCATTAGCAGTCATCCTGGGTGCTATAGTAAGGTAACTAGCATGGTATAATGAAAATAAGCAATGTTTCCAGGTGTTTTTATCTGTACGTGGCACTGCCACAGTGAACAGCTCCATGCAAATGTGCCAAGCTTATACCAGCACTGGAAGTGCAAAAAACCAACTAAAAGAAATTCCTTTGATATAACAGAAGAGTATATATATATATATATTTTATTGTGCAGCTAAATTGATAATGGATGGTCTTACCACAAATACATACAGCAATAAAGGAAAAGAAAGGATAAAATAAAATGCTGCTATGGAAGCATCAAATAGAGAAAACTAAAGCAATTAAAACAAGAAGTGTCACTGATAGACGAGGGAACAGATCAACAAAAATGGGTATCAATGGTAAAAGCAGTGCACAACACAGACCAGGATCTATCATATGGTGTTGCAAATAATAAACTAAGGCTATGTGCACAGTCAGAAAAACTTGAAAGATTTGCAGATAATGTAAAGGAAAAGTGCAAAAAGCAACTCATTGATGACCCCAAACGTTTTTTTTTTAATAGAGAACAGGAAAACAAAGCAAAAGGAATAGAAACACTACCAAATAAAGAATAAATTGACACATTTTAGAGCAATATTTATGATGACACTGTAGAACATAACAAATATGCTGAATGGGCAGAAAAAAATAAAAGAAACAGTAAGGAGTTCAAGTATAGAGGATATAAAATGGATGGAGTATTGGCCAGAGAAATTGAAAAAAAAAAAATTGGAAAACACCATGCCCAGATACCGTACCAAACTACTGGCTAAACGTATTAATATCTTTACACAAAGATTTAGCCCTGAGTAGGAATTACACGTATACACATCCCTAACAGACACCAACCTGGTTAACAGGCAAAATAATACTGCTACTTAAGAGTGAACCTGCAACTCACCTTAAAATCTATAGACTAATAACTTGCATTTTGATGATGTGCAACCTATATATTAGAGTTAATGCATACAGAGTTTGTAGTCATTTTGGAAAAAAATCAATCATGACAATAGAGCAAAGGGCAACAAAAGACAGTCTTGTTGAACAAATGATCATTTGTTGCATAATGAAGCTATAACAGAATTGTAAAAACAGGAAGAATCTAAGTATGGCACGGATAGAGTACAAAAAAGTATTTGACAGCATCCCATATTCATGGATAAAGGAGTGCTTAGAGATGTATAATGTATATCCTATACTGATCAGTTACATTACAGTGACCATGAAACAGTGGCAAACCACTATGCAGTTAAGCCATGGCAAAAGGCCAATTATTTTCCCAGGATAAAAAATTCAAAGGTGGAGTATTCCAGGATGATTCTCTACCACTGCTACTGTTTTCTCTTCCCCGTAACCCACTAAGTTGTTAACAGATAGTCCATGGTTACAATTTGGATACCAGAATATTACCTTGTTTAAAGAATTCTTATCTGCTTTTTGTGATTGACTTAAGAAAGGAGTTAAAAGCACAACTTCAAGTGATTAAAACTTTCTCTGATGATAGATGAATGTCATTTGGTTTTGGAAAATGTGTAAAAGGAATGTTGAAAAACAGAAGAGTTGCAGTAACAAGAAAATGGTCTGAGACAGGAATGTGATGTAAAGAAATTTGAGCAGGAGGGAGTGTATAAATATTTAGGAATTGGTGAAGGATCATCAATAAAACATGAACAAATGCAAATAAAATTCAGTAAGTAGTACTACAGAAGACTAAAATTAATGTTGAAAACAGCTCTGACATCTAGGAATGAAGTCCAAGCTTTAAACTAATTTGCTTTTCCTGTCCTAACTTAATAGTTTGGGGGTGATTGGCCCCAAAATGTATTGCATCAGTTGGACAAGAAAATGAGAAAAATGCTTCACATTTATCAAATGATGTATAAAGTCAATGTATACCAAGGTTAAATATTCCTCACTCTGAAGGAGGTATAGGTCCCCTCAAAATTGATTACTTGTAGATATGCAATTGTGGAACTGTATACATATCTACTGAAATCATCAGATCCAAACATAGTGAAAGTTTTAAAAAATGAGGAGAGAAACTCTAATGTAACCTATCTGCTTGGTTTAGCTGAAGCATTCCAGTGTCAAATGGGAATGGAAACCAAACCAAAAGTAGATAAAAACTTAATGTTCCAAAAAAACAAAAGGAAGAACATAAGGAGAAAGATCAGATAAGTCAGAAAGAAATGTGGAAGGCATAACTATTGTCGCAAGTATAGAGATGTCCTGGAACAACCTTGTATTGATCAGGATTTGATGCAGGAATGGTTAAGGAAAGGTGAGTTGAACCCAAAAGATGAAAGTTTAATAGCCCAAGATAGTGGACTTACACATGCATGTTGATGTTCATCGTGCATACAGCTGCAGTCATCACACTTGGGTTATCCTGCCATCAGACGGGTCCTCGGTCGGCCGAATTCCAAAGTCTAGGTCCGGCGTCGGTTGTCACTTCTTCCCTGACATCAGTGTGGCAGGGGTATAAAAGAGGCAGCCGACGCCATTTTCTTTCTTGCCGCGCGGTGCCCGAAGCAGAAGCAGTTCGCAAGTGCCGGTCGGCCAGCTCCTGAGATTTATGAACAGTATTTCAGCTGAAGTCTTCTTTAAAGCTAAGTACCCCGTTGGGGAAACTTTTCTTGCCTCAGACCGATGTCAGACAAAGTTAATAATTGCATTTCTTGTGGGAAGCTAATACCGTATAAGGATTTTCACTCTTACTGTATACCTTGCTTAGGGCCAGACCACGACATCTCGGCCTGCCGTTTTTGTGCTAGGTTTAACAAGCGCACTATTAAGTGCCGGGCGGAGTTCGCCCTTCATTATTTTGGCAAAAAATCTAATTATATCATGTCGTCGGATACACCGACGCCAATTTTAGGCAAAAAACGCAAGGATAAGGATAGACATCCGAGGCCTGCACCGAGTACTGAGATCACGCTTAGGCCAACTACCAGTTCTCCAGTTCTCAGCGAGGCACCTACGCAGCCCCTGACTACCGATGAAACTATTTTACCAGCGACTTCAGTACCCGAGGCCGCAGGATCCTCAGTCTCCATTCCCACTGCAGATACCGACGCCACTCTTGGCGGGGAAACCGAAATTTCAGTGAGGCCTGCCATTTCTGAAGGCGTTTTCAGAACCTACCACCTCTTCTATTAAATTATTCACTAAGTCTAAAGCTGCAATGAAAATTAAAAAACAACGGCCTCAGACCCCCTCTCAAGGCTCCATGCCTAAAAAACAGATGCTTATAATGGCTGAGGATTTGATTACTCTCATCAGGGGTTCTCAACCCCCCCCCCCAGACAAAAGACCCAGGTTGGAGGAAGACTACCCTTCCTCAGACCAGGCTTCTATTACTTCAGACCATTCTGAGGACCAGGATTACACCTATTCCCCATTTGAAGACTCTGATGCTGAGGAGTCTATTCCCTCGGTCTCCCCCCCCCCCCGAGGACTTCTCTTTTGGGGAAATCCTGCATACATTGAGAGAACACTTCCACTGGGAAGGCCAAGATTACTCAGATTCCAAGAAAAGGCTCAGGGAATTTCTACTACTTCCCCAGCATAGGCCCCTGGCTATTCCTCATGTCTTAGATATTTTGGATGATGTGTACGCAGAAGCCAGTCTTAATCCAGAATCATTACCTCCAGCCCCTGTTAAACCAGACAGGTATTACCGGGTTCCTGATTCTCACCAGTTCCTCTATAAAGGCCATACTGCTGACCCAGAAACAATCTCACAGGGTCCCAAGGGGATTAAGGCCTCTACTGCTAAAAACCCTTTGCCTTCAGAGAGAGAGATGCTAGAGCATTAGAAAGGTGGGGGGAAAAAGGTGTATATATCAGCCACTTTAACCATGAGGGCATTAAACTGTCAATTTCATATGTTAAAATACCAACAGTTCTTGCTATCTCAGCTGAAAGGAAAAATGACACAAACAGAACAGCCCGACTTGAAAGAGTTGCACGATTTGTTGCATGGAGCAGAACAAGTGGGGAAACATACCTTGCAGTGTGGTTTTGATGCTTTAGAGGCCTCATGTAGAGCTGCTGTCACGGGGTCTGTCATACGTAGACATGCTTGGCTCAAAGAGAAAACCTTACCAGATCATGTCAAAGCAAAGTTATTAGATGCACCACTACAAAAAGATGTATTGTTCGGTGCTAAAGTTGAGGAGTTACTAAAGAAAATGGAGGAAAAAGCAAAATCTATGCAGACAGTTAAAGACTTCTTGCAGGTACAGCCTCCACGCTTCAGCAGAAACTGGCCTTCAAAAAATTGGTCCTTTCCAACCACAGACAGACCCCAAAGGGGCAGATACAGATGCCCAAGGGGTAGAGGACAACCTCAAGGATCTTACAGAGCTAGACAGTGGCAATCACCAGCCCCCAGAGGTGGAGAAGATAGACCACAGTCATTTAGAAAACAGATGCAATGACTTTCCCCTATGCCTGCCAAACAAAGATATAATGGCAGCACCTTTGGGTGGAAAACTGGCCTTATTTTCAAAAAACTGGCACATTGTTACACAAGACAAATGTATTCTGGATATTATAGACAGAGGCTACAAGTTCCACTTTCACACCCTTCCAAAAATGAGAGGCATGCCAAACCTGCCACAAAATCAATGGGCAGAGGCACAAAGGCAAATTTCCGCTCTCATGGATATGAAAGCAATTCAAGAGGTACCTGCAAAAGAACAAGGTCAAGGTTTTATTCAAGGCTATTCCTGGTACCAAGGAAGGACAAAGATTGGAGACCCATCTTAGACCTATCCATTCTAAACACATCTAGAGGTACCAAAATTCAAGATGCTCACATTACAGCAGCTTCTTCCCATGCTGGGCAAGTAGTCTTGGCTGGTAACGTTGGACCTCAAGGAGGCATACCTGCATGTCCCTATCAGACAAGATTGCAGAAGATACCTCGGATTTCTTGCATGTTCAACCCATTATCAATTCTCTGCATTGCCCTTTGGCTTATCTACTGCGCCCAGAGTGTTTACAAAATGCCTGGCATCAGTAATTGCCTTCTGCAGACAACGAGGAATCCAAATCTACCCATATCTAGATGACTGCCTGATCCAAGCAGACAGAAAGGACCTTCTATTGCAACATTTGGCGTTTGTAATAAACTGTTAAACTGCCTGGTGTACACAGTAAACAAAAAGAAATCAAAACTAATACCTTCTCAACAGATAATTTTCCTGGGTGCCAGCTTAAATACAACAACCCAGATGGCCTACCTCACACCAGACAAACAACGGCAACTGTCTCAATACTACAACAAAATGGCAACTTTAACCAGGCTAACTGCAAGGAAAATCCTGCAGGCTCTGGGGTTCATGGCATCTTGCATCCTACTAATACCATTTGCAAAGCTGCATATGAGGAAACTACAATGGTACCTAAAAAACTTATGGTCTCAGCACAGCCACAGCTTGTAAACAATTATACCACTCATTCCATGCCTTCAAAAGGAATTTTTGTGGTGGGGTCAAGCATGCCAAGGAAACACAGGTCTTCCTTTCTGTTTACCACAAGCAACTCAAATAATCACAACAGACGCCTCAGACTACGCCCGGGGAGCACACGTGGCAGGTCAGTGTTTTCAGGGAAAATGGTCCCAAAAAGAGATGCACCTACACATCAACCAAAAGGAGATGCTAGCCATACAAAATGCTCTTATGACCTTCAAAGACCTACTGCAGCCAGGCCTGCTATTAATAAGGACACAACACCACAGTCATGTGGTACATAAACAGGGGGGAACACATTCATACCCCCTGTGCAGGCAAGCCATGACCCTGTGGGACACAGCACTGGAATTACAAATTCAACTATAGGCACAATTCCTGCCAGGGAAGGAAAACACACTGGCAGACAACTTAAGCAGAAATATGACAGACCCACACAAATGGAAGATGCATCCTCAAGTCTTCTCAAAGATAACTCAGGCATGGGGACTGCCAGACATAGATCTATTTGCTACCCACACAAATTATCAGTTGGAAAAATTCTGCTCAAGGACCTATCATCCACAGGCCTGGAAAGTGGATGCACTCTCTTTCAATTAGACAACATTGGCAGTCTATGCCTTCCAGCCTCTACCTCTACTGGCCAAAGTCCTATTAAAAACCAGAGCAGAGAGGCCACAAATGATTCTCATCGCTCCAGACTGGCCACAACAGCACTGGTATCCTCTCCTAAAGAGCCTGTCACACACACCACCATGGATCCTTCCTCAAGTTCCTCTTCTGTTGTCCCAGCATAACTACAAGACCCTTCACAGCCAGCTCAGAACTCTAAATCTAACTGCATGGAGAATACCTTAGTTTACCAACAAACTCTCCTCACCAAAGAGGTACAGGATGTCATCTTGGAGGCCAGGAGACCCTCTACTAGAAAAACCTACTCTGCCAAATGGAAACGATTTTGTACCTGGAATCAAGCAAAGGGTCAGAATCCTTCGGTAATAAATATACCTCAGATTTTACAGTACCTAACTGAGATGTTAAACAGTGGCCTCTCCTCCTCTTCCATCAAGATCCACGCTTCAGCCATTTCAGCACAATACAATACGGATCCTCCTTTATTCTCACATCCTCTATTAAGGCAGTTCCTCAGAGGGGCAAAAAATATAAACCCCCCACGGAAACTACCAGCTCCAGCTTGGGACCTCAACTTCGTATTGGAGAAGCTGACACTGCCTCCTTTTGAGCCGGCTTCTTCAGCAGAGCTACGATACTTGTCATGGAAAACAGCCTTCCTACTGGCTATTACCTCAGCACGCAGGGTTTCGGAGCTACAGGCCCTCATGGCTGTGCAACCATTCATCATTTTCCATCAGGACAGGGTCTCCTTACGAACCAACCCTACCTTCATGCCAAAGGTAGTATCCAGTGTGGCTTTGAATCAGTCTATTCATTAACCTACCTTTTATCCAAATCCACAGAACAAAGGAGAGAAGCTTCTACACTCCTTAGACATTCACAGGCAACTTCGTTATTACTTGGACAGAACAAAGTCATTCAGAAAATCTGAGCAGCTCTTTGTGTCCTATGCTACAGGTGCTCAAGGAAAGGCTATTTCCAAACAGACTATTCAAAATGAATAGCCCACTGCATATGCTTTTGTTATTCATTCCATGGAAAATCAGTGCCTGTATACATCAGATCCCACTCCACCAGGGCTACAGCTACCTCAGCAGCTTTCCTCAGGGGGGTCACTACCAAGGACATTTTAGAAGCAGCTACTTGGAGTTCAGTCCACACTTTCTCCAAACACTACCACCTTCCACTATACTCAACATCTAGAGCGGGCTTTGCCACAGCAGTCCTGCAGAGCATTCTAGCCCCTCCTAATTCCGCTTAAAACCAGCCACCCTTACTTAGCTTTGGGATTCTACCAAAGTGTGATGACTGCAGCTGTATGCATGATGAACATAGTACAGTTTTGTACCTACCATAAATGTAGATGTTCGAGTGCGCATACAGCTGCAGTCCAGGTTACCCTCCCTCCATCCCCTCTTAGGACAGGACTTATGACAAACACCTTTTACATACAACCTATTTGGGGTATTCCTTTATGGTGTATTTGCTTGCAACTACTTTTTTGATTTATCTACTTATGTATGTTTGCATGACATCATGTTTTGCCTTCCTTTCTGGGGGCACCTGACATCTGGTGCAAGAAAAACTGAAGAAAATGGCATCGGCTGCCTCTTTTATACCCCTGCCGCACTGACGTCAGGGAAGAAGCGACGACAACCGACGCCAGACCTAGACTTTGGAATTCGGCCGAACGAGGACCCACCTGACGGCAGGATAACTCAAGTGTGATGACTGCAGCTGTATGTGCACTCGAACATCTACATTTATGGTAGGTACAAAACTGTACTTTTTACAGAGTCCATCGAACATGTAGGAGAAACAGACAGATGTAGGTTTTGTACAAAAATAATTGGAAACCATTGCACATCTTGCTGCTGGATGTGATACAGTCCTGGCAAATGGCCTGTACATTTTAGAAGCAGCTACTTGGAGTTCAGTCCACACTTTCTCCAAACACTACCACCTTCCACTATACTCAACATCTAGAGCGGGCTTTGCCACAGCAGTCCTGCAGGGCATTCTAGCCCCTCCTAATTCTGCTTAGTACCAGCCACCCTTACTTAGCTTTGGGATTCTACCCAAGTGTGATGACTGTGATAATATGGTAAGACTGTAGCACTGGGGATTGTGCAAACACTGCATTATAGAAGTAACAGAAGCATTGATAATGTGAACTATAAAGAATGAAGAAGCATACATCACATGGGATGACCTATTACCAACAGTTAAAAAATAGATGTGAGGAAAAACAGATATAGTAGTCCATGAAAAAAGAAAAGGCAAAAGTAGCATCAATCACTAAAATGATACACCTACTGATTAAGTGTCTTAAGTAGAGGGAGCTAGACAAAGTCATAAAATACCAGGATTTTCAGGCAGAGGTGAGAGCAATGTGGAAGAAATATATATAGACAGCTCCAGTAGTTGTAGGAGCAATGGGTCTAATTAAAAAGAATATATAGTCCTACTTAGATATGCTTCCATTACATGTAACTCCATATACATTGCAGGAAGAGTCAGCTCTTGGCACATTGTGGGTGCTGCGAAGAGCACTTGACTAAACATCAAAGACTGAAAGAATATTAATTTCAAATACACAGACTTAGGAATGGGGCTTATTCCCATCATAGTATTAAAAAACCCAACAGACTTGAAGAAATTAAACCAATAAATACTTCTAGTAAAACCAGTTTTGACATTATAGCAATAATAGAACTTGTCAATGTACATCCAATAAGTCTATTAGCAATTACAGCAGTTAAAGCTAAAAAAAAAAAAAAAAAAAAAAAAAAAAAAAAACAGATCCTGGTCTTTCATTTGTTGTTAGAAGACAGCAAGTCCTGAGATCCTCCACACATCAAAAGATGGTCTGTGTTCTGTTGTATTCAAAAGGAAAAATATTTTCATATTCCTAAGCCAAGGGAACAACACACTTACTGCAAATGAGAGAGAGAACAGAAAACACATTATTTTGTTTTCTTCAGTTTGGCATTATCCCTGGCATTACAGTTTCCTCCTGTTTTGCCTAGTTAAATTTTATTCATATTACTCATGGATTAGAATGCAGAGTTTACATTCATGGCATAGGCACTGTAGGATCCAGTGATGCTCATCATTATGATCACTACCTTAGCTGTATGGGTTGTATCTTGCACAGGATACAGTAGCTGGCCAGCTTCCAAAGCTTCAAGGGCACCTTCCACATGCCCAAATTGTTCAGCTGAGCTGATTAAAACAGTGGTATGGGTGCCACACTTTTTGGAGCTTTCATGCCAGCAGAGAGATGGGGGCTAAAGCCCTGAAAAGATTAACACTAGGAAAAATAGATTCTCACCCTGGCACCAAAGGCATACAAAAATAAGGGGGGGGGGGGTTTGAACGATGTGGCTACTTCAACAGTGAATCATTCAAAAACCTACTGTTGCGGTAAGTTTATTTGTATAGCTATACTATGTTCAGCATTATGATTACTGCTGCAGTGGTATTAATTATATGGGTAGATTGCTATAGCTAAGACTCAATGGGAGGAGGAAGGATAAGGGTTCAGCAACCCTTGGAGAGTGGTCCTAGCAAAGCCTGTCCTAGGCCTGGAGAAGTAATCCAGGTTATATGCTTTGTAAAAGTATGCACAGAGGACCAAGTGCTGCTTCTAGAATTGTTGGTTCTGAAATCAGATTTTAATTTTGTTCTAGATGCAGTTTACAAGGGTCTTATAGTTCATTACCTCTACTGTTTATGGCAAGGAATCTGTGCTGTAGGAAGAGTATGTGTGTCAGTAAAGTAGTGGCTTGATTTGGATCCCACCCCATATTTGCCAAGTCTTCCTTTATTTATTGATTGATTAGGAGAAATTTCTTGGAATCCTAGAACTGTAGAGTATTTGTTGAGGCAGAAGTTTTTTATATAAACTTTTAAAGATGGTAAAGAATTTTAATGAGTGGTCATGGACAGTTGGGGGTAGAATGGTTATTTTGTTAGGTATGTTTCTTACGCAGATGTTCATCCGTGATTCACTGTTGAAGTAAAACAGTATGGGTTATTCTTCTAGTGGTAGCCCTTGGTGTACCTGAGTACCAAGATTTAATTCCCTCCTCCTCAGCTGGTGGACACCCTGCATATGACATCAGGATGTCTTGGTATTAAGGTGTTTGGACAGTGGCATCTTACAGCACTTTCGTGCCATTGGAGCCCAGAGCATTCCCATCGGTAGACTGCATCGGTTGGTACAAAGACCAGAGTGCATCATAAAGCTAAGTGCCGTTTCAAGGAAAGTTTTTTTTTTTATTTTTTTCCTCTCCTCTACATGGTCTGCTCTGTGAGATAAGTTCTAGGACAAATACTTGTTTCATTTGTGAAAAAGTGATCCACATTGAGACTTTGTTTACTCTGCTTGGGTCCATAGCACAATCCTCCTAATTGTCCTCATTGTGCTCATTTTAACAAGTGCTCTCTGTTGTATGTCTGAATCCTTTGCACAGTACTTAGAAAAGGAAAAAGGACATCAGGAATCTTCATGCACTATGGCTTCCTCTGGTACTTTGTTATAAACCCTTCTTGTAAATACAGGGAGAAGCATCTGAAACTTACAAGGGTGACAGATGACACAGCTTCATCATCAGCCAGTCCACACAGGCTTGTGATTGTCAGAGGACAAGAGACTCTCTTGCAGTCCCTTCTGATGACTGAGGGAGTGTCAGAGATCTCTCAAGTATCCTTTGGAGTCTGACATGCCTCCTGACCTCCCCACATCTGCACAAGCTGAAGGACAAGGATTGTCAGTCCTAGGTCACTCTGCAGGCCTCTGGGTGTAACTCTGATGCTAGATAGATACTCAGGGAGGATGAAATTCCAATATACTCCAAAGGATCCTCAGTTAACCATGTGCAGGCAGCAGCTGCCCCACCAGCAGGCTACTCAAGTACCTCAGATGTCACACCCAGGACCAAGCCTAAGACAAAGTCGAAAAGGATTCTTCCTGGCTTGCTCAGCCTAGGTCTTCTGGCTCTCAAACCCTACAGGTCTACCAGCAGGGCCTACTTAGACTGGCTGTGGCTTTACTTCAGATTGTAGCTCCCTGACAGCACAGTTCTACTAGACTTCCTGCTACTACAGAATCTGTTTGTAGGAAGAGAGAGAGGGACGAGGATGAGTTGGCTTATGTAGACTAGTTAACCACAGGATCATATGCTGATACTGCCTCAGAGGACATCTTTGCCTCAGCTTCACCACCTGAAGACTTCACTTTTGGCAAAACACTCCATAAAATGAGGGAGCATTTTCACTGGGAAGCTCAGGATTACCCACAGTTTAAGAAGAGGGTTAGAGAACAGAACTTTTGAAGCTCCCTGAGCATAAACCTTTGACCACACACACACACATTTGGGTGCTAGTCACCTGGTGGAATGAGTGTTAGGTTGAAAGATGCCTGGTTAACTACATATGGGTGACTAAGCAGCTAATTGACAGGTGTGCAAAATCACACAAATCCAGGAGTTGGGGAAATTTGCCTTTATCCCATGTTTGTGTTATCTCAAAGTCAGTATACATTGTTAGCAGGGGGTGTGGGGGATTATGGGTGCACTTCCCCTCTGCAAAAAATGATGCTTCATTTAGTGTTTAAGCTGTTTCTTGGTGACTGTGTACTGATGTGTCAACTTCCATGTTTTTGACTATATGTAGTTGATGTTCTTGCAGTCGACTTTGGTGGGTATTTTCACTTATTAGTGGTACACCTACATGTATGCATGTTTGCCTGTGTGTGTGTGTATATATGTATATATATATATACATATACACATACATACATACACACTCCACACACACACACACCAATTTCCTTAACCGATTGTCTTCAACTCCCATTTGCTTTGTTTCCCAAGTCATAGCTAAAAAAAGATTATTGTGGACTGGATTTGCTTCTAAAGTTAAATGCTAAGCAAGTAAATAAAATAAATCTAAATGAAGACAAATCCCTAATGAGAATGAAATGCATGTTTCTAGACTGTGCTATAATGCCAGCATACAGCTGTCAAATGGCATCTTGTACCCCTTGACCCAGTCCCTTTATTGCAGCTCAAAACAGTAGGTGCAGTTTAGAAGTCACTTCTGTGCCTGGATTAACAGCTACATTTATCTCTCTCTTCTTGGTTATATCACCCAAGAACAACACTACTTTTACATCCTCAGACTTACTAGTGCATTTTGCTGGAGTAGCTGGTGGACGATTAAGAAGTGTACATGTGCAAGTCTTATTAAACATCTTCTCTATTAGAATATATGCTGGAGAGCGAGGAACATTTTCTAAAGAAGACCAAATAATTTGAATAGAAAATAACTGCTTTATATTGGAGATAGGAAGCTATTAAGTTGTGTGAGCAGTAAGAGTCCAAGGTCATAGCATTCAGGAAATCCTACTTTCATTGTACTTCTGTAGAGGTTGCCTTTAAAAATTTCGACTGCTTAAATAATTTAGCTTATGACACGCTACCATGAGAATGCCAAAATAACTACAGTTGATTTATGAAAAGTTATTTAAAGTGTCAGATGCCATTTTTAGGTAATCAGAAACTAAATCATTCAGTTTACCTTTACCTGTTAGAAGTGGAGATGGTTGTAAGGGAAGGATTTAGTATGGGTGTCTGTGACCTAGTTGTGAAAGGGCTGGAGAGTTTTACACAGTAATGTAAGTGTTATCTACATGCATAGCTCTAGATCAAGTAAAGCCAGATGTAAAGTTCTGGATGACTTACTAGACAGTCTAGTAAGATAGAATGTTTGCCTCGCTATACCTGGAATCACTCGCAAAGTACATTCAGTAATAGCTTGTTGTTATGATGTTATTCTAAAAAAGTTACTGTACTATTTCATTTAGTTACAGGACAAGATTCCTATGACTAAAGGCACAAAGGCATACTTGGGTAGTACAGAGGTGAACAGTAGGTTTGACTCATTTACAAATGTTCTAGATTCATTTTTTTCTTTGTCTTCATGGTTTTCACCATCTAGCAATCGTGCCCTGACAAGAAAAAGGACCTAGAGATGCCCTGCCACCAAGACCACTTCTTGGCATAGACCTTGAAGATTATGAAGTCTATACTTAACTTTTTGTTTTATAGGTTCATAGAAATTAATAGTCATGCAGTCCAAGAGACTATTAAGGAGCTGAGACCAAATTCCCAATTACCCCTAAGCACAGTCTGGTTAAGTGACTTGGTCAAGCTCACACAGTAGTCAAATGAAAGTTGTAAGATTCAAGATCTGTACCCATGGAACAGGAAGCAGCTCATTAACAAGTCAGAGCCTTTGTCCTGTGCTCTGCCAGACTGAAAACAAATCCAAGCACCTGGTGTGGGAATTGAACCTACAGGCTTCTGATCTTCTGGGCTACTAAAGATTATTCTGGAATGCCTTCTCTGCTGCAGATTCATACTAACATTCATTAGTTTTCATGACTGTACACTAAAATCTGGAGAACATTCTCTCCTTTCTCCTTCCCTCTACAGTGTAGTTCCTGATCACTGATGCTTCATTGAGAAAATGGCGAGCTCATCTTTGTCCCCATTTATTTTAGGTTTGCTAGAGTGGCCTGGATGGGAAACTTCATATTAGCACCTGATTTTTTGGGATGATCTTTGTTCTGTGCTAAAGATGTGTTTAAGTCTAAAAAGATTGTAAAGTATGCTGTCAAACTGCAACAGTCTGGTGCCTAAATAAGTGGATGCACTTTTACCTCCCCTGCAGAGAACTTAAGAGTAGGGGTCTAGGTTATCTGTCATTACATCTTTGTAGTGGCAGTTGAAATTCTTGATGTGTTTAAATACTGTCAGACCCAACCTGTGGTCCAGTTGCCATAGTCATGCATTCAGCCCAAGTTACAAATATGCAACCAGACAGCACTGGAGTCATTCTTCAAACATCGTGCAAGGCATGGGCAAGTCAACTGTAGATAATAGTCCTACCATAATGGATGTAGTTGTCCACTCATGCTGTTCTGTTTTTGTCTTATGATCTAATGAAGATCAAAGTGGACAAGCCTTGGCTAACTATGATCTCTTCTGGGAAGACTACAAGTTCTTACTTTTGATTCTGGCAGTCTCACATCCAGTTCTGTTGATGGCCCATTCCTGTGGATCTGCCTCAGGCCCTGACTGCTTCAGTAATTATTTGTTTGCCACTATACTTAAAAGTTGGATTCTCTGAAGTTCTTCTAGTTGCTGCTGTGAAGGACCTATAGCTGCCTGCAAAGTAAAATGGAAGAGTCTGTTTTTCTGCTCTGCTAAGCTTCCATGAGTTCTTATTTATTTATTTTTATTTTATATTTGTTGACCAGGATAGTCTGACTGGATTCAAGTCAATTTTCAGTGGAGGTCCGGGGAGAAAAGCTCTAAGGTACAAGCAGATAAGACTACTTAATACAATTTATACACTGGTTACATGCTTAAATATCAGGTTATACAGTTCCACTAGATGAATGTCTTACATACCAGAAAATTTTGACTTTGGTATTTTCTGTTCAGTTTTAATGCACTTGTTTTGGTTCTTCCAGCCTCCCCTCCCATTGAAGGACATTACAGGATGATTAAGGAGTTCCATGGAAATGTCCTGTAATTCTGCATGAGGCCTTTGCCTTATGGACTTTTTTCATGCTTTGCATGCCACACCCATGTTTCAATCTAGCTGGCTCAGACTATAAGAAGACTGTATCATGAAAAACCCTTTATGTGACCATGATTTTGGCATGCCAGACTTTGGAGTTGAAAGGGCTAATGTAAAAAGACTAGTAGTTAGCCTTTTTCATTGGCTGGGAATCCCTTTAAGAACAACTCATCCTTTCTCCTTACTGTGGTATTAGAGATACCTCTTAATGTGTTTGCCTTCTAGTCTTTGTTCCAAGTACGCAGGACCGAGGGGATTGGACTTTGCACCATCTATACATCCATCATGAATTGGGTCTTTTAGATACGTGCATGGCCTTTGCTTGTTTCATTTATACCAGATTGTGATGGTGGTTCTCTTGCTCAGTAAACCCCCACCTGTGCACTGCATTGTTTTCTGCCATTAGCTGGTGGGTCACCTTCTACATAATGCAATCAGAGGTTACTTTGCCAAAGAGGCTTCTGCCTGTAATGATTCCTTACACCATGATCTTATGTTTGGTGTTTGTGCTATGGCCACTGTTGATTTCACACTTTCACCGAGCACGAAGGGCTGGATGTACATTCATGAGGAAGTTCACTATTGTTAGGCTTACTTTCATCATCCCCTGATGCTTGTCCTCCTCCCTGGACATTTTATTCTTCAGTTTATTTTTCTTGAGTATAATCTCATTGCAGGGGTTCCCACAAAGTAAGATGTCCCAGATATGCAAGTACTGACTTTGTCCGTTCATGTTTGAGTGATCCATCTGCACGGTGTACATTTTAGCCACTCTCCTACCCTTCTTTTGGGCAGTGGGAAGAGTCTTCACCTCTTACTGCTTGTAGTTTTGAAAAGTATGGATTCATTGGAATTATGTAATGCCCATTGGTTCTTTGTTAAAATATTCTAAGCAGACCATTTGAAAGTCTCAAGACACATCACCCAGTACTGGTGGGAGACTAACACTGCCCCAAGTAGATTTCTGTATAAATCCCAGGTATAAATTTGATTCTGTGATGTGTTTCCTTTCTAGATGGTACCTGGTTGAGAGGAATCATAGTTAGGAGCCAACATGGGCAGTATGAAATGTGCCTTCCCCAGGTATGAGGATGTGTGCCAAATTTGATTTCCGGTACAAGAGGGAAGGAACAAGAGCTCATAGTTTTAATCCCACTGCAGAATGTCGTTTTAGAGGTTAATTGACAGTGGCGAGTGGCAACACATTTATAATTTATGCAGGGTACCTCAAAGAAAATTTACTTTAACTGTCACAAGTTTTTCTTTGAAGTAAATACTTGCACAAGGATGCAGAACTGGTGTTTTCATGTGAGAATTCCATATTTGTTTTAAACTTCTCTACATTTTTTTCCTTCTGACTTCTGCATTGTAAACATTCTGTCTTTTATTTATTTTAATCCCCTAATGTAAAGTGATGGGTAAAAAGAATAACATGTTCAAGTTGTGCTTTTTTTTATTGTACATTATTTCATTTTAATTGAACAAAATATAGTGATGTTGGTCTACTTTTAGGTTCTGCATTATTTTATCTTGTATTGAAAAGACATTAGGCCAGATTCATAAAAGTTACCAAAACGTATACACCATGTGTACACTTCATGTAACTTTGAGTGAATAGGCAGCGCAAGTATTCTGGCAGGGATTTTCTTGAAGTCAGAAAGTGTGCCCAAAGAGTACACATACCACATAATTTGTGGTAACCTTTCTGAATCAGGCCTATTGTTGGTTCTTCCTGGCCACCAAAATCCATCACCTGTTTTTTTCTTTCTATTTTCTGGAAACATTTCTTGAAAGCCCTTTAGACTGTTCTGTCTGAATTGGTTGGGGGGGGGGGGTGCTTTGCCTCCACACATGTGCCTCCATTCATAGCATTTCTTGGTCAGGTAGCTTTATAGCTCAGATAACTAGAAGGTGGGAACTTTATGGATTCCTTTTTTGTTTTTAATGCCTTTGATGACCCACCACTGGATCAGTAATCAAGGAGCCTCAGTCCTCACCACTGGCACCAGTGGGGAATGTACACTGGAAGGATAACAGGTAAACACACACACAGTATTTCCAGGTGCATCAAGTGTAGTTTCCCATAAGAGCACACACAGACCACAAGCAGTCAGGGGGGCTGGCTTCTCCCTTTTTCTCCAGATCCCAATAAGACTCCCCACTGGCACAGCTATAGAGTTGAGATTTCAGCTGAGTGGCCAAGCCAAGACCTCCAGCACCCCTCTGTCTAACAAGGGCTTCATGTCCCTGCCCAAGTAGCTGACACACACACACACACACACACACACACACACTCACACTCTGAGGTTTGATTTACACACACACACGTACCTGGGAAAGGCTGGCACAGGTTTACAAGTTATGCCTTCCTTTGCCACGACTATAAGGTAGTTATCACTGCCACAAGCCAACTCCTTATCAGCTACTTTAAGGTCCTTAACTAATTCACTCCTGAGCAGTTCAGAAAAATCTGCCTACTTAATTCCACCTTAAGAACAACACTGCAGCCTAAGCTCATTTTCAGAAAATCCATTTGTAATACCATACAGAAAACAAATGTTCATAACTCTTTAACTGTAAGAGCTAGACAAAAAATGTAAACGCGAAACTTGTTCAGCAGACACTGACTTTTCCAGCAGTGTAAATGCTGATAGTGCATATCAAAGTCATTATTAAATATTTGGCAAGGAATGCTGCTATTGTGCATATTTTGTACCTTTTTGGAAAAGCAAAGCACAATATCTTGGTCAATGTACCTTGCCGACCCATACAATTTGAATTTAATTTGTTAGTATGGATGTCAGCTTTAAAATGATATCTTAACCATTAATGTGTGATTCTCCTTTCTTGAGATATTCACAGAAATATGATTAATATATTATTTCTCATAATTGATAAAGCATGATATCTCATCACCTGTAACAGACAGAGCCTACATATCAGTGTAGAAGTTGTGCATCTGAATGTCAGCTTCAAAATGATGCATCATTTGGGCGGTGCAGCGGTTAACATCGTCACCTCACAGCAAGAGGTTCTCCTGTTCGATTCTCGGCTGGGGTGCCTTCTGTGTGGAGTTTGCATGTTCTCTCTGTGTTCGCGTGGGTTTCCTCCGGGTACTCTGGTTTCCTCCCACATTCCAAAGACATGCATCTGGAGCATTTCTCCCCAGGCCTCTGCTGAAAACAGGCTCTGTGGAACCTAGTCGGACTTTCCTGGTCAACAAATGTTAAAAATAAAAAAAATTTTTTTAAAAATTGTGTGATCACATGCTCCCTTCAAAGATATGGGCATAATAAGAAGTATTGTAAATGTATAATTTTCATAATCGTACAAGACTAAACAAACTGATATCTGTACATGTGAACAGTGCACAGATACAGTTCTTTTACCATGTTGTAAGGAGTAACACTGTCCTCAAAATGAGGTATTACTTGGCACACTGACATGCTCCCTTGCAAAGTTATTTACCAAAATATGAAAAAAAATCATAATTTCCATAACCTACGTCCGAAACAAACTTTGATATCTGCACGTGTCCAACATACAGGCACAATTCTTTTACCATGTTGGAACCAGCAATACTGTCTTCAAATTTATGTATTATTTGGCACATTCAGATGCTCCCTTGAAAAGTTATCTACCAAAATATGAAAAAAAATTCATCATTTCCATAACCTAAGTCCGAAACAAACTGATATCTGCACTTGAGTACAACATACAGGCACAGTTCTTATACCATGTTGGAACCAGCAATACTGTCTTCAAAATGAGGTATTACTTGGCACATTCAGATGCTCCCTTGCAAAGTTATTTACCAAAATATGAAAAAAATCATTTCCATAACCTAAGTCCGAAACAAATTTTGATATCTGCATATGAGTACAACATACAAGCACCATTCTTTTCCCATGTTAGAAATATCAATACTGTTTTCAAAATGAGGTATTACTTAGCACATTCAGATGTTCCCTTGCAAAGTTATTTACCAAAATATGAAACAAATCATAATTTCCATAACCTAAGTCATAACAAAACTGATATATGTACATGTGTACAGCATTCAGAAGCAGGTATTTTACCATGTAGACACATATGATTGTAAATGTACACATTTTTGGTTTAGCCAACATACTGCTGAATGGGTACATGTAAAGAGAAAAAGCAAGGTAAGGACCGCCACTCCACTAATGAACCCAGGGCAGTCATGGGACAGTGGCAGGCAAGGCCATCTCATTGGTCCGATAACTGTGCTGGCTACCCACTCAGACAGCTGATAATACTGCAGTCTCATGACCTCCTTCAGTGTCAGCAGTCTGCCTTACCTATGCCTTTTCTCTTTACATGTGTTCATTCAGCAATGGACCCAAGGGATAACTTTCTGTATTAGTAAGCCCTTCCTGTCCTCTAAACTCTACACATGCCTGATAAAAGCATCCTCTCTAGCTCCTTACCACAGTTATTTGCTAAGCTCAGGGAAATATATTTTACACAACACATTTCATAATAGTGTTTTACTTACTGTACTGGTCCTACTTGGTCATGGGTGTTTTCCATTCTTCTCACAAGCTGCATGTTAGCAATCCTGCATAGCTCTCCTCACCCCATTGTGGAGGTTGGTCAACAACAACGCAATGCCCTCCTCGGTTAGGTGAACGCCACCCTTTCTGAAAAGGTGAACATCTTCCGCGGTGATGCTGTCATGGCAGATTGTAGAGCCACTGACCCTGTGCATCAAGCCATGCATGAACCCATTCTGTAAACGTCTGGCCTTTTGAGCTGCCCATTGACTGTTTGCTGTTTTCCATATTTGTTGAGGAATTATATCAAACCACACAAAATGACAATGTGGAAACTGACAAGGGGGCATAGAAAGTGCACATGTAAAGAGAAAAAGCAGGGTAAGGACCGCCGCTCCACTAATATGCCAAGGACAGGCATGGGGCTACAAATGTTGGTTATCTGAAGTGTCCCAAACAAGTACTTTCTCTCTCAAGCATAGGGGCTATTCAACTGGTACTGGAAGAGGAAAAGGGACAAGGTTTCTACTTGAGACTTTTCCTGGTACCCAGAAAAGACAATTCATGGCATCATATCTTGGACCTGTCTACTCTAAACACCTTTTTGGAAATTCCAAAATTCAAGATGCTGACTTCACCAATTACTTCCTATGCTAGGCAAAGATGCCTGGTTGGCAACAGTAGATTTAGAAGAAGCATACCTGCACATCCCAATCAAGGAATCTTGCAGAAGATACCTATGCTTCAAAGCAGGCTACATGCACTATCAGTTCTCTGCACTGCCCTTTGGCTTATCTACTACATCCAGGGTATTCACAAAGTGTGTAGCTCCAGTTATTGCATTTTGCAGGCAAAGAAATCTTCAGATATACCCATACCTGGATGATTGTCTAATTCAGGCAGAAAGCCAGGGCATACTTTTGACTCGTATGGCCTTTGTACAAAGAGTTCTAACTTGTCTGGGGTACACCATAAACGAAAAGAAATCACACCTGGTACCCTATCAACAAATTATATTCCTGGGAGCAAGTTGAATACAACTTCCCAGATGGTTTACCACACGCCAGTGAACAAATTCATTTGACAACCTACTTCAAACAAGTGGCCACAAAAAGCCTGCTATATCTGCAAGACATATACTGCAAGCCTTGGGGTTCATGGCCTCCTGCATTCTTCTAATTCCATATACAAGACTGCATATGAGGAAACTACAATGGTATCTAAAAAGCCTATGGTGTCAACATTCTCAGGATCTAGAAGCAATGATTCCTATCATACCTTGCCTACGCCTAGAATTCCTTTGGTGGGCAGAGGCCTGCCACCAAAACAAGGGACTACCTTTCACACCACCCCCTGCCACCCAAACCCTAACAACAGACTCATCAGACTATGCATGGGAGGCTCACCTGGCAGGGAAGTGCATTCAGGGCAAATGGAACCCAAGTCAAATGCACCTACATATCAATCAGAAAGAAATGTTAGCTGTACAGAATGCTGTGACAGCCTTCAAGGACCACATTCTTCCAGGACAACTTATGGTAAAGACGGACAACACCACTGTTATGTGGTACATAAACAAGTAGGGGGTACACATTCTTACCCCCTCTGCAGACTAGCCATGGCATTGTGGAACACAGCCTTGACCTACCAGGTGCACCTACAATCTCAATTCCTGCCAGGAAAATTAAATACACTGGCAGACGGACTAAGCAGAAACCTCACGGACCCACACGAGTGGAAACTGGAACCAAGGATTTTCAACATGTTGACAAGCAAATGGGGGAGCCCAGATATAGACCTGTTTGCCTCTCCCCAGAACTACCAATTGGACAAATGTTGCACAAGGACTTCCCAGAAGCAAGCCTGGAAAGTGGATGCTCTGTCCTTCAGCTGGAAAAACCTATCAGTCTATGCCTTCCCCCCCTCTGCCTCTGCTTTCCCCAAGTACTACTAAAAATCAAACAGGACAAACCAAGGATGATTTTGATTGCTCCAGACTGGCCACACCAACACTGGTACCCCCTCCTGCGCAGTGTGTCATGGTTATCCCCATGGCACCTGCATCAGACTCTCCTTCCCTGTTGTCTCAGCAGGAGAATCAGATTCTGCACCCTCAGCTTCTAACACTGAACTTTTCAGCCTGGCTAATTACATAATCTCTCCTCTACCATCCCTCAGTAAACCTGTAATGGATATCATTTTAGAGGCAAGGAGGCCTAGTACTAGAAAATCTTATGCCAAAAAATGGAAAATATTCTGTGCCTGGAACCAATCTCAAGGGATGAGCACAGCAGCACCCAATTTAACTCAGATTTTACAATACTTAACTGAGATGCTTCACAAGGGCCTGTCTTTTTCCTCCATTAAAATCCATGCCTCAGCCATTTCAGCTCATTATAGCACAGAACCTCCCCTCTTCTCTCATCCACTGCTCAAGCAGTTCCTCAGAGGGGCCAAAAATTTGAGACCACCCAGGAGAGCTCCAATCCCAGCCTAGGACCTTAACTTTGTTTTGGAGAAACTCACTCTACCTCCTTCCAAGCCAGCTGCTACTGCAGACTTAAAATTTCTTTCTTAGAAAACAGCTTTCCTTTTAGCAATCACTTCAGCTAGAAGGATATCTGAATTACAGGCCCTTATGGCAGTGGTGCCTTTCATCATCTTTCAGGCGGACAGGGTGGCCCTCAAATCCATCCTTCATGCCCAAGGTGGTATCCAGTGTGGCTCTTAATAAGTCTATTCATTTGTCAACCTTCTTTCCCAATCCACAGAACAAAGGGGAATGGATACTGCATTCCTTAGATGTGCACAGACAACTTAGATTCTAATTGGACAGGACTAAACCTCAAAGGAAATCTGAACAACTGCTGGTGGCGTTTGCTGCAGGGGCAGAGAGGAAGGCTGTTTCAAAGCAAACCATTTTTAAATGGATAGGTCATTGCATTAATTTCTGTTATAAGCATCATGGAAAACCTATCCCCCAGGGGATCAGACTTCACTCCACCAGGGCTGCAGCTATCTCTACAGCCTTTCTGAGAGGCGTCCTTACCAGGGACATCCTAGAAGCTGCTACCTGGAGTTCTGTGCATACTTTCACCAAGCATTATCATTTGCCAATTTTCTCTAAATCCAGAGCTGGCTTTGCCACTGCAGTCTTGCAGGGCCTTATAGCTGGTCCTAATGCTATCTAAATTCCTCCTCCCAACCATAGCTTTGGGAATCTACCCAAATGTAATGACTGCAACAGTGAAACATGAAGAACATAATACAGTTGTGTACACTTACCATAAATGTAGATGTTAGAGTGTATTCACTGTTACAGTCCTGGTTATCCTCTCTCCAGCCCCCTAACTTCTTTTGACTATACCTCTACTTTCCTTTACTATGCTTAAAAGCCTTTTTGGTGTATTTGCTTTTTTTGTTGGAGTTATATAATTGTACTTTTATATTTAATTGCTCCCCATTAGGGGGGCACCTGACATATGGGGCAAGAAATGCTGATGTAATGGCTTCGGCTGCATGTTTTATACCCCTGACGACCTGACGTCATGGAAGAAGGGACAGCAACTGACGCAGGACCCAAGACTTTGTTAATCAGGCCGACTGAGGGCTACCTGCAAGCAGATAACCCAAATGTAATGGCTACAACAGTGAATACACTCGGACATCTACATTTATGGTAAGTGTACACAACTGTACTTTTCATGCTTAATGCATTTGTTGAGGTTCTAAATGTAATTAGATACTGAGCCCAGTACAGTATCTTGGGTGAAATGTTAAGAATGCCTCCTACCAACATTTAGGACAGCTCACTCTCCTTCAGGTTACCTGGTATCATCTGACAAGTACGCTCAGATGGCGCCAACCTGTCTGTTTTACACTAATACATTCGACATGACTCTGTGTTCTGTCACTGTAACTTTTAGATAATGTCTTTATGCTGAGAAAATACGGTCTATGTTTCAGTCATTTTCTTTTTCAAAGTGAATGTGTTCGGAGTTGTAAAAATTAATTGGTCATTAAAGCCTGGAGTGAGTGCTAGATGCAATGAGCCTATAATGGAATTTTAAACCTGTTTAGGCAAGTTAGAAGGGAAAAATTCTGAGTGCTGGCAAAGTGTAGGTTAACTGGCACTAGACGGAAGAGGGCAATAAGTATATAAACACAATGCCACTAGTATTTAAATAAGAAACTGACAATGTTCATATACAATCTAACAGCAACAGCGCTTCCAAAAACTGATGACAGTTGTATTGCATTACTTTATAGACTGCAGTGTTCTGCAACAAATAAATGCAATGATTACAGCAGTAATTGTAAATTCTTACGCTGTAACATTAAAATCCAACTCCACTTATAACTATCCATTAGTGTTAGCACATTTTCTGAAGGATATGAAGCAACAGCTTACCTGAAGGGGTATAAAATAGCAGTTCTTTCGGGCAGTCTAACCAGGAACTCCTTCCAGCAAATGCCGGTGAGCATCAATGGCTATCTCTGGCTATCTGTGAGTGCAGAAATAAAATAGAGGGATCCAGTAGCAGGTACGGTCTCCAAATATTATTCCAAAGAAAAGAAATACCTGTTGCTGGACCCTCTATTCATTGGGATAAAACAAAAGAAAATTAAGTTGGGGGTGGAGCTGTATGCAAGTGGTGTTTTGGATTGCAAGAATCCGATTGGCTGCCACCCCTTGCTAAACAAAAACCTTTTAAATTGAATTAGAAGTAAAACTTGAATGTGAACTTAATATAAAAACACACTGAATCATAACTATATAATGTAATTTACATGTTCAGTTACAATTTCAGTGTGTTTTACATTAGGTTCAACTACAGATTTGCACTACAGTTTCTCTCGCTTCAGGAAGGCACTCTGGGTTAAGAGTTTGAAATGAGTATCTTCTCATGGCACGCTCGGTGTTAAGCACACAGGCGCCATGAGAAGCTACTCGGGGTTAATGAGTTAACAAAGGGTGTCCAATCCTACTGTGTAATATTAATATTAATACAAATGGTAATTTGGCCAAGAGCAATGCTATTAGGAGTGGCTCACACAGAGTCACCAAATAAATATGCAAGTACTCCCAAAATTTAAATATCTCTAGACAGATCAGCCACAATGAAAGGTTTAAAAATGTTTACTAATAAATAATGAAATAACAAGAAAATAGTCGGTATATATTCACAGTGACATCAGAGCTCAAAATCACAGGAAATATTTAAAACAACATTGCAGGACGGTCTCAAATAAACAAAGACAAATATCTAAACTAAACTTTGCTATATTCCTGACTATATCCAAGAGAATTCTACTGTTCCCTAGAAATTTACTTTATCAGGGCAAGGCAGATGTGCTGAATGATTCTTGTCAGGTCCATGACAGAATACAGAATGCCCTCTCTCTCCAAGAGACTTCTCAAATTAGTATCTCAAATATTACTGCTGGGATAGCTTGCAGAATTGCATCATTTCTTGACATCTGACTCTATCCCAGGTGAACCCCCCACTACTGGAATCTGGCAGTATTTAGCATCTACCTGTGAAAATACATAGACCTCAGATCTTTGGCGGTTGCTGGAAGTCATAAAACAATTGCATTCCTCCACATTTCAAGACTAGTAATTATTTCACCCGAAGGACAATACAGAAAGCTCCCTAGTATAGACATTATGTCTCCGGCCTAGCCTATAAAGTAATTTAATTTCAGCTATTTTTCTGAAGTTAATGTCCTGTATTCCATTTCCACTGTTAAAATAAATACATTTAAACAGTTACAATAGTGCATGTACATTTCTGTTCTCTTCCAGCAGGGCACACTGTGGTTACATTTTAAGCACAAGCACTTAAAAAATACCTGGTTAACACACGTCTATACAGACCAGTTTGATATACAGTTCTAATACAGTTGTAATACAAGCATTTTATATAGATTATGTTAATATTCAAAAATTACATATAATTATATACACAATTCCAGATAGCTCTGCTGGCAGTATCCCCCTTTGTCACACTTCTTCCTCCCATCAAAGACTAAAGCTAGTTTTTCAAGTGACCCTTGAAAAATGTTGCTTGAGAGGGATGAGCCTAACTGGAAATACATTACCCCATTCCCCTGTCATGAGAGCCCATCTGCATTGGCATTGCTAACCCCCCTACAGTGCTGCCCTGTCATATCATATGCCTGTAACCCTAGGCTCCAACTTAGCTTAGCATTTTCCTGGCCGGCTTGATGTAGCCATGTTAAGGGATTGTGGTCTGTAACTACAGTGAATTTCCTTGCTTACAGATAAGGCTGAAGTTTCTGCAGTGCCAACAATATGGCTAGGCATTCCTTTTCTACAGCTGCATAGCATTTCTCCCTGAGTTGGAGCCTACAGATGAGATTTACCACCGAGTGCTCTTCTCCCTCTAAGGAAACCTGAGTACAGCCCCCACCCCATGGTTTGAAACATCGACCAGCGCAAGAAATTCTTTGCTGAAATCTGGACTGGCTAACACAGGGAGTCGTCCCAAAGCTCCTTTAAGCTTCTGGAATGCCTGCTCACATGTTTTGGTCCACATTACCTTATATGTCATGTTTTTCCTTGTCAGGTTTTTGAGGGGAGCAGCTATTGTACTATAATTGGGGTCACACTCTCTGTAGTACCCTGCTGTCCCTATGAAATGCCCTCACCTGCATTTTGGTAACAGGGGCAGGCCATGCCTGAATGCCTGCCACTTTGGCAGATTCTGGTCTGATCTTACCACTCTTTCTGTGTCCCAGGTAGGAGACCTCTACATACCCACCTGACACTTACTGGGCTTAATAGTCAGCCTTGCCCTTTGTAGGCTGCTCAGCACCTCCCTGACATGCTGAAGGTGCTCTTGCCAGGAAAGGATGTAGATGGCAATACCATGCAGTTAAGAAAGGGTAAAATCTCCTGCTCCTGCAAGGCTATGATCTACCAGCCTCTTGAAAGTCCGTGGGGCCTTTTCCATCACAAAGGGCATCTTCATGAATGCATATAAGCCGAAAGGAGTCACAAAGGCTGACCTCTCTCTAGCGCTGGGAGTCAAGGGTACCTGCCAGTAGCGCTTGGTAAGATCAATAGTGGTAAGATACTTAGGCCCTCCCAGCTGCTCTAGGGCTTCATCTTTCCTAGACATGGGGTAAGCATCATACTCTGTGTGAATATTTAATTTCCTGAAGTCCACACGGAACCTGGTGCTGCCATCCTTCTTTGGAATGGTACCAGCACCACTGGGGAAGCCCTGGGTCTGCTGGACTCCTGGATTACCCCTAGTTCCAACATTTCCTGTATCTCCTCCTCAGAGTCTGTTTGACACTCTCAGGCTCCCTATTGGGGACCTGCTTAATAGGCCTTTGGGGTCCTGTATCCACATGGTGCTGTACCAGGTGGATACACCCTGGTTTCCCAGTGAACATGGCCCCAAACTCCTGTAACTCTGTTTGGATTTCTTGAACCTAGGTAGGGGATAGTTGCTGGGACATTGCTACCCCTTCCATTGAGCTATCAGCCTGAGCCTCACTGAGGAGATCAGTCAGCAGATCCCCCTCAGACTCCTCCTGCCATCCACTGCAAATACTCAGCACAAGGGCTTATCTATCATGGTAAGGTTTCATCATATTAACATGGTACAGTTTGTGCGCCTCCCTCCTGCCTAGCAGTTCTGCCATGTAGTTAACATCACTGACCTTCCTTACCACTTTGAGGGGTCCCTCCCAAGCTGTCTTCGGCTTGTTGTGTCTGACAGGAATGAGAACCATAACCTGCTGCCCCAAAGCATATTCTCTAGCTCGAGCATTTCTGTCATACCAGACCTTTTTCTGCTGTTGGGCTTCTTTCAGGTTCTTCTGGGCCAACCTGATGAGTTACTGGTGCCTTGTCCTGAGGTTTAGGACATATGCCACAACAGACTCCCTGAGAGATTCACACTCACCCTCACACTCATCGCAAATCAGATCTAGAGATCCCCTCACCCTATGCCCATACATCAACTCAGAGGGTGAAAAACCTGTGGATTCCTGGGGAACCTCTCTGCAAGTAAACAGATGGGGCAAATATTTGTCCCATTTTCTCTTAAACTGGTCTGCAAATACACATAGCATGGTCTTTAGTGTAGAGTTTAACCTCTCCACCACACCATTAGTCTGGGGATGGTAATGGGTGGTCTTTTGGTGCTTCACCTCACAGTCCTTCCACAGACAAGCCAGCAGGTCTGACATGAAATTGGCACCTCTGTTGGTCAGTATTTGTTTTGGGAAAGCTACCATGCTGAAAATATCTAACAATGCATTTCCCATCTTTTCTGCCTCAATGCAGGACAGAGCTATGGCCTCTGGGTATCTGGTAGCATAATCTACTACCACTAGGATAAACTTCACTGTGGAACTTGGGGTACTCAGAGGCCCCACAATATCGATAGCTACCCTCTGAAATGGCTCCTCAATCACAGGCAAAAGCATCAAATGAGCCTTGACCTTATCTCCTGCCTTGCCTACTTTTTGGCACTTCCCACAGGCCCTGTAGTACCCTGTTACTTCCATGGAAATCTCAGGCCAATAAAAGTTCTGCAAAATGTGTCTCTTGCTACGCTTTATGTCCACAAGACCTATAAAGGGAATGTAACGGGATATGGCTAGAAGTGCCAGATGGTTGGCTCTGGGCACTACCAACTCTTGTATTCTCTCACCCTCTAGCCCTCCCTTTGGGGTCAACTCTTCTGTACAGTAACTCTTTGTCCCATTGTACAAATTCTCCCTTTCCTTGAGAATCAGGTGCCTCCCTGGCTACCTCCCTCAAGCCTTGTAATGTACGGTCTGAGAGCTGAGCCTGTCTCAACTCTCTGTTTGTAACCCTTCCCAGCTCCCCTTCCACAGGAAGTCCCATATCCTCTGACAGCGGTGCCTCACTGTTAGCCTGGGTACTACTACTGACTTCTGCCCTTGCAGTCACTTTGTCCAAGGAAACATCAATACCCATAAGCAGCTGTGGCTCATCTTCAGTCTCACTGCTATGCTACAGGGTAGCTTCCTCCCTGAAGTAGCCACCTCACCAGTCCTTGCTTCAAGTGTGTGGTCGGTCTGGGCCATCCCCAGAATACCAGATCCACATCCTTGTCTCCAGGCCTGACTGCATATAACTGCATGCACACAAGGTACTGCATTATCAAAATCATTCTCTATCCAGACATCTGCAGGGAAATCCTCAAACACACATACTTGCTTCCTTTTCTACCCTCCCAGTCAAGGTGAACCCTAGCCAAGGTATTTGGAATGGGGTCCCTCCTGAAACTCTGACTGGAGTAGACTGCCTAAGCCAGTAGTGCTCCTCTTTAACAATTGCAGGCTTCACAATGGTTAGGTCAGAGACTGTGTTTTTCTTAGCAGTGGCCTGTTTTCCATCTACTAAGAATATAACCTGTTGTGGTAGTTTGGTACCCTTGTTGTCTCCAGACAACTTACCGCTGGCATTCCCACTTACTAGCTCCCGCAACTTTTGTTCCCCACCTTGCCTCCTTGGACATCTATATGCTACATGGCCCCATTGGTTACATTTAAAACATTTAACTCTTGATCCTGGCCATGTACCTGAACTAGTGGCTTCCCCTGTTACTGACAGACTGTGTTGAGGTGGTTTGGGCTGCCCACCATGGGTTCCTTTAGACCCATGAGCAGAAGTGGGTATCCCTTTCCTGTGCAGTGATGCCTTGCTTGCTAGGTATAGATTTCCCTTTTTCCCCAACTCATCTGCGTTATTGCATTCCCCATCTGCCAACCAGACTCTCATGTCCTCAGGCAAAGGGCTAAGGGCTTGTTCCCTCATCAAAAGGTCTGCCAGCCCTTGAAAAGGGCTGACCTGACACCCACTCACCCACCTATGAAAATAAGTACTTAGTTCAGCAATATATTCACACATACTTTCATCATCTGCCTTACATCTATGCTTACAAAACTTTTTTCTATAAGCTTCAGGTGTTAACTTAAAACACTCTAATAATTTTTAACTGTATTATAATTTAAGCAATCAGTATCAGACAATTTAGAAACAGCAGTTACAGCTTTACCATGGAGTAAAGGGGTCAGGAACCATACCCAGAGCCCTTGGTCAACATTATACTGTTTAAAAACCCTTTCAAACAAATTAATAAAACTATTAAAATTATCACTCTCTAAATTGTGGAAGAAATTTACTGACCTTTATTGCTTCTGTGGTTCGGTTATTCCCTTCCTCAGTACCTCCATGATCCTGGTGAAGAGTCAGCATCTCCTTTTCGTGTTGCCTCTGCCTCTCATTTTCTTCGGCTTCCAGACATCTCAGTCACTCTGCTGATTATAATGCCATCTGTTTCTCCTTTTCTTCAGCCTCCAAATGCAGTGTCTCTGCTGATTCTAGTTCCAACCATTTGGCCTCCAGTTCGTCTCTTTAACTTCAGATGGGTTTTTAAGTCCTCTGAGGCAAAGTTGAAGTGTCCATTTTCTGAGAGTTTTTCATTCCCAAGGCCGGTGTGGTTGTCCTCCTGGTTGCTGGTCTGTGATGCAGCTGTGACTCAGGCTGCAATAATTTCTGCTTCAGTCAGGATGGCATGCAGCAGTCCTTTGGATTGGCACATCTCAGCCAACTGTTCCCTTGTCAGCTTGCCATAATCCTCCCCTGGCATCCTTGCCTGCTCTCCCTGACTGACTAAGCTAAGAAAACCATAAATAAAACTTTTGTGGTATGGAACTCTGAATGTCTACCATGTGGCTGCTTGAGAGTACAAACACCTTCTTTAGTGACCACTGTTTACAGGCTACAGTTGTTCAATATCCACATCACTGATTCCCAATATGTGGATATCCCACCACTGCTCACCAGTTAATATGCGATGACCCACCACTGGGCCCAGTAATCAAGGAGACTCAGTCTTCACCACTGGCACCAGTGGCGGATGTACACTGGGAGTATAACAGGTACACCCACAGTATTTCCAGATGCAGCTCTTTGCACCAAGTGCAATTTCACTTAAGAGCATACAGAGACCACAGTTAGTCCTGGGCTGGTTTCTCCCACTTTATTCCGATCCACAGTAAGACTCCCCACTGGCACAGCTATAGAGTTGAAATAGCTGAGTGGCCAAGCAAAGACCTCCAGCACTCTTTTTCTCTCTAACCAATTCTTTGTGTCCCTGCCATAGTAGTTGACACACACACACCTGGGAAAGGCTGGTACAAGCGTACTAGCTATGCCCCCTTTTGCCCAGACTGTAAGGTAGTTATCACTGGCACCAACCAACTTGTTATCACCTACTTTAAGGCCTTAAAGGGTTCCAATCTTACTGTGTAATATTAATATTAATACAAATGGTAGTTTGATCAAAAGCAAGGCTATTAGGAGTTGCCCACACAGTGTCACCAAATAAATATGCAAGTGCTCTAAAAACTTAAATATCTCTAGACAGATCAGCCACAATGAAAGGTTTAAATATAATATTAAATAATGAAAGAACAAGAAAGTACTTGGTACATATTCAGAGTTCAAAATCACAGGAAATATTTAAAACAACATTGCAGGACAGTCTCAAAGACTAATATCTAAACTAAGCTGTGCTATATTCCTGACTATATCCAAGAGAAATGTACTCTTCCCTAGAAACTTACTTCATCAGAGAAAGGCAGATGTGATGAATGGTTCTTGTCAGGTCCATGACTGAATACAGAATGCCCAGTATCTCTAAGAGACTTCTCAAATTAATATCTCAAATATCACTGCTGGGATAGCGTGCAGAATGACATCATTTTTTGTCATCTGACTCTATCCCAGGTGAAACTCTCACTGCTGGAATCTGGCAGTATTTAGCATCTTCCTGTGAAAATACATAGACATCAGATCTTTGTCAGATGGCGGAAGTCATAAAACAATTACATTCCTCCATATTTCAAGACTAGTAATTATTTCACCCTAAGGACAATAAAGAAAGCTCCCTAGAACAGACTATGTCTCTGGCCTAGCGTATAAAGTAATTTAATTTCAGCTATGTTTATGAAGTTAACCTCCTGTATTCCAGTTTCTACTGTTAAAATATATTTATTTATTTTACATTTGTTGACCGGGATAGTCCGACTGGATCGATGTCCATTTTCAGCGGAGGCCCGGGGAGATAGGCTCCAATGAATACAATTACATTAAATGACTGATAAGACATAATTACACATATGGTAGTTCTAACAAATACAAAGGTAAACTTGAAAAGACATGATTACAGGATAAAAGTTACCCCTGATTGTAGTCAGGAGAAATTTAACAGTAGCTAGTTAAATGGATAAATCATCATCATATTGAGCATTTGGCCAGGCTTTTTTGCAGTGGCATAGCCAGTTTAATGCCAGATGATGTTTGATTTTAGCTTTAAATTGCCCTAGAGAGGAAAGCAAAGTAATATCGGCTGGAAGTACGTTCCAGGCTCTACCTGCTGTTTGCGAGGAGGGCATTCCCAGCTGCATTGTTAATTTTAACTGTCTGAATTTGTGGTTTATTTGAGGATCGTAGTAGTCTTGGATTGTTATGGGGGAGAATAAAGTGTTTGAGGGCTGGTGTATTATCTGGGTTATAGAGGATTTTGTTAACCAATATCAGCAGATTATATTGGATTAGATTGGGAAGTTTTAGCCACCCAAGCTGTTTGAGGTTGATGCAGTGGTGGGTTCTAAATGACAGGCCTGTGGTGAACCTGGCAATGTTGTTATAACAGGTTGAGAGTCTATTAAGTTTAGATTTGTTTAGATTGTAGAGAAGGGGGAGGCATATAAAAGTGTTGAAAGAAGGTGGGAGCGAGCAATGGCCATCCTAGCTGGTGGGGTAAGGAAGGCCTTAATTTCTTTAGAGTGACCCAAGTTTTTTATTGATGATCTTGATTGTATGACTCACATGTAGGTCAAATTTTAAGTTATTGTCAATAATGACACCCAGTAATTTTGTATGGGGGTTGGGGGAGATAACTGTCCCATCTTTTGCATTGTTGGTAAAGGAGAAGGGAGCAGACTTTGGGGTTGGTGAGAACAAGAGCATTTTGTTTTTTTGGGGATCAAGTAGTAGCCAGCGCTTGGAGAGCCAGTTTTCTATGGTACAGAAGGTAGACTGGGTAGCAGCCCTCAAGTCTGTGGAAGATGTAGCTGAGCAGATCAGCCTGGAGTCATCAGCATACTGGATACAGCTGATGTTTGGTATGATGGTCGGCAGGTCATTAATAAATATGGAAAACAGTAGGGGTCCTAATATGGAACCTTGAGGTACTCCAAGGGTGTTTGGTAGTAGTTTAGAGAGCTTGTTCTGCCAGAGGACAGCCTGTTGCCTCCCATTAAGGTATGATGTGAACCAACGAAGGGCTTTAGAATCTAGACAGAAAGTTTGCAGGGTACGAATAAGAAGTTGGTGATCGACCATATCGAATGCCTTAGAAAGATCCAAGAAGAGGGCAGAAGATGTGAGATTATTGTTACGGTTATTGTTTATGATATTGGTAAAAGTCATTAGGGCTGAAGTTGTGCTATGGTGTAGATGAAAACCATGCTGGGCATCAGCTAAGAGGTGATTTTGGATTAGGTGGTTCATGAATTGTTTGTATACATTTTTCCATGATTTTTGCTAGAGGAGAGAGTATAGCTATGGGTCTGTAATTGGAAAATTCAGTTGAGGGACCTCCTTTATGTAGTGGGATTACGTAGGATGTTTGCCATTTGGTGGGAATGTTAGTTTCTGATATGGTGTAGTTGATTAGAATTGAAATTGGATAGGCAATGGCATCTGCTGCTATTTGCAGGTACTCAGCAGGGAGTTGGTCAGCAGAGACTGTGGTGGGTTTTAATTTTTTGATCAATTTATGGATAAGTGAAGTGGTTTGGAGCTAAATGTGAGATGATTTTTAATGGTGGTAATGTCAGGGCCAGGGGAGCTGGGAGGTAACTGGGTGATTCCCCTTCATAATATCGAATTACTGAATGCTCGAAATTCAGTAACTCAAAATTATAAAGTCGAACCAACAAAAATCCCGAAACCCACAAGCACAAAAACAAAAAAACCCGAACATACAGAGCACATACACCACACAACCCACATAACATACACTACAAGCCCTACACTACATGTACGCAGGGGGGCAAGCCCCCCTGCACCCCTCACACCCCCTACTTATATATTCTAACTCCAAGATCGCACTAATACACAAAAAAAAAAACACACAGACATTTTAAAGTACCTTGCACACACACAAACAAATCACACATACATAGCCACTTCCAACACTCACACTCATACTCCCACCTCCCTACCCTAATCCACACGCACAACTTAAAAAACACACAAATACACTTACCTTCACTTCCGTAAAACATCCCAACTCATACACTTCCTGTCCCGTAATTGACATGCATAAACACGAATTCAAGATTTTTGAATTTGCGCTTATGCAGATTAGTACTTCTGCATTTTTGACTTTACAGCCTCGAGTTACTGAATTTTGAGCATTCAGTAATTCAGGATTGTGAAGGGAAACCAACTTGGTGGCTAGGGCTTGAATAGTTTCAGTAAAGAAATAGTTAAAACTATCTGCAACCTCCTCTGGGGGTTTATCAGCGGTGGCGGCAGCAGCGGGGGTAGGTATAGATGTTTTTCCAGGATGAAGTAGTTTGTTCTGCCCAGCCCAGAACTTCTGAGGATTGTTCTGGTTAGCTGTCTGTAATTTACAGTAGTGTTGTTTTTGTCCTGTAAGATTAATCTTTTAGTTTCATTCCTAGCTTGTCAGTATTTAACATGATCATGGGGGTCCTTAGTGGTGCACCATGTAGTCCAGAGTTTATTTCTGCTGGTAATTTTTAGTCTAGACTCTTTAGAGAGCCATGGTGTGTTTTTTTCCTTTTGTTCACTTTAAGCGGGCAGGTGCATGTAGATCCAGGTTTTTGAGAAATTTATTGTTAAAATAGGTAACTGCCTCCTCTAAGGGGAGGTGCTTGAGCATAGACCAGTTACAGGAGCTAAGTTCCAATTGGCACTTGACAGGGTCAAGGTCTTTTTTGCTTCTGACTTTTATAAGTAAGGGTTGTTGTGGACTAATGGCTTTATGCTCAACTATGTAAGTGAGGAGGTGGTCACTTAGCTCATCGGGGAGGGTACCAGCAGTGTATATTTGGGGGTTACTATTAACGAGTATCCAGTCGAGTATACTTTCTTTTTGGTTAGGTTTACCTAGTCGGGTAGTGGTGTTTATGGTTTGAGTAAATGCTTGCAGGTGGATGTGGATAGATGGGGATTCTGTGGAACAAAAACCTCAGTCAATATTAAAGTCTCCTAGAATTAGGGTTTTTTGGGGGTAATGACCTGACAGCCAGTGAAGAGTGGCTTCAAGTGTGGTTACATTATTGCCTGGGGGAATATACATACAGATGATGTTGATGCTTTTATTTTTGTTGAGTTGCAATTTGGTGGCTAATATTTCAGAGTTATTAATCTGAGGTGGTTGAATAACTTATGTGGTTACGTTCAACTCAAATTTATAGAGTACAGCTACTCCTCCCCCCCTTCCTGGAAACACAATCAAGCCTGTGTGCATTATACCTGGATGGTAACACTTCATTGTCAGCAGTGGAGGGTTTTAACCAAGTCTCAGATAAACAGAGAATCTCTGGGGAGTAGACAGCTAGCAGGGCATGCAGATCTGGTATCTTATTGTTAATGCTCCTGATGTTGAGATGACATACCAGGAGAGAGTTAGTTGATCTGCTGTTTATATTTTTGTGATTTAGGTTGCAGGTAGTAAGGATATATATATTTGGGGTTGATGGGCATGGGTTGGGGTGTATATTACCACTGAGTATAAGGCTCAGTCGATACTCAGTAATGAGCCTTAGGAGTTTAACAATTTGTAGTATTGTTTGGATTTAGTGCTAATGTGCTGTGGGTTGTTATGCTGCAGTAGTGAAAATGATGTGGGGTTGTACCCATAGTTATTAGTGTTGCTAAAGGTGGTATATTCTACAGCTAGGGGTGTGGTATGGCCTGCAGGGAATTGGTACCCATTAAGCTGTTGGTTTTCATACACAGTGAGTACATAAGGGGCTAGCAGAATGGGTAGTAAAGAGTAGTATGACATAATGGAATAAAGGAGTTTGGTGGCTAATATTTGTTGTTTAATGCATCAACAGACAAAGGTCAGATGATTAGTAAGAAGGTAGTAAGGTAGTAAAGTGGGTTGAGATATAAGATAATTAGAGCTGATAGGGTGTTAAGGTAGGGAGGAAAGATTAGGATGGTAAGACTAATAGGGTATAATCACAGGGGAATGGTTTAGTACCTATAAAGGTGTGGACACTGGGGGTGGGTGGGAATTGGGGGTAGTGAGGGGCATGAAGCAAGCCTGAATGCAGTGAGGGCGAGTGGATCGAGGCTAATACTGACTTCAAGTGTTAGGCTATGGTAAGTAGTTAGTGTAAAATAAATACTGCTTATGTTTTATAAATAAATGCTTGATTGTTTAATCTAGTTCTGTTTTATGCTAGACTCTTAAGCTGAAGTTTTAACTCAAATAGTATCTAGGTATGGACTGAGTTTAATATATGTGTTGTACTCTAGCAGGATACTTTGTTACAGGATAGGGGTCAGAATTCCATTTTAATGTGCAGAGTTTGATTTAAATTAGGTTGTGCAGGTATAGAATGCTAAGGCAGCTAGGTTAATTTAGTGTTTTAGAGGGAGCCAGATTGCTATAAGGAACAAACTAGAGGTGCCTTTAGACCCAGGACAGTCAGATACAGACTATGCTATTTAAATGCAGTTTTGAGGTATTAACCTGAAGCAGAGGTAGAACGGACTCCAGGTAGATGGTTTGTGGGCACTGTGTTCAGGAATCATTCTTTCAGGTTGGAGAATCTTTTGTAGGTTATTTAGAGGGGGCAGATGGAGAAACTATGTTGCAAACTGGGTCTGAAAGCACCGAACATTTAAACAGTTACAATAGAGCATGTACATTTCTGTTCTCTTCCAGCAGGGCACACTGTGGTTACATCTTAAGCACAAGCACTTTATAAAATACCTTCTTAACACACTTGTCTGTACAGAACAGTTTGATATACAGTTCTAATACAGTTGTAACACAAGCATCTTATATAGATCATGTTGATATTCACAAATGACATAATTATTTACAACATTCCAGATAGCTGTGCTGGCAATATCACCTTTGTCACAATGCCTTTATTAACACTTGTCCATGCTCTATTAGAATAATATGGCTTACCTCTGCCTTGTCTCTCTGCTTTAACTTGGGCATAAGCTGCTTCCATCTCTTGGTAACTGTACCCCTGTTCTCAAAGTCCAATTTCAAATTCTGTAAAGTATGATTAAATTCTTAGGCCAATAGTAGCAGGAGCAGGCTGGCTAATTGAGCCAGCCTCCATTTATGTAGATAAACAGCTTAAGCCAGTAAAGATACTGAACAATTCCTAACTGACCTGTATGAAATATGTGGAGGGACAAATGGTGTAGTATTTGATTGGTTAGTAACATTGGATGTAACTTCCTTATCCACATACATACCTAATGTAGAAGGTTTAGCACTGTTGAGAGCATCCTTAGTAAGACATGGTACACACACACTTCAACAAATAGATTTTATATGTATGCTTGTAGAAATTGTGTTAGAGCATAACATCATCTTATTTAATGATCTATGTTATTGGCAAGCAGCTGGTGGTGTCATGGGGGCCAGCTGCGCAAATACATATGCCAATTTGGTGATGGATGAATGGGAACATCAGTTCATCTATATGAGGGGAAATCAATGTATTAAGATGTATAGGCGGTTTATGGATGATGTCTTCATTGGATGGAAAGGGAATGAGGGACAGTTAAATGAATACTTGCTTGACATCGATAGTAACAATTTTTTGCACTTTACAATCGAGAAGTCCAGGGAATGTATCAACTTTCTAGATGTCACAGTAATGCAAGGGAAAGAAGGGATCACCACTAAAATGCGCAGAAAGGACTGTTACTATCCATCCTATTTAGAGAGAAATAGCATGCATCCACCACACATATTTTTTAATATAGTGAAAGGACAAGGACTAAGGGTCTCACGTCTTACTAATCAGGATGAAGAATTTGATCATACTTTACAGAATTTGAAATTGGACTTTGAGAACAGGGGTTACAGTTACCAAGAGATAGAAGCAGCTTATGCCCAAGTTAAAGCAGAGAGACAAGGTAGAGGTAAGCTATATTATTCTAATAGAGCATGGACAAGGGTTAATGGAATAAAGGAAGATAATAAGGTTCCAGTAGTTATCTCCTATACACAGGATGTCAAACAGGTAAAGGATGTGTTGAAAAAGAATTGGCATATTTTGCTACTGAGTGAGGAGACAAAATATAGTGGGAGAATATCCCAAGTTTACTCATAAGAAAATTATGAGTCTTAAACAACAATTATGTTACCCTAAGATATTTAGATGATTGGAGATCATAGATAGGGGAACAAAGAAGTGTGGCAATTGCAATTACTGCCAGTATATAGATACCGCTAGATTTTATAGGCACCAAGGAACAGTTTTTTTTGTGGGAGATCAGAGTGCAAGCAAGCTGCAACAGTAAGAACCTGATATACCTAGCTTTACTGTACAGTCTGCTTTAGAATTTATGTGGATAAGACAAATCGTCAACTTAAAGAGCGTATAAGAGTCCACCTCTACTGTATTAGGAAGGGAGATGACCATAGTGCCCTGGCCAAACACACTTTGCTCATGGGTGAGGACCACATTTTCATGTTTCAAGTCCTGCAGGTACAACAAATTAGTGAAAGACTAGGAGATATAGTTAATGATATAGAATTCACAGAACTGAAGTGGATTCTAAGGCTGGGAGCACATAGAGATTTAGGTCTAAATGATATGGTACCCCTGAAACCAGTGCTAAAAAGGAAGGGCATTAGGAAATAAAATAAATATGACATATATTTTTCCCTTATAGGTGCTCTTGAGTAGGTTAAATTTGTGGCTAAAGAATTTTTAATGTAATGCAAAATTTTTATGTTTGTCTTTCTTTTTATCTGTTGTTCATTTTTATTTGTTGTATATCTCTTTAAGAAATTTTGGAGGGAAATTTAAAGTTTTAATTGATTGATTGCTATAGTATATATATTAGAAGGATGAGTTGTTATTTTATGTGTCTGAAGTAACTGGTTTACAAAAGTGCTAACATAATAAACTCTTGGAACTTTTACTACAAATTGCCTCTATCGCTTTGATTTTTTGCAAATAATTCTTGGGGGCCTGCTCACGTCTTTTGGGACGATTTTTACAGCTAATACAACTATGGTTGACATAGTAGTATGAATGAATATAAAATGCTAAGCACACAGATAATGACTAAGATTTAGAGCTAAGAAAGACATTAAGAGGCTGTAGTAGTGATATTGTAGATGTAGTATAAAAGGAAATGAATAGAAGAATGTGAGAAGGTACATGTAAGAAGTTGGAAATGATAACAGTAGAGGTAAGAAAAGTAGGAGTTGAAGAGACAGTATTTAGCTGAAACAATATTGTTAAAAGTAGAGGCCATAGCATTTACAATCTGCCTTGGTGAAAACGTGGTTGATTTGTAAAAGCTCTTGGATCTGTTTGCTTTTTTTTTTCTCTGGTTTGCACAGATCTGTCTTACATATTCGTTTATATCCTGATCTTTGTTTAATTAAGTCTATAGATCACTGATTCAAAACATATTCCTGGTCATTTTGATTCACATGCTGACATGGGTTTACTTTTGTTTTGTCGTATGCCATGTGTCCGACATGCATAACGCCGAAAGTACGGCTGCAAAAAATGACAGCACCGATTCACCATGTGTTTGAATGGCAAATAAGCAAATTTTTTTTGCCATTGAAACACACATCAAATGTCGGAAATGGCTTTTCAGCAAACCATTTTTGACATTTGATTCCTCAATGTTCTCCGTATTTTGGCAATACGGGTCACGCAGCAGGATGATCGTACATACTATGTGTGACAAAACGAAGGTAAATCGCTGACATGATGTACTGTGGACAACAAACTGTAGTGTCTGATTTCTCTGGCTTCTTGCATCAACTTAAACTTTGTAAGTAAACTGTTTTGTACTTTAGCTGAGACAGTCAGAGTTCATAGCATTTACAATCTACCTTCTGGTTTGTACCGATCTGTTTTATGGATTGCTGTCCTGGTCTTTATTTAATTAAGTCTATATATCACTGATCCAAAACATATTCCTGGCAATTTTGGCTCACATGCTAACTTGATATACTGTAGACAGCAAGCTGTAGTGTCAGATTTGTCAAGCTTCTTGTATCAACTTGAATTTTTCCCCAACCCTCCCAGTCTTTTGCTGCTGCTGTTCTAGAAGCCAGTGCTCTGGCTTTCACCACTTAAGGTAATCTGACTTCCAAAGTCCCTGCATCCCCTCTTTGATTGTTGTTGTGACTTGTGTAAGCTGATTAAGTACTTTTCCCACCCATTATTTTACATAGATCCATCATACTGACAGTCTACCGATAAACAAGTATTGCTCTTTAGCTAACTTTCTTTATTACAAATCATCATTTTCACAAAGCTACCATCTGCTTAGCATCCTTGCCACTGAATAAATCCTGTGCCTTCTTTGGCAGAGAAAAGATTTATTCTACTGTTTTACACTTCGTTTAGCTGCTTTATTTGTCCATTTTTGCTGTTTAGATATTTTCTTCAAGTATCCCCGATATTGTACTGTTTGATGATTGCTAAGAACTGCACTTTTGAGAAGCTTTACTGGCAGTATTACTGTGTAAATTGCTACTTTGCATTTTTGTTGGTACTTAATTGTTGTATTCCTGGAATTTTGACACTGCTAAACGGAGTCTACACGGTTTCCTTTGTTTTAAGTGCCTGTATAAATTTGGAGTGTTTGAGAGGCTCTTAGCTTGATTCCCGCAGAGCTCGGCAACTTTTGGTATCCTTGCCTGAACCTCTGAAGTGATTTCCTTGCATCACATGCCATCCAGGCACAAGCAAAGTACTTGTGTTTAAAAATCCCACTTCCAGAAGCTGTTTTAATGATTGATTACTTATTTATTGTTTTATTTGTGCATTTATGTTTGTGTTTAAGGTTAAAATAACTGCATTTGCTCAAAATGTCTTGACCATTGGTCTGACTGACTTGAAATCAACTTGTCTAGCTAGTTTATTAAAGATGTTTTGTGCTACCATACACACTCAAGTAATCCCCTTTGTTGTTTTACATTAAGAGGACTGGGATATTCTATCTCGTGGCAATAGGTGGTGGCCTGGTTTATCTGAGTTGTAAAACACAGACGTTAACCTATAAAACTAGCACTGGTACTGTTTAGTGATGCACTGCACAAAATCAAGCTCAGAGCAGTTAGCTTGTGCATCAGATAGCACTAATACCATACTGTAGCACTATTCAACTGTAGGCCCTAACCCTAGAGACCACTATAGAAGACCACTGTAAAACCCAGTCCTCGGACTCTAATAGCCCACCCTAATACAGGCACGGACAACATGGATATGCAATTTCCAATTGTCTCTATAGCCAGCTTGATAGATATGGGCATCCTGAGACAATGTAGCAATTGTCTCATGTTCACTGACGACCTTTTAATCCTTAAAGAAACCAACACAGTATGCAAGAGATGTACATACATAATTTCCTTGGAGACAAAAATATGTCTGTTCTTTACAACTGGGATATCCTGCCAAGGATAGCCGATCATCCAACCAGCATACCAAAGTCTTTAAACCTTCCAGGTGGCTTACATCAGGCGTATGTTCTATGTCAAAGGCATTAAGTACATATGTGATGTACGAGCACCTAATCCTCAGAATTTCTTTGCTGCTAGACCAAATGCTACCTTGAATTCAGTCTGCAAGACATTCACCAAGTTGGTTCTGCTACCTTAGCTTTCAGGGCCATTGACTACCAGCCTCATATGGTTAGGTATGTTCTGGCTCTTTTAAGCTTGGGGCAGTTTGACTGATATGCCTAACTCTGAGTCAAAGACTTCAGCCATTTGCCTTTTGAGTTCTGATTCTAAGGTGGCTCATCATTCTGTTAAATGCAGCTATAATGTTGCCAATTCCTCCTCAAGGGCTGCTGCATCTGGATCTGTGATGAGCAGGTATTCTTGGTTGCACCTACAGGCTGCTGTTGAGGACATTAAGGCTAAATTACCGGATTCTCCTTTGGATAGCCAGAATCTCTTTGGCACTGCAGCTGCTAAGTTCTTCAAGACCCTACAAGATAAGTGTGTCGTTATGCAGGATCTAAAAGAAATATTTCTTTCATCTCTTCCTAATTTTCAGAAAACTTGTCCATCTAAGCCTCTGTTTGTCTGTAAGCAACTTAGACAGCCTTCTAGAGGTCACTGTGCATCCAAGAGAGTTTTTTTCCTGCCAAGCCTTCTTAGGATACTAATGGTCAAAAGCATGTTTCCCTAACAAATCTGCTTTCTTTTGATATTCAACCATTTCTACCTCTTGGCCAGATTCCTCAATCATCCCAGTTAACTCTGGCAAAAGATCATCATGGACTTTTGGGTGTTTTCCATTATCCAAAATGGTTATTTTATGGTTTGAAGTCCCTTTCTCCATTCTCAGGCCTTCCTCAACTTCCTGCTTGGCAACTGCCTCATTTTCCTTTGGTTCTTCAGGATCTTTTAATACATGGAACCATCCAGCTTGTTCTTATTTCTCAGCAAGGCTGGGTTTTTTACTCCATGATGTTTCTAGTTCCAAGGAAGGTGGAGTCGTGTAGGTACATTCTAGATCTCTCCTTTCTCAACACTTTAAGTTCCTTCCTTCAGGATGTTGTCTTTCCAGATGCTGTCTCCTGTCTTGCTTTCTAAAAGGGAATTTCTGTAAGCTTTGGGGTACATGGCATCCACTATTTCCATGGTTCCCTTCTCCAAACTCCATATGAGAAAATTTCAATGGTATCTCAAGACTGGCTTTAACATTGCCATCCTCTATATTTTCCTGTTCATCTCTTGCCCTGTCTCAAGATCAGGCTCCAGTAGTAGATTCACCAGATTTCATTGAATCCAGGTCTACCTTTTCAGGGTCTTCTTACCACTCAGGAGTTGTACACAGATGCATCCGATCAAGATTAGGGAACTTCTTCCAATGACCTCAAGGTCCATGGACTTTGGTCTCCTCAACAACTGTTAGATCATATCAACATCAAAGAGATGAGAGCACTCATTTTAGCCCTTCATGCCTTCCAATCTCTTTGGGTTCCAGGTCCTTTAAGGCTTTGCACAGATAATACCACAGTCATGTGGTACATCAACAAACAAAGGGATGCAAAGTCTTACCTTCTTTGCAGGCTGGCTCTTCAGGTTTGGGATTTTACTGTCTGCCATCAGTTGTTTTTTTCAGGTGATTTACATTCTCAGAGTGCAGTCTTGTGGCAGACACTTTGAGCAGGTCGGGGGAGATCTTCATAAATGAATGCTTCACAGGGAGGTATTTCTGAACATTGTACATCAGTGGACTACTCCTCAAATGTATCTTTTTGCCTCGCCTCTGAACAGACAACTTCTCCAATTTTGTTCCAGAGTGTCATGTCCTCTGGCTTGGAAAGTGGGTGCCATGGCTTTTTATGAAGAGGATATTTCTGTATGCCTAGCTCCCCTCGTCCTCTGCTACCAAAGGTCTTGCATAAAATCATGTGGGACAGGCCCAAAATCTTGTTGGTGACCCCCTTTTGGCACTGACAGTACTGTTTCCTCCTCTTATTTCATCTGGCCAGGGGCATTCATCACAAGTTACCTCAAAGGATGGATTTTCTAACACAGGACAAGGGGTATCTCATTCACCCTCACTTGCTCACTCTTCAGTTTACTCTTTGAGTGATGGGGTTTTGATTCCTTTTAGACACCAGTTTAATGAGGATGGGCTTCAGGTTTTTCTAGAGGTCAGAAAACCCATTAATAAAAAAATCCTATGTGGATAATTGGAAGAGATTTTCCGTTTGGTGTCTCAAGCATGAGCTGGACCCCTTTTCTGTGGGTATTCCTATGGTTCTTTTTTATTTTTGTGACTTTCTCACTTCTGGCCTGGTGTATTCAGCTATTAAAGCTCATTTGTCAACCATTTATGCTAGGCTGCCTTTGAATACTCCTCTTGCTTCTTGTTTTTAAGACTATTTTTGAAAGGTATCCTTCATATTAAACCCCCAAGAAAACCTACTCCCTTTTGGGACCTTAATTTTGTTCTGGAAAAATTAACTTGGTTTCCCTTTGAACCTGCATTTTTCTCAGCCTTGTTGCACTGTACTGTTGGTGGCTGTCTCTCTTAAGAGTCTCTGAATTTCAGGCACTCATGGCAGTCCCACCTATTTTAGTTTTTCCCAAAGACAGGATCTGTTTTCATACTATTCCTTAATAATAATTTGTCTTTGAATCAAACAATTTATATTTCCCCTCTCCATAGAATGCTAGTGAGAGCATTCTTCATACCTTGGATTTACATAAACAGCTTAGGTATTACCTATATAAGACAAAAGATATCAGGAAGTCTGATCAGCTTTTTGTTTCTTTTCATTCCAGAAAACTGGATTTGCCTGTTTCTAAGCAAACCATCTCCTCCTGGATCTGTAAGACCATTTACTTTTTCTATCCCTTTCATGGCAAACAGCTTTTTTTCTTTCGTTCATGCTCGCTGTACCAGAGTTGTTGCTTCTTTCAAGGGTCTTGGTAATAGATCCATTTTAGAAGCTGCTACTTAGTAGTGTCGGGGGTGGGGTGTCAGGACCATTCTTCATGGTTTTTCAAGGCCTCCTCTTTGACTTACTCCTCCCATCCTCTCCAGTAACTTTTGCACTCTCCCAGTTGTAAAGGATATTGCAACAGTGATAAGGAAGGGCATAGTACACTTCTGCAAGGTATTACCATAACAGTAAGTGTCTTACTTCTCACTGTTGCAGTATTCTGTCCCTCCCCACTTCCCCCTTCTCTTTTCTTCTTTGTTGCCTTCCTTCTGGCAGAGGGCTCTGTCTTGCATCTTTTTTCTCCTTCTTTTCTTCCTGGATGTATCTGTTATTATTTTTCTGTTGGGCTGCTCTGGTTTTCTGGGGCAATTCATTTCCTGGGTTTTGATGCTTGTACATCACTTATGTACCTTAACACCTTGGACATAGGACATATATCTGAGGTACGGTGTCTTGAAGATGCAGAGGCTTTAGCATGCTGGCTGGATGATCAGCTATCCTCATCAGGATCATAGTCATCATCATCAGCCCACTTTTTTCCCATTTTTCTACATGGGGTTGGAGTAATGTGTTAACTGTCGCCAACTGTCTTGATTCAGTGCCAAACTCCTGCCTTCTTCAACACTAATGCCTGACTGTCGCAGATCTTCTTTCAGACAATCCATCCACCTCTTTGCTGGACATCCTCACTTCCTCTTACCTTCTTCCTGTCTGTCCCAAATCTTCCTCACCAGATTGTCTTCTGCTTTTCTACATGTGCCCAAACCACCATAATCTGTTCTCTTTGATCTTTTCTGCAATTGGAGCTACTTTGGCTTCTTCTCTTATGTTCTCATTTCTTTGTCTGTTCCACAGTGTGCATTCTATCAACTTTCTCAGGCACTTCATTTCTATCACCTCTAGCTTTTTCAACTGTTCTGCCTTTACTGCCCAGGTTTCTGTACCATACAGTAGTACTGGCCGCACCACTGTCTTGTACACCTTACTTTTCAGCTTCTTTGGCATTCTTCTGTGATAGACTACACCTAATACTCTATGCCAGTTGGCTGCAGCCCCTCTGATTCTAGCTTTGACCTCTTCATTCAGACTACCCTTCTCCTCAACTACTCCTCCCAGATACTTGAAGCTGTTTACCTGTTTCACTATCTTTCCTTCTATCTCTATTCTCAGCTTCTTCTGATTTCCCCAATTTGCTGCCATTACCATAGGTGCTGGAAGTTGCTGAAGACTGGAGGGGTGGAGGATGAGAGGGGCACTTAGTGATCTAAAAAGGGGAATTTTTTATAACTACTTACTACTTCAACATAGGTTCACTTGGAGGACTTTTTAAGCTTAGCCAATTCCCTTTCGGTGCTTGAATTAACATTTTCTGATTGGTCTTGCCTATCCCATGGCTGATAATTGTATATTAGCCCAATTGAGAATAACTGATCATTCCATAGATAATTTGGGGGATCCATATAAGGGATTCATCATTTAGGATCTGCCTCTATCCATTAGTGGCATGAGGGGCAATCCTGGAGTACATTTTCTATTACTCATCCTTAGATCCATGTTGCATTTGAATATGGACGGATGAGCTTTGTTTTATTTTTATGGATAATCTGTTCTGGACCAGTGGTAGCCCCTGTGATATATATCCATCTCTCCACAACATTCAGTTTAGATACCTGGTCTGAGTATTTCTGATGCCATTTGACTTGCTGATGTTCAGTAGGTCCATCTGTATTAGATCGGAGGATGCCTTGTATGCCAGACATTTCACCTCTAAGCTTTCTGTAGGATACTGAGTATAGTAATAAATCTTTGAGGTGGTCCATGCAAGACCTATTGTTTAGGACTTGTATCCTTTAAAATAAGGTATCTCTGAAGGTATTCCACTTGTTATATGGGGCTGGACAGATGCATGCCAAAGTGGGCATTATACAAAATGATTGACATAATGAGAGCTTTGCAAATGGGGACAACGACATCTCTATAGGCACAATCAATTTGTTTATAAGCTGTGTAATATAGAAAGGCTTTCTTATGACTCTGGGCACATGTTGGTCAAAAGTTAGGTCACTGTACACACAAGTTCTTAAATGCCAAACAATTGTGTCAGTTCTCAGAGGGCATTGTCATGATTTTGACACCAGGTATTGTTTAGGACAAACCTTCCTGCATGATGGTTAAGTAATTTGGGGATTCAATAACGGTTAAGTAATTTGGGGATTCAATAACTGCTACTGGCTTGCAGTCATCTCAAACTTAGTCGGCCAAAGCCCTTTGGTATTCCCTTTTACTTTTGAGATGTATATGCCAAACAGAAAAAGTCTGAGCATCGAACTCTGTGGGACCCATTGGTGACTGGTCTCTTCCCCTGTTTTGATCTCCTGCATCCTGTGACCAAGTTGGCAATCCAGATAGTAATGCAAGTGTTTGCTCCTACATTATTCATCTTTTGTACTACACCTGAGTAAGGGATTGTGTCAAAATGCTTGGCCAAATCAAGGTTATGTGGTGTGAAGTGTTTCATCGATTGCTTTGGTAACAAGAGTAAAGCTTAAAATTTGCCCATAATTTTGAGCCTTTCACCTTCCTCTGGGCTGTTTTCAAACACATTTTTAGGGTCAAGCATACGTGTGCATTTTTTTATTCACCTTTCTGATTGTGTTAAATTATGTTCCTTGTATAATACACCACCAGTTGTTAGATTGTGTTTGAAATTTGTAGTTTTGAACAGTCTTCTAGTAAGCAATGAAACAAATGAAGCATACTGTAGGGGTAGCGGCAACTACCTGTTGTGCTACTAACAATGCAAACAGACTCGGAATAAGCAGCACTAAACTTCTCTTCCCCTGAAGCTCTCAACATTTTTTATTTATTTAACATTTGTTTACTAGGAAAGTCCAACTTGGAACAAAGCCAATTTTCAGCAGAGGCTTAGGGAGAAATGCTCCAGATGCATGTCTTTGTAACATGAGAGGAAACCAGAGCATCCAGAAGAAACACAGACAAACACAGGGAGGGCATGCATATTCCACACAGAAGGCACCCCAGCCAAGAATCAAGCCAAAAACATCTTGCTGTGAGGCGAAAACACTACCACTGCACCACCCACATGACACAACTACATCTCTCAATTTCACAGCAGAAGAAATCTGGAAAAAGCCAACATTTATTTGGGGGGTTGAAGGCCTAAAACCAGGGACACGTTTTCAATGTTGCTTGTATAATCTTAGAATTATGTTGCTACAATAGTGTTTTGTGTTACCATGTGTTTCCAAAAAATATAACAGACCTAACTCCCTGGATCACAAGTAAGTGGTGGTGTAGGTAGAGAATGCAGCCTCCTGTACCTAAGGTACAGGGTTTGAGCCTAATTCTAACACCAGTCATAAGTAACTGGGGCATCACACACACACCAGTCATAAGTAACTGGGGCAACACACACACAACTATATCAACTACAGAACTAACATACGGCACACATAACCAATGTTAGTAAGTTAGTAAGTTAATCATTTTTAAACAGAAAGTAATACAAAAAAATACACTGTTTTCATACTCTCTCTATTGGCTGCCTACATGTGACCATTTTTCCATTTGTGGATTTGCTTTCCACTGCTGTAACCTACTTATTAATTTTTATATCAGTACTATAACTCTTTAAAACTCAGTATGTGTATTGCTAAATAGATTTGCAAACAAACTAAAGTACTATACTGCATTTTATCTGGTGTATGTTTGGCTGCACCCATGCCTTAACTCCCATTCCTAACCTCCCAGGCCATGGTCTTGAACACAACCTAACACAATGCACAAGCATATCAGAACTTCAGGCAACACGAGCAAAACACCTCATATAACAGGACTCCATCAAGAAGTCGTCTTCTTTCAGCTTTTTCCCCGGTTAGGGGTCGCCACAGTGAATCACCTGTCCGCTCATGATTGGCAGTGGAGTTTTACGGTGTCGAGTTGCCAGCCCGGTACCCAACCTTCCACAGAAGGCACACACACACTCTCACACCTAGGGCCAATTTAGAGTGTCCAGTCCACCTACAGCATATCTTTTGGATGTGGGAGGAAACCCACGCGAACACAGGGAGGACATGCAGACTCCAAACAGAAGGCACCCCAGCCGAGGATCGAACCGGAGAACCTCTTGCTGTGAGGTGGCAGTGCTAACTGCTGCACCACCAGGACTCCATCAAGAAGTACTCTTTTCAAATTGCAGTGACTGAATCAGTCAACAGTTGACTAGTTAATGGAGCTATAGATAGACTGACACAACTACAGTAAGCAAGGAAATAATGCTGGAACTCTGGTACTACACATGCATCACATGAAATCCAAAACCTAATTTGAACACACAAAATTTCAGTGCTATAAACTCTCACCACCAGCTCCACAGGAAAAAAAATGCTTATTACCAAAATTTCCAAATGGCACACACTTCCATTCTCAGAACTGCTGCTCGCCAAAATATCAAATGACTTCCTGGGTTGGATGTATAAACATAGCTCTCAATCTCTTAACTCCAGAACATAGGACAAATCCAAAAATATTCAGGAACACTCCTGAAAATATTAATACTATTAACTTCAACTATTGGCAGAATAAAAGAATGTGAAATTTGTGTCACTGTTAGACAGAGGCACAGTATACTAACCTCGAAAAAGGGCATAGCAAAATTAATTTAAAATGGGTGGCGAAAGCCAAACACACACTGGCTAGGTTTATAAATGCCTTAGGGCAGATAGCCTAGTATGAACCTATGAACATGGATTTTCTGAAGTTGAAGAATCGCATCTAACTCTAACAATTATCATAAATGCAGTTCATCACCTCTTCTAAATTTGCCAGTTTTAGGAAGGATTAGGAGAAGGGACGGACCAAAATTTTAGATCAAAATGAGGGACAATTGAGAGCGCGTGTATAACCAACAGGCTGAATGACTGAAGTGTGCAAATTATTGTAAAGCATTTTTGGATTGGTTAAACATCTTAAAGAATGTCCGTGATGACAATCAAGGATTTATTGTTAAAGTACAGTGACAAACACTCGATTTCTTACTACACTGTCTTCTAAACTCCAAAAAAACTTTCCCCATTTCCAAAACAAGTAGTTAAGCAATATGACACTGACTGAAATCAACTCACGTGTTAGTAAATGTTGTTCTGACATGTAACAAGAAAGAAGCCAACTGGCCTGTGCTCCCCATCCCAGTACATCATACATTTTGGTAAGTGACAAAATGTAATACTGTATGTGGAGACACCTCTCCCAGCAAATACAGAATTACTGAAACTAACGCCAGTTTTAACAACGGACATAGTGTTATGTTGGTGAAAAAACATAATGTGTAGCAGAGAGACGGGAGAGAAGGATGCAAGAAAAAAGCTCACAAAGTCTTATTTTGTGAGGCATATTTTGTTATGCAAGGTACCAACAGTGAGCTGAAATGTTGGTGCATTCATCAACACCCTCTTCCAAAAAAAGTTAATGTGTACATTTCCGCTTATATTTTGCAACTCTGTAAGCTTCGTTCTTACCATAGCCGCTTATTAACATCAATTGTAATTCTGAAAACTTGTACGCCATTCTAAAGCAATTTGCAAAGCTCATTAAAATGCCTTTACAGGTCACCAGCACGTGGGTTGTGGGAGTTTAATTAACAGAAGGGGAAAACAGTTCTTTTGTTATGACTCATCCACTACCGCTTACTTAGCAATAGCGGCAGAACAAAATAGTCTTATCTCTGTCTTGACAGTGCTGAGTTTTACTGTACGATCATCCTCTTGCACCTTCCAGCCTGCATAAACGGAGCACAGCCTTGGGGGAAACCAAAACACATAAAATGGAGCCTTCCAGCCTGCATAAACAGAACACAGCAGCAGGCTTGATGTGGAACATAGTTATTTCTGCACTTTTGTGTTTGAATTTACATTAGCGTGCAATGCACACATGGGTCCACCTATAGGTCTTACCGCTGCAAAAGTGTGGGGGGTGCCCCCTCCCCCTCGCTCTATGGTTCCGGCGCCTATGGCCATTACCACCATTTTATCTGTGCTTAGTTTCATCCCATGTGCCTTCAGATTTGCATTCCATTCTCCTATCCTTTGCTAAAGTTCTAGCTCAGAGTCTGCCTGTACTGCCACATCGTCTGCATACAGCAGCTTTGTTGATCCACCCCCTCCAACCTGTTTGCTAATGTAGTCCATCACCAGTATGAACAGCAGTGGGTTCAGAGCTGAACCCTGATATACACCTACTGGGAACCCCTCTGTAAGGCAGAACACTGTTCGTACTTGATTCATTGGGTCCTTGTACATAGCCTGCACTAATTCTACCAGTGTCTCTGGAGATCAAACCACCACAGTACTGCCCAGATCAGCTTTCTTCAGACCTTGTCATACATATGCTTTCTCCAAGTCAGGAAATGCTCAGTTGAACTCTCCTCCTCCTCTCTAGTTTCTTCTCAAGTATCTGTCTCAATGCAAACATCAGGTCAGTTGCACATCTACTGTTATGGTAAGATCTTACACAACTGTACTTTATAAATCAAACATACACATTCACCATGAGACAAATGTGTTGTCTTTATATTCTTAAAGCGTTGTTGCTATATGAATGCTGGTAAGAGTAAAATGGAGAAAGATGAAAGAAATGATTAAGGAAAGAATTACTACTAATGCATCTTTTTGGAATACGGTGAGGTTTAAATCAATGTCATTTAGAACATTTTTGTAGTCTTGAGTATGCAGAACTGAGGCTTTGTTTCTGTAGGTAAAGTTAGGATGAGATAACTGCTTTAATTTAACTGATTTTTTTTTACCGTGCCTTACAGTCATGGATCTCACATAGAGTAGAACTTTGTTATAGACTTTGTAAAGCAATAGATTTAAACCAGGCAAATGACTTGTCTTTACAATGAGTCGTCTTTTCCACTGGGCTGAATCCAAGATCAAGTTTAAGTTCTGTAATTTTGAGAACACACCCGTGTAACAGATGCTGTAGGGCTTGGCCAGAAATTAAGTACATTTGTTCTGCATTGTTAGATAATTACTATATGATTGAGTATATCCAGTATTAATTAAAATGATGAACCGCTTGGTATGGCTAAATTAAGGCAAGCAGCAAATAGCTGTTTGCCATGTTTACCAAACGAAGAAATCAACATAACTTTGAAATGGTTCATTGTCTGGGATTGTTATTCAAAGCTAGATTTTTTTCTGATTATCAGAAAATAAATGTGAGTAATGAAAAAAGAAATTGCCATATACACTTGCAGGATTTCCCCATTAAGTTGGCTGCACTTTGTTGTGTGTGATGCTGTTGTCATTAATTTTACTGACCATTTTTGCACACTTGTTTAGGTTGAGAGACTTGTAGTGCATAATATGTGCAGATGATGCTTTATATAATTAAATAATTTTATTGTAAATTTGCTGTAATTCTTTGGTAGTAGCCACTCTCTTGCCTCTTTAACTTTACAAGTGTAAGCATACATATATGTTTAGGCATATGCATATGCTTATTTATAGGTATCTTGCACTGGTCTGTATTTTGGAAACTCTCGTAGTGCACTTCTGTCTGCTGTGACTAAAATGCCAAACATGACCCCTTCTGAAGGATTGCCACTAAAAATGTTAATAATCTGATCAGCTGCATGTATTCATTCACTTTTAAATGCAGAATTCTTTCTTCTATTTTCCACTTGCCCCTTTTCAACTAAAGAATGGCTAGGCCAGTTAATTTTCTGTGTATCTGAAGCAATTGTTTATTAATCCACTTCAATTTAAATTGATTTTTCTTTCATTTAATCATTAAAAAGTTTGCTATCAAGCTTTCTGGCCAATTGCCATCATTTGTGTAATTGCACTGAGGTAAAATGTTTTGCTTGGATTTGTCAAAAATATTTAAACATATTTGGAGCACCCCATTAGAATGCTTTCTTCACAGAGGCTTGCTCTATGCAGCAGCTAAGCTGTTTAGAACAGAAGTAACAACTAATTAGTGTAAAACATACAGTGGTACTTTCCTGCTGTCCCCCTTGGTGTGCAGCATGGGTATAAGGCTACATAATATTAAGCAATTCTACAACAAGCACCACTCCACTTTCTGCTGTGTTGTGCTGTTTTAGCAGCAGTTGAATGGTGTTATATTTCGTAATAAGTGAGTGTGGGTATGTTGTGCTCTGGGGCTGTTTTATTTATGTTGCCTCCTGCATGGGTACTCTTGTATCGCCTCCCTGAGTAAAATTGTTTCCATTTTCTTTGGTGCTGATTGGCACTGTGTCTGTATACTATACTAGGGGCTATGCTGTTCTCCATCTTCATTAATGACCTTTATACTGTCATCCCAAAAGTCATCTGTATCCAATATGCTGACGACTCCACCCTGATCTGCTCGGCCACATCTCCAACAGAGCTATGGTCAGCTACCCAGACCACCTTCAACACAATAGAAAACTGGCTTTTTGATCGTTGTCTGATCCTAAATCCCAAAAAAACAAAAATGTTGCTTTTCTCACCAACACATAGGTCTGCTGCATTCACCTTTACCATAAAATCAAATGAGGGCACATCAATCTCCCCTGACCCCTCTACAAAACTACTTGGTGTCATTATAGATAACGATCTTAAATTCAACCTGCATGTTAAGCAATCCATCAAAACCATCAATAAAAAACTAGAGTCCCTTTACAGGATAAAAGCCTTCCTAACCCCTCCTGCTAGAATTGCCATAGCTTGCTCTCACCTTCTTTCAACTCTTCTGTATGCATCCCCTTTACTCTCTAATTTAAACAAGTCTGTTCTTAAACTCTCAATCTGCTACAACCATATTGTCAGATTTGCCACTGTACTGCCATTAGGACACATCATTGTATCAATCTAAACCAGCTTATGTGGCTAGAACCACCCAGCCTAATCCAGTATAACCAACTGATTATGGCCTATAAAATTCTCTACAATCTGGACAATACTCCTGCACTAATATTATCACCCCTTATAACAATCCTAGACCGCTTCAATCCTCAGACTACTAGTTCAGACTAGCAAAATTAATAACACAGCATATGACTCTCTCTTTGACAACTCTGTAGGTAGATCCTGGAACTCTCTCCCAGCTGATATTACTTTACTTTCTACCCTGTGTCAATTTAAGACCAGACTCAACATTTGACACTTAACTGGCTATGTCAAGGTATCAAGCCTGACTAACTCTCCTCTAGAATGAGTTAAAACTGTTAATTCAGCTTATTTGTGTTACTTATCCTGATTTGCACTCGGAATTATCTCTAACCTGTGGAATTTGTATAACTTGTTTAAGTATATAATCAATGTAAATATTGTATTTGCAATATGTAATATTGTATCTGTAATCTTAACTACTTACCTTGGAGCTTTTCTCCCCAGGCCTCCACTGAAAATGGACATGTATCCAGTCGAACTATCCTGGTCAACAAATGTAAAATAAATAAAAATAAATACAATTATAATTTACATAAGCAAAGGTCCATTGCCCCTGACCTGTGTCATTTCTGATAACTCTGGGGAAAAATGCTTTCCTCTCCATAAATGTATGGCTTTCACTTCTTAGTCTTGGTTATCCACATGTCGATTTCTTTTCACTGACATGTAATTTGCTTTAATCAGCCAACTTGCTCACACCTTACCCCATTCATCATATGGAAATAGTCAACTTTTATGCCCAAACTTGCATTACTTCTTGACCTTCTTACATAGCATCTCTCATGTATGACTTAAACTTTGTAATATTTTCTCTTCCTTATATAAGTTCTTAACCTACAATGTTTTGTATACACATAGTACCTCCATAGTTCTTGCTCTTATCACCACCTGTTCTCTTTTTTTCCAAGTAATTTTATTAATTTTAACATATTTACAATTGTTGTTGTGTCTTTCGGGTTATCCCGGTCAGGGGTCGCCACAGCGGAACTCCAGTCCGCTAATGTGTGGTAGTGGATTTTTATGTGCCGAGTTACTAGCCCTGACGCACAACCTTCAACAAAGGCAAGCCCATTCACACATGCCTCCACACAGAAGACGCTCTAGCTGAGAATCGAACGGGACAACATCTTGCTGTGAGGCGACAACGCTACCGCAGCACCAATAAATATATATAAAGCATATGACAGGGTGCCTAGAGAGGAGTTGTGGTATTGTATGAGGAAGTCAGGAGTGTCAGAGAAGTATGTAAGAGTGGTACAGGATATGTACGAGGGTAGTGTGACAGCGGTGAGGTCTGCGGTGGGAGTGATGGATGTGTTTAAGGTGGAGGTGGGATTACATCAAGGATCAGCTCTGAGCCCTTTCTTATTTGCAATGGTGATGGACAGGTTGACAGATGAGATCAGACAGGAGTCCTCATGGACTATGATGTTTGCAGATGACATTGTGATCTGTAGCGAGAGTAGGGAACAGGTGGAGGAGACCCTGGAGAGGTGGAGATATGCTCTAGAGAGAAGAGGAATGAAGGTCAGCAGGATTAAGACAGAATATATGTGTGTGAATGAGAGGGAGGATAGAGGAATGGTGAGGATGCAGGGAGTAGAGGTGGCAAAGGTGAATGAGTTTAAGTACTTGGGATCAACAGTTCAGAGTAATGGTGAGTGTGGAAGAGAGGTGAAGAAGAGAGTACAAGCAGTATGGAGTGGGTAGAGAAGAATGTCAGGAGTGATTTGTGACAGACGAGTACCAGTAAGAGTGAAAGGGAAGGTCTACAAGAGGGTAGTGAGACCAGCTATGTTATATGGGTTGGAGACAGTGGCATTGACAAAAAGGCAGGAGTCAGAGCTTGACGTGGCAGAGTTAAAGATGTTAAGATTTGCACTGAGTGTGACAAAGATGGACAGGATTAGGAATAAGTATATTACAGGGTCAGCCCAGGTTGGAAGGTTTGAAGACAAAGCCAGAGAGGCAAGATTACATTGGTTTGGACATGTACTGAGGAGGGATGCAGAGTATATTGGGAAAAAGATGCTAAGGATGAGGCTGCCAGGTAACAGGAAAAGAGGAAGGCCTAAGATAAGGTTTATGGATGTGGTGAGAGAGGACATGCAAGTGGTTGGTGTGGCAGAGCAAGATGCAGAGGACAGGAAGAAATGGAAACAGTTGATCTGCTGTGGCGACCCCTAACGGGAGCAGCCGAAAGAAGAAGATATATGCATACATACACACACACACACACACACACACACATAAAGGAGAAAGGAAGATTCAAAAATGTTTTACATAGTTTCATAGGAGATTACTAATGGCTTAAGAGTCCTTACAAACCTAGCCAGTGTAACCCAGTTTTACCCATATATGGCTCCTATGGGCTAGAAGATGCCATATGTTTGTGCATGTGCCTTGAGTATTTTACAAATTGCCCCTGTCGAAAGAGGACACAGCCAATAGCCCAGGTGTAAATTTGCAATTCCCCATCCATTAATCCAAACTGCATTTGAGGAGGGCTAGGGAGGGGCTCTGTTTAATGTGAATATGAAGCCTGTTCCAAAGAAGGCGTAATCTCTGTGGCACATATCTGTCTCTCCAGCATGTTTTGCTTGAGCCACTAACCAGGTTTACATCTGTAGACTGGGAGTCCCTTGTCCTGTTTGTCTTGTGGATGTGTAACAGCTCCATCAGGGGTGGGTTTGTGTTTTACATAGAATCATCATACTGAGAGTCTACCAGCAAACAAGTAAGTCAGGCATAGGTCACCCCTTAATAGTCAGTAGGAGATAGAGTAAAGGGATAGGGCTTTTAGTTTATCTACATAGGACATGTTGCAGAAACCCTTTATTTTCTTTGTGAGGAGCCTGTGGGTGGGGTCACTCCAGCTGTTGTAAGTCCCTAGTCAAGTACATGCCAAATGGCACATTGTACTCGATTATTTGTCTGCGGGTTGAGTATAGTGGGACCATAATCACTGTGGACACATGCCAGTCAAAGTTCAGGCTTCTATCTGTGTACCTAGGTCTGTCACCTCTGTATCTACTCTTAGGGGTGTGCTATTATCGTTGTAATTTGCAGGGGTCTCTGGCTTCCCAAAGGGTACTGTAATGCTTTTTTTTCACTTTTAGTTTTAGGCCATGGCACTGGCACTAATCATTTGTCTGATTTAAGTTCTTCTGAAGGATATCTGTATTGCTGGGGGATTCAGCAATTGCCCCCAGTTTACAGTCATAAACTTTGTCATCCAGAGGCCTTTCACATTACCCTTGACTTCAGAAACGTATATTCTGAACAGGGGTGGTTCCAGCAGTGAGCCCTGTGACATACCACTAGTAACTGGCATCTTGTTGGATCTGGATTCACCCACTTTAACCACAAGTGTCTTCTCTATGAGTCAACTGGCTATCTATCTGGTGGTGTAGGGATTTATGCCCAGTTTTGTGAGTTTATTTAGAATACCTGAATGTGGGATTGTGTCAAATGCCTTGCCAGGTCAAGTTAGTCAGTATGCACTGATTTACCCTCATCCATGGCCCTAGTGACTTTTTCAAAAAAGTTCACCAAATTTGGTAGGTATGACCTGACCTTGACAAAGCCAAATTGGGTTGGGTCCAGTGTTTGGAGGTTTCCTGTGTCATTATTTAGGAAGTCCATGATTATTCTTTCCATCGTCTTGCGTATAAGACTTGTCAAACGTATGGGGTCTGTAATTACCCGTGTCAGTTGATGGTGCCCCATTGTGCATAGAGGGGTGACTGTTTATGTCCTCCACTCTATTGTGACAAAGCCAGTCCAAAGGCTGTGGTTAAATTGAGGTCCCAATGGGCCTGATAGGTCCTGATTCAAGTTGTTTAAGAGGTAATCTGGTATATTGTTTGGCTCCATCAAAGCAATGTTTTTAGCTTTAGAGATCAAAGTGGCAACCTGCTGTTTACTGATAACTGGGAGGGGAATGAGAAGGCTATTTCTTGGGGGAGAACTGGGGGTGATAGGAAGGTGAAGTTTGAGCTGAATTTATCAGCCAGCAGATTTGGTATATCTTCTGGCTAAGTATAAGTGATGTTGTCCACAACTGATTCTGCACATTGTTGGTTGCTGCCTTTAAGACGGCGGACATAACTGAAAAATGCCTTATGGCTACCCTTAGCTTTGGAGGCTATTTTTGCCTCAGAGTCTGCTTTCAGAGTCTTGACTAGTTCCCTCATTCACTTGTTTAGATTAATGAGGGACTTTTTGTTATGTTGTGTGCATTCCCTCTTAGTTCTCGACAGGATTTTCTTTCTTTTGATGTACAACCTATTAAACCAGGGTGGCTTGCTTTTGGATTTTGACCTGGGCTTATTTTGATTCACTACTGCCATTTCTATGCAGTTGTTTATATGGTCATACAGGGCTTTTATGTATGCATCTGCATAGGCTTTTGTGTTTTCTGGATTTGGAGAAGCATGGAAACTAGCTATGCTGTCATTTAATAGGAAGTAGTTTGCATTAGAAAAGTTCTTAGTTTTTTGGAGTTAGGTGGGGGGGGGGGTCCAGTTTTACCTTTATTTCAAGAGAGCCCGCATTGTGATCTAATCTTACTAGTGAAGACATCACATTTGGGGGGGTGCAGTGCTCACCCATATCTGTGAGTACCAGATCTGCGATATTGGTACCAGTAGTGGGGGTGCAGACTAGCTGCTCCAGAACATTTGAGTTTGCAAAGTCAAAAAAATCTTTGGGCCTGCATGTTTGTGGCCATGTAAACCTCCCAGTTAATGGAGGGGTAGTTAAAATCACCCAGGTGAATGGTATTGGACTGGATGGTGAATGTTTCTAGTAACTTTGGGTATGATGCATGGATTTCCTGGTTCATGGTGGGGGACCTGAAGCTAGCAAGAATATGGTGATGGATTTTTCTCATGGTTAGTTAGGCATGGAGTAGCTCAAGTATGTCATATTGTTTGACCAGCCTTGAGGTGTGCTTATCCTTTATGTAGATAGATAGAGACCCCTCTGCTTTTTGCTCTTCCATGTTCTGTGGGTGGTCAAAATGTATGAAAGGTATTATAGCCATGCCCAGCCAGAGTGATTTCTGTGGCTTTGAACCATGTTTCAGTAACTGCACAGATGTCAGCATTCTCCAGGGTGAAAAGTGCTTCTAGGGAGTGCAGTTTCCTGTTGAGACTCCTAGCATTGAGCAGTAACACCTGTAGCTTGTCCTGAGTAGTTTTTTTGCTATGTTAGAAGATTTGACTGTTTGGCAATGCTTAAAAAAGACATCATAGTGGTGATAATGTTTTAGCCAATATCTGAAAGTCTGGTGATGACAGATGAAGACCATCCCTGGCAAAGCTGTGTTGCCTGTCAACCTCCAGGGCTGACAAGTGTTGGACCCCTTTATAATGACCCCAGTAGCTAAGCCAGTTGTTAAAGTCAATCATTTTCTGTTAATATTGTGGTGTCATCCTCAGAGATGGTAGAATGCTGCTCAATGCTAGGCTCATACCTGCTTGTGACACACATTCTGGGAGCTCAATCATGTCTTACTTCATATTGTCCAAGGAGGTACATTTCAGATCATTCATGCCCACATGGACCATGACAGAGTCGTACTGGTATCTGGGTGTGAGTGCCCTGAGTGATCTGGCAGATTATGCCCCTGATAGCCAACTAATTGTAACAATCTCCTTATCCAGCCTGGTAAGAGATACATAAGTGTGTCTCACAATGGAGTTTTCTATGACCAAAATATTGGATTGTTTCACCTTATGGACTTGGCAGTTAAGACACAATGACATGTGGCTTTAGATGTTGTAATGGGAATTGTATTGTTTATATGTATGTGGAGTTTCTGAGGACTGCACCTGAGAGACCTTTTAGGTTTGGGTAAGTTACATGTAAGCACCTTCTCATATGTGGGTCAATGTGTCTGGTCCTTTGTGGGTGCTCTGATTGGTGTGTGTGTGTAATTGACAACCTATTTGTTGCTTTTTGTGTCTGTATGTGAAAGTCTGGCCTCCAGTGTCAATGTGTGACTACAGCTCTCACATTCTGTATTTGTCTGTCAAAGACAAGTGGTTGTCAGTGTAATTAAGGCAATTGCTACATTCCCTCAGGATGCTCATGTCCACCAAGCTAGATGTAGAGATAGCAAGAAAGCAACTATCCATGGTTGCAGGTCCTAAAGTGTGTTTGCAAGGCTTCCACCACTCCAATCAAGCCTTAATGACCATACTAAATTCCAGGAACAGTGATATATAGCTTTAAGGAACCAACAATAATCTAATCAATAAGTTATTTACATACAAAAAGTCAAATAATTTACTTACAGTGAGTCGGAGATTAAGTGCAAAATAGCTCTTAGTTTTCTGTTGTGGAGATGACCAGAAGCTAGATTTCTTTGTTTAGTGTTTAGCAGAAGAGCTCCCAACACACCAATCAAGCCTTAATGGCCACACTAAATTCCAAGGTGATAGTAGCTTTAAGGAACCAACATTAATGTAATCAGTAAGCATATCAGTGCAATACAGTTCTAATTAGGCCATAATCATTAAAGTACTTTCTCTATCACTGAAACTATTCCTGACCTACAGGCCTGTTAAGTACTTTTAACAGGGCAGATTATTCTAAAGAAACAAAATAATTTACTTACAACACAGAAATTAACCATGTGCAAAACAGTTCTTAATTTTCTGTTCTGGAGATAATCAGAAGTTAGGCTTCTTTGTTTAGTAGAAGTGCTCCCACCACATCAATCAAGCATTATATAGATATTTTTCAAATCATCAAAAACTGAAATTCAAAACTGATTTTCATTATATTTAACAGTTATCTCCAATCTGTCCCAACAAGAAGGTTTTATAATACCATTTTACCATCTTAATTTTACTTCTTTTTCATTATTACATTGAATAGTGGCTAATTCTATGAAATCAGTGAATAATGGAATTGAGTCAAATTTCTATTTCCTAGTAATTAATTTTCTAGCAACCACTAGGAGACCCCAGAACATACAATATTGTTTACTACTTATAGCAGGAGGTATTACAACATTCATGAAAATTGATGCTCTTGTAAGGTTACATTTATCTGTCCATATTGCCTTAAAGAAACCATTTATGTCTTTCCAATACTTATTAACTTTTCTAAAATCCACAAATGTATGTATCAATCTGCTTTGGTTATTTGACCACATCTCCAGCATTTCGAAGTTTCTAGAATCAAAAATGGCACTCCACAAGAACAAACTAACAAGACTCGCCAAATAAATCACAATAAGCCAAAATTAATTTACTAATAAGCACGTTCATTCTTAATCTTAAGAACTTCATCAGACATGATTTATCCACATTCCTAAAATTTAAATAATAGTTCTAAGCATACATCATCATATAGAATATTCACACACACCCTTCTAAACCAATCAAATTTCCCATTTACACTGAGTAATCTAAAAATCATTCAGAATAAGATATAAATATTGTACTTAAAAGACATTATTAATCATATGAAAATTATTTATAATACCAGTTAAAAATCTATCTATCCAATGATATAAGTTTCAACAAAGAACTAATGGAAACTCGGTCATTCAACCCTGGCCAGTTCATTGCATTTAACTGCAATTGCCAGTACAATTCTGGATTCTCAAGTTGTAAGGCCCAAGATCCACCTCTTTCATTTACTTCCACACAATCAATGACAATACATTTAAATAAATGGTCATTCTCCTCAGCACAATGATTACTAAGAGCACTGGTTTCCTTTTTAATCTGTATATCACACAGGTGTTTGTACATTCTATTTTTTAACTTCCTCTCTGTTTTCACCACATAAAAACATTGATATTTTGCACATAAAGCACAATATACTAATTTTTTGATAGTGCAATTATATTTTCCTTGTAACTTAATTCCCCTTTAATTTATACAAATGACATTACATTCAAAAATAAACTTACAAAAATTACAAAACCCAATTTTTTCATAACTCCTCCTCTTCTATTTATCCTATGTTTACTTTCAAAAAATTTTTTAAGGTTACTACCCCTTTGATATACAATATTCGGTTGCTCACCTATATGTACTCTTATACTTTTTTCATTTCTCAGTATTTCCCATTTTTTTTCTAAAATATTCTGAATTTTATAACAATCTAGGTTATAAGTAATAATAAAAGAACTCTTAAAATAATTCTGTTCAGCTTGTAACTTACTTCCCTTCACAATACTATCTGTTCCTATTCTGCTATTAATATTATTTCAATTTTCACCTAATAAGGGAACAAAATAACATCTGTCTCTTTTATTAATAACTTCTAACATAACATCATTTGCTAATTCAAACATTTATCCTCTTCTTGAAAACACATGTTTTAAAAAATCACATTCATCAAAAAATGATTGTATAGTGGTCACCATTCAGGCTGCTCAGACAAAATGTCCTTTTGCTACCACCCTCTTCTGTTTAAATGGGTGAGCACTTGAGAAATATATAAAAAAAACATTACAATATGTCTCTTTCCTAAAGATTTTAGATAAAAACCTGCTATTTTGAATATCCTTTACAAGTCAAACATCCAAAACTACTATTTTTAAATCAGAATTATGGGTAAACCTTTAAAATTCTGTAGTTGTATTAATATATGTGATGAATTCATCAATCTTCTCTTTTGGCCCATCCCATAGGATAAATACATCATTGAAAAAGTGGGTATATACTTTACAGAAAAAGAAAAATATGAGGACTCATATATTTTCTTTCCCATTTTAAAACAATAATATTTACATATAGACCACCACAGGCTGCCCCCATTGCAATACCTTCTTGCTGTAAGTAAATTTCTTTGTCAAAAAGTATAAAATTATTTTTAGTACCATTTCCATCATTTGTGTGAAAAGATTCACTTTATCCTGTCCTATCTCATTCTCCTGTTTGTATTCACCTATTTCATGTGGAATAACTGTATATAAATCCTTGATGTCAGTGGTAATGAATGTATGGCTTTTTAAAAGTAATCTCATTGATCAGTTTTAAAAATTCCCATGAATATCTACAAATCTGGGTTCATCAAACACAAACTTCTTCAGTTTTACACAGCTATAGGGTATATGATGGACCAAAATATGACACATAGGAGGTTGTTGAATATCTTTATGTAATTTTGTGAGGCCAAACATAACCAGGGTCATGGGATGTTGAACTGAAAGATAATTATATTCATCTATTGTAATAGAGCCCTCAATAAATAAATTCTGAAGTTCATTTCTAATTTTTCTGTAGGCTCCATTCAATTCATTGATAGTTACTTTAATATAAGCTTTACCACTTAGAAACTCTTTCATTTTTCTAGAATAATCAAGTGTATTCATTATAAGGAGCCCAACCCCCTTAATGGGCTTCATTATCCTTACTTTATTCGTTTTTGCTGTAACTTCCTTTAATAAATTAATTTCTATTCTATCAAGGTTATATTTTCTTTTCTCTCCGTGATTCACACCAATGCTACAAATATCTAATTCACATAATTTCTCATAACACTGAATAGTGGGATAGAATGAGGGGTTATACATACTTGAAATAGGGGGTTCAAAGAACTATTCAGAATGTGAAACATCACATTAAAATTCAACTTCCTTGTATACTGTTTCAAATCCATTAAAACAAATGCAATATCAATGGATCTATGGGGTACAAATGTTAACCCCCTTTGCAAATATGTCAGAATGCTTAGAATCAATGTTCATTGAATAGAAATTAAATACATTAAAATCACCTGCAGAATTTGTTTTAATTACACATGGTGGCAAGGTCACTCTATGCTCTAAGTTGTCATAAGCCAAATCATTGTCCATAATATCTTGTACTTGATTCTCACACAGTGAATACCATCTTTTAGTCACTGGATTACCTCTCTGAAAAACTCTGGGGATAGTCCGCTCAAAGTCAGGATTAACATCTTCTATCTCTTGTTGAAGTAGTTCCTCCCTCTGAAGTTGCCACGTTGTGTTTGGATTCCACCCTCTCTACAGTTTTTACACCCCTTTGATAATTCCATTGATTATGTTGAGGATTCATCCCTTTCTGGTTGTTCCATTGTTGTTGTCTTCATAGGTAAGTACTAGGCTAGCTGCCCTTGCAAACCATTTAAGCTTAGCCAATTTTCCTTTTTTGTGTTTGAATTAATCTATCCCATTTGGTTAGATATTGGCCTGACTCATTCCATGGTTGATAATTATATATTATCCCTAATGAGAATAGCTGGGATCATACCATAGATAATATGATGGCACCCATGCATGGGATAAAGCTTTTAGAATCTGCCTCTGTCCATTACCAGTACAGGGGGCACTCCTGGGGCACATTTTCTGTTTTCCATCCACAGATTCAAGACATGCTTGAATATGGACAAAGATGAACTCTGTTTTATGTGGATGGGGAGTCTGTTCTAGAGCAGCTATATCCTCTCTGTGATATACCCATCCGTCCAAACCATTCTGCTGCTGATGAAGTGGTTTAGGTCCCTAGACCATGTATTTATGATGCCATATGACTTGCTGACATGCAATAAATCCATCAGTACTGAGTCAGAAGATGTCCTGTATGTCAGACACAGGTGACGTCTTAACAGTCTGTAACTTACAGAGTATAGCGACAGGGCTTTAAGTCTGTCCATGTAAGACATGTTAATTTGGTCTTGTATGCTTTCAGTAATGTATCTCTGTGGACATTTGCAGCTGCTGCATGTGTCTGTATAGGGGACTATGTTAAAAGATTGACTTTTAAAATACAGAATTTCATTTGATCAAACTCATATGATCAGTTATTTAAAAAGCTGAACATATCCCTATTCACTTAAATAGTGAATTGTCCTGAGATCTCAGTACAGTGGAGATGAGCAAATATGCCCTTCATCCCACTGTAGTGCAATCTTGTAGTTGGTACATATATAATTAGCAGGGAGTGTTGGGGGGTGCAACCATCTTGGAGGTGCAGGGGTCCTTGACCCCCTGCTAAAATGCTGTTTTGAGATTTTACATACATTTGACTTTTCAAACAGTTGATCATATGAGTTCAATCACAGGAAATTCAACTATTTAAGAAGTTGTTCATATGGCATAGATCCATCTAGACAGATGCATGCCAAAGGGGCAATTAAATTCAATGCCTGGCTTAATGAAGGCGGAGTTAAGGGGGACAATGACATCCCCAGATTAATAAACAATCATTTTGTTTATAAGCTGTGCAATACAGGACTTTCTTACAGCAATGGCACATGCTCATAAAAAGTTAGGTCACTGTCTATATAAGTTCTCAAATCCTAAACAAATGGGTCAACTCAGAGGTGTATTGTTAATGTGGTAGTGCCCTGGGATAGATGACTTTTCCATGTTAAAAACCTCAAGTCATCCATATCAGCCAGTTTGAATGGAGCAATTATTAGCATCTCTAATAGAAACTGTAAGACCCCAAGGAGGAGGCAACAGTTTTCTTGGAGGCTTCTTATGTAGCACCCCTTTCAAAAACCTTTTAACATGAGAATGCATCAAAAGATGGAGATCCATGGGCAGCCATTCTGAAATGGCCAACAAATGAACCAGGATAGAGGAGTAAGCCAGGAAATAGGATAACTCAGACAAACACTGTAAGATGCCCCCCCTGTTGTAGAAGGAAGTAGCAGTCCATAAAAACGACAAAAATTGATTGGCCAAAGAAGAGCCATAAAGATGACAGAGTGGACTATTGAGGATAAGAAAGAAATTATGCATTGTTACTTTTATGTAAAAAGCCCAGAATTTCCAGACACAAGATATACAAAATGATTAAGAGAGAAATTAGAGGAAAGAAAAATACTTCCGCAGGATAAACTATCATTAGCTTTAAATAAAAAATTGTGTTCATTAATACAACAGATTTTTGAAAAACAATATATAGATAAAGAAATTTTGATCTGTTTGGAAAAAAGAAGCATCCGAGGAAGTGAGAAAATATAAACAAAACCTGGAGATATTTGAAAAATATAAAAAAGAAATATGGATATGGGAAAGAAAGAGTGATATGATATGGTGCAATATTTATGCAAAGAAGAAAGTCAAGTTAACTAATATAGAGAAGGCAGTCTCAAAGATATTCAAAGAGAAATGCAGGCAAAGGCATCCAGATATGGAAAATTTCTCAATAAAAAGATTAATAGCACAAAGATGTAATGTCGAAAAGATGATTAGTAAAGCAGAAGTTAAAGAAATAGAAGTTGAAGTTATGGAGTGCCTGTGAAGTGAAGGATTTAATGTAGAAGAACTAAAACAGACTACACCACAGCATGATGGAGTGAGTTCCCAGAATAAGGAAAAGCAAGAAGATCAGGAGACGTGAAGAAGAAATATGGACAGGGGAAAGGAAAAGAGATTTAATATGGTGTAATGTTTATGCAAAGGAGAAAGCAAAACTAACCAATATAAAAATAGCAGCACCAAAGATATTTAAAGGAAAATATAGGGAAAGGAATCCGGATATGGAAAATTTTACAATACAAAAAATAAGAAGACTAAGAGGAAAAGTAGAAAAAGGGATTAGTAACGGAGAAGTCAAAGAAATAGAAATTGAGGTTAAGTAACAGCTGCAAAAAGAAGGATTCAGTGTAGTAGATCGAATACAGAAAGCACACAGGATAGAGCAATGTATATCCAACTTAAGGGGAAACCAGTGGAACAGGAAACAATTGGTCAGGTGCCATATCAAGATATTTTGGAGTCTTCCACAGGAAAACAGTATAAACGTTCATTTGAAGCTAGACAGCAAGGAAAGGAACAGGAAACTCTGATGCAGTCAATGTTAAGGAGTGATAGGCCAGTGAGTTCCCATATGACAGAACAACAGATGACACAGGATGAAAGTGAAGAGAATGTGCCACAAGAAGATGCTATATTACTTTCTTTAGAATGCCCACAGGAAATGGAAAACAAGGGATATGCCCTCAGTTTGGAAAATGAGTTAAGAGAAGAGTTGCTTGATTTAATAGACAAAGACAGATATATCAAGATCAATGAGAGAAATAGACTGCAGAAGGTTAATAAAGCCCCAAAAGTCAGAAGCTTGATAAAACACATGAACACAGTAATTAAGACTGTCAATAGAGATCCATGAAATATAACAGAAGTAAACAGAATATATTACTGTGTTGCTAAATTAATAGCTGATAAAGTTCTACCACAGGAACACAGTGTAGCAAGGGAAAAGAGGGGGTGAAAGCGAATACCATCATGAAAATATTGAATAAAGAAAACTATAAAGCAGCTAAGACAAGAAGTGTCATTGTTAGAGGATTATAGAAGAGGGAATAGATCAACTAAAATACAAAGAAAGATAGCTGTGATAAAAGCAATGTGCAGTATTAGAACAGACCAGGATCTATTATGCACTATTGTAGATAAACTAAATATTTCAAAACAGGCAGAAAGACTTAGAAGATATGAAGATAAATGTAAGGGAAAAGCACCAAATAAGCAATTTATAGATGACCCAAAAAGTTTTATAGAGAATTGGAAAATAAGGTAAAAGGAATTGAAAGACTGGCAAAAAAAAGAGGAAGTAGATACATTTTGGAGAAGCATCTATGTAGATCCTGTGAAACATAACAAAGATGCTAAATGGATAGAAGAAGTAAAAGAAAGAATAAGAAGTTTAAAGGTACAGGATATGAAATGGGATGAAATAACAGCCAGAGAGATTGAAACAAAGTTGAGAAAATCCTCTAACTGGAAAACCCTGAACACACACTACACTGGTTAACAACAGGAAAAACAATGCCCTTACTTAAGAGTGAACCTGCAAGCTACCCTAAAAATTATAGACCAGTTACTTGTCTTCCAACGATGTATAAACTATACACTGGAATTGACGCCAACAGAGTTTATAGTCATTTAGAAGAAAACTCAATTATGGCAGTAGAACAAAAGGGCAGTAAAAGAAAGTCATGTGATTTGTTGTTAAAGTTATAGTGGAGAACTGTAAGAAGGGGAAGAATCTAAGTATGGCATAGATTGACTACAAAAAGCATTTGATAGTATCCCACATTCATGGATAAAAGAGTGCTTAAAATGTATAAGATACACCCTACACTGATTGACTACATTACAGTAACCATGAAACAGTGGGAGACCACTTTGCAATTAAGCCATGATAAAGGACAGATTATTATCCCAGGGATAAACAATTCAAAGGGGGATATACCAGGGTGACTCTTTTGTCACCGTTGCTATTCTGCCTTGCCATTAATCCATTAAGCTGTTTACTTAACAGCTTAGGCCATGGCTACAATTTGCCTTCTAGAAAACAACAACGTCTAATGACTTCTCATCGTCGATGATTTAAAACTGTATAGCTCATCAGATAAGGAACTGAAAGCACAGCTGCAGGTTGTCAAAAATTTTCATATGATATTGGAATGTCATTTGGTCTTGATAAATGTGCAAAAGCAACCTTTAAAAAAGGAAAACTGCAGCACCAGGAAAACATCAGTTTGGGACAAGAATGTGATATAAAAGAACTTGAGCAAGAGGGACTGTATAAATACTTGGGAACTGATAAAGGATCAGCAATAAAACATGAACAAATGCAAATAAAACTCAATAACGAGTACTTCTGAAGACTTAAATTAATCCTGAAAACAGCATTGACATCTAGGAACAAGTTCCAAGCTATAAATCAATTTGCTCTTCCTGTCCTAACTTATAGTTTTGGAGTGATTGACTGGCCCAAAAAGTGTTGGATAGACTGGATATTAAAACAAAAAGGATGTTTCATGCTTACCAAATGATTTATAAAAATCAGTGTATACCAAGATTATATATTCCCTGTTCCGAAGGAGGGATGGGCCTCCTTGAAATTGATTACATGTATAGATCTGCAATCGTGGGACCCAAGACGTATTTACTGACCTCACAAGATCCAAATGTAGTGAAAGTTTTGAAACATGAGGAGAATAAATCTAAAATGATGTCTCTGCTTAATTTAGCAGAAGCATATCAACGTCAAGCAGGAATGGAAATCAAACCAGAAGTGGATAAAAAAACAGACAGCAACTGAATGTGCCAAAAAGCAAAAGAAAGAATATAAGGTGAAGGATCAGGCGAGAAGGCAAGAAATGTGGAAAAAACATAAATCTAGTTGCAAGTATAGAAAACTTCTGGAAGAGCCTGATGTTGATCAAGAACGAACGCAGGAATGGTTAAGGAGAGGTAACTTCAAACCAAGAAATGAAAGGTAAATATTGGCAGCCCAATATAGTGGGCTGCGTACACACTGGTTTACAAAGTCCACTGAACATGTGGGACAAACAGACATATGTAGGTTTTGTAAAACCGAATTGGAAACAGTCACACACCTTGTTGCTGGTTGCGATGCACTAATGGGACTGTGTACTGAAAGGCATAATAATGTGGCAAGACTGTTACACTGGAGATTGTGCAAACATTATGGTATCGAAGTGGCTGAAAAACACTGGAAACATGAGCCACAAAGAATCATAGAAAATAATAAAGTTTATATCACATGGGATCACCCAATACCAACAGTTCAAAAGATAGCTGCTATAAAACTGGATATAGTGGTCCAAGAAAGGAAGACACAAGTAGCATTGATCATTGAAATCGCCACACCCAGTGATTACAGTGTCTTGCATACAGAGAGATACAAAGTCATAAAATACCTGGATCTGCAGGCAGAAATGAGAGCCATGTGGAAGAAAGATACCCAGACAGTTCCAATAGTAGTAGGAGCAACGGGTCTTATAAAAAAGAATCTACAATCGTATTTAGATATGTTACCAATTCATGTAACACCATACGAATTGCAGAAGGAGTCATTACTGCGCACATTGCGGGTGCTTTCCAAGAGCACTTTTGGCTGGCATCAAAGAGTGAAACAATACTAATTTCATGAACTTTAATCATAATTTGACTTAGGAATGGGTTCCATTCCTGTCATGGTATTAGAAACCCAAAAGACTTGGAGAAATTAAAAACAGCAAGTACACTGTAAAACTAGAGAAACACTAGCCCTGAATGGGTACTGGTTGTTTTGTTTATGCCAACTAGAAAACCTTTTCCATTTGTTTATCTATGATTTTCTATTAGCAGGATTTCTTTCCTCCATCAGTACCTGCTGCATATGTTCAGTAAATAGGTGGCTAAAAGGCATTAAACCCCTATCATATGGGCAGTCCACTGCAGTTGTTTGGGGTCAGGATGTATCAAACACCCCTGTTCTTGTGTGAGTAAATCCAAGCTGTGAGGAAGCTTGTGGTAATTGCCCCTAGCCAATTCCAAAAGAAAGGAGAACCACTATTGCCTTGACCAGAAGACAGTCAAAACAATAACCTCAGGAGGCTTTGTTCTGAATCTTAAGAAATACCTTTGATATCAGTGGAATGGGTGGAAAAGCATATGGGAACTTTGCTGTCCAAGGAAAAGAAAAGGCATCTATCTTCCAGGTCTTCTTGCATGGAGTTCTGTATAAGAATTTTGCCAGTTGATTGTTTAGAGCAGAGACAAAAAGGTCAAATCTTGGAATACCCCCAAAGTAGTTTCCAGTCATGAGGGTTTGCCTTTGTCCTTCTCAGCATGGCTACCACACAATTTTGCTCTGACAATATAAGACATCTGTAGAGTGAGACTGTGCTGTAAAGCTATATCCCATGCTAACACGGCAAGTCTGTATAAGGGGTAAGACCTGGTTCTCCCTTGCTTGCTTATGTACCACATCACTGTGGCATTGTCTCTAATTATTTAAAAAGGTCCTGGGGACCACAGATGATTCAGAGAGTTGAGAGCCTTTATAGGACTTAGCATTTCTTTTATGTTTGTGTGCTTTGGTCTATAATTCCTGTCTCAGAGACCTTGCACTTTTATACTCCTTGTCAGTGGACCCCAGTAAAGTGTGAGGTGTCTGTTGTGACTGGCTGCTTTGGAGCAACAGGGGAGAAGGGGAGACCAGGATTCAGTGACACTTGTTGTCTCCAAAAAAGTGATTTCTCTTTTCACAATTTGAAAAGAAAATAGATGTTGGTGCTTGAGCCAAAGATACTTCAGATACCACTGTATTTTTCTCATGTGGAGTCTTATAAGAAGTTGGGCAACCTGTAACACAACTTTTATAATTTATTTGGCTACATGTACATTATGTATGGCATTCTATGTAGGAAAATCTACTCCTAAACTTAAAAATAGAATTATAGAACATAAATTGGACATCAGAAAGGGTATATTAACAAATGCATTAGCTAAACATGTAGATGAAGAGGGACCGGCACATAGTTTTGCCTTTAGGGTCATAGATGTGATAGAACTAAGTTTAAGAAAGGGGGATATTAATACTAAGTTGGAAAAGAAGGAATATGAGTGGATTATTTGACTTCATGCGGATTGTCCACCTGGAATTAATAAACAAGTTTCTATTAAACCAATTTTGAAATATAAACAACATTATATAAAAGTCTGATAACATGGAATGATTGTTTCTGTTACTATATTATTTCTATTGAACTATGATGAACTAATGATATGTATCTTTAAATTTTAATGTTAATTAATATTTTTATATGGTTGGGTTGTGTCGTGATTATTTTAATGTTATATATGAGTGTATATGGCAGAGAATCTCTAATACTGGTGAAGGATTTTATCTGAAAGCTTTGTCTGTTTTGGAAAAAATTTGAATATTAAAACCATTTTATATTTCTTATACTTGGTGCTGTGAAGCTGTTTTTTTTTTTTCGTTTGAATATTTGGATGTTTTACAGCATTGCTTTATCCCAGTGGTGCTTTTTTCTGTTTTTGTACTGTAACCTTGCTGAGGAAAAGCAGGTACAGTTCAATCACCTGATTTTCAATCAGCTTTACTTGGTCTGATACCTTTCAACTGTACAGATTTTTGCCTCATATTTTTGGTGTGTTCCTCCTAATATCTGTACTTTTCTGGCAAATAGCTGAAGATTGAAGTCATTAAATAATAACAAACATGTGAGTCTAAGACTCCACATCCTTCAGAAAATTCATGCTAATGTAAAACCTATATTATTCTATCAACTTTCTAAGTTTGTAAGAACAATATTTAAAATCTGTCCCCCCCATCATTTTAGGCTTTGTCCAGACTTTTTGCTCTAAGAGGTTGAGAGGTATGCTGGGTCTTCCATATTCTGATGAAACAACATTTCAACATAAGAACTGCATCCAAACATTTATTCTCTTCAGGCTATGAAAACACATATAACTTGTATAAGTTACTGTGTTTAAGAGCAAGTGACATTCCCAACAGCTCGGGACCTGGTAGGTTCTTGTTCTCATCTTTGAATAAGTAGATGAGTAGTGATGGTTTGATAGTAAATGATTAAATCTTATCCCCAGTATGCTAGCACTCTGATAGGCAAAGCTCCTAACTATCGGGAATCATAATTCTGTTAATGTGATAGTGCCCGGATATAGTACATTACTAGAAAATTGCATTATGATGAATTGGAGAGCACCATCGTGTGTGTGTGTGTCCAAGCTGTCCCGATCGGTGCCAGAGGTTGTAAAGGTAAGGTGGAGAAGTAGGGGCAGCGGCAGAGTTTGCGTTATAGTTAACATGTATTAGGAAGGTGAAACAGAGAAAATTTTCTGTGTGTGTGTGTGTGTGTGTGTGTGTGTGTGTGTGTGTGTGTGTGTGTGTGTGTGTGTGTGTGTGTGTGTGTGTGTGTGTGTAATGAAATATATTGTAGGATGCTATTATTCTGAATTCGAGAAAGTGCAATTACAGTGTTTAGGAAGTGTTTGAACTCCCTTTCATACAGTTTCGAGTTGCATTTTCTTTTACAAACCTTCTGTTACTGCCTGTGAAAAGAGTAAGAAATAACTATTACCTTTTAAGTGATCCCCGGGCCGCAAACAAAGTAACAGAAATTCTTTAAAACATATACATATATATATATATATATATATATATATATATATATATATTATTTCATTTATATAACATTGTGTAATGGCACACCACATGATACTGGAGAGAAAAAAAAAAGAATGATTTGTACCCTGCAGTGGAAATCACAGGGACATTTTACAACTTTCCTACTGTGCAACTGAAACCAAGACCAGCATTCAATCTTAGAATATGTAATACACAAACCAGTCCTATTTTGTTTAAAAAAATCAGCAAGGGCTAATGATTACAGCCTTCTCTTGTTATATCACAATTAATGTAGCAGATTTACGCATTTATCAAATAAAACAATGTATAACAAAAATTTGATTTAGTTGCAGTTAACAAGCAATTAAAAGACAGGAGATGGATATTGCATTGGAAGATGATTGTCTTTCTTAAGTCCAGAATGTGAGCACATTAACCTTTATTACAAAACTTCTTCAGATCTAAACTGTTTTGGTACAAACCGACCTTTAAATATGTTGCTTAACAAAGTGTACCCTTCAGAACTGAGGCATCTGGCTACACAGACAGGCAACCTGCTAACTGAATGGAGTAAAGTTACAGAAATGGATATTTTGAGGTGATAAGCAAAGAGGGGGAGCAGACTGTGTGACAGTCACTGAGGGGAAAGATTCAGCTAATAGGATGAGATCGCCATAGTGAACACTTAACCAATCAAATACCAGACTTAAAAAAACAAAAAAAATATATGTGTGTCTATATATATATATATATATATATATATATATATATATAAATAATGCTGAAAAGCATAATGCATGCATCTGTTTCGTAGTGCGAGTTGGGAAGAGAGATTCATTATGTATGAAATATGTCCCTAAAAATCAACTTAAGTTGCAAAAAAATAAATAGAATTTATGAAAGTTAGTTGCAACCATATCCTCTGCATAGTAGCAACGTTACAGAAAATAATATGGAACATTATATTATGTCCGGGAAAACTCCTTTTGGTGAATGGCTATTCGCTGAACGATAACCAGGGAAATCTAACTCCCACGAATGGCCATTTCAGTGAAAGTTTTCCTAGGGGAAAAAACGCTTGGCCATCATTGGGAGTTTGCCCTTTTCCCCACTGTAGTGCAATCTCGGAGTTGGTATATTTAGTTAGGGAGGAGTAGGGGCACAGCCCCCCCCTCCACATTGGGGAGTGTGGGGGGCAAAACCCCCCCCACTTTGAAAGGTTTTAAAGTTTGTCTGGTTTTAGGTTGGCCATGTGTTTTCTTTCCCCCTAGGAAAAAAATTCTCTGGAGTGGCCATTCCAGGGAGATTTCACTGGTTATCATTCTGCGAACAGTCGTTCACTGAAAGGGGTTTTCATGGATGTAATACAGACCCAAGAAACTTTGGTGTCTTAGCTAGACACTTGATCAAATAAGCAAAATTACATTTCTGTTTTTGCCAGTAGTAAGTTTATATAAAGTTCCATGTATAACTGTTAGTAAAGGGGCAAATGATTAGCAATAACCTCAGTCCCATTACACCAGATTCAGCAGCAAATGTCCAAGTATAATGATCCCATATAAAGAACAGGAAGACTAATGTAGTATAGCATCTGTTTTAATCTGGCATCCATAACATTAGCATGAATAAGGTTCATTTAGTCAACATATTCACATCTAAGTTCAGGTTGTGAGATGGGGGCCAGTGTTAGTGTGAGCCTTACCCAAGTCAATAAAAGTCATGATGCATCAGTGGCCTGACGCTGAGAACTCCCTCGATAGAGATAATGGTGTTAAGGCCATGGGGGTTGGCAAGTATTCCAATGAATTTGTCATTGGAGTTCCATTTTCTCAATTTTTACATCTGTATTTCCATTCTGCAGTTTCTTGCTGATGGCATCCAAGATAGAGAATTCGAATTTCACAAAGTCTTTGCAAGTCTCATTGTGTTTCACATGGAGGCTGTTGTGGTCCTTGTTTTTTAATTATGTAGATGTGTTATGCTACCCTTTCATTTAGGCAATAGATGGTCTTGCCAGTGTAGAGCATATTACACTTTGTGCAGTTGGCCCTGTTTACAAGTAGTTCTGTACTGCAGCTGTATAGTGCTTTGCTCAGGTAGATCTTCTTTGAGGAAGGGTACCTGAAGTGTTCATTTCCACTCATAAATTCACAATAGTGACAGAATGAGGCCCACATGAGAATTTACCTGAGAAAATGGTGAGTATCCCATTTACTGGTTCACAAATCATCTTAAATAGTTGCTGCATTTGTAGACAAACAATGAGCTTTCCTTTAAACTGTTGTAGATACTTTTGTTCCCTTGAATGATTTTCCAAGTTACTGCTTATGATTGTTTTGATGTTTGCACTATTCTTGGAGTATTGTCAATTCATGCTTCTTGTTCTGTCTTTTTGTTTCTGGCCATCCTCAGGTTGGTTTCTAGTAGTGGGTTTAGGTCTGGGTTGAAGTGAAATAGAATGTTCTGGCTCTGCATTGTTAGATAATGAGATAAATAAAGGAACAAGACAAAACTGATGGAAGAGAATTCCATTGTATTGATAATCAATGAACTTTTTCATCCCAGTCAAATAATTCTTCAGACTGAAACAATAAAAAAGAATGATTAGTCTATACAAGATTTTACAAACTTAAAAAAATAAATAAAAGATTAACTACCTGGTGAAAATGAGGGGAGAGAAATTAAAGGGCTGTTGATGGCCAATAGCCTGATGACAGTGGAGGAACTTGTTTGCTAAATCTTTTGAATGAAATGAATGCTCCTAAAGTTAATCCATGGTAAGTGGGAGGGTGAGAGTGATTTTTAGTGGGGACGATTTTGGAGAAAGCTCATTGGATTGGAACATGAGTAACTAGCACAGATACAATAGCAACAAAAGTTCTGATATGATTGTAAGGCTACAACCTCAGAATACGCAGTAGGGAAAAAATGATAATCCTTATCCCTGTCCCACAAACTAAGATGCATCAGCATAGGACATCCTTATGTGAAAGATGAGTGATGTTAACTATGTAGGAGAACTGCCAAACAGGAGGAAGAAGTGCAAACTTAACCATGCTAGCATGATCAAGCCTACCATGGTGATGAAATGTTGATTATTTAGCATATGCAGTGGGTCAGTGGGAAAATCAAAAGGGATGCCCTGGTAGAATTTCTTAGTGAGCCTCAGTTGGTCACTTCAGTTAATGAGGTATTTTTTTCCTAGCAGCTATCCCACATCCAGGTTCAGGAAATCCAGATAGTCTTACAGTCATTGCAGGACATGTTCACTGGTATGCCAGGTTGCACCCAACTGGAAGATGACATGTAAACCAATTAGACAGGCTCCTTACAGGAGGCCTGAGCAAGGTGAGGAAACCCAGTAGAAGAAAATGCAACACATGGTAGATCTAGGATTAATCCAAAAGTTCAGCAGCCCCTGGGCCTCACTGGTTGTGTTGATACCAAAAATGAGAGATCACCAGGGCCTCTGTAGAAGGTAGTAGACTAAATAGTTACACATTTTACATGCGTACTCCATGCCTAGGAGAGATTGAGTGATTGATTTTAATTTGTTAACCAAAGTAGGGCAGGAATCAGTAAAGAGTAGATGGGACAAGCTATCTAACCACTAATATGGCCAGGAACTACTGCCAAGTCCCCTTTGAGGCCTGCAGCAACAGAGAGTTCAGTACTTGCTACTCCTCTCAAGTTGAATGAATGCAAAAGAATGCTTTTTAGGACATCAGAAATGCTTCAGATGCTTTCCATAGGTTGGCAGGCTGCATCTTGATGGAAGCTGGAGACTGTGCTCTTTACAGAGGCTCTGAGAAGACTTAAAAATCAGGAGTAACTGTCAAGGGCAAGAAATAACAGTGAAGAATGGCAGAAGTGTCTTAGCTTGGACAACAAGTAGATGGTAGCAGTATGCGGCAAGATTCTACCAAGTTTGATACTCTTCAGGCGTCATTGACCCTGTTACCACAGAGCAGGTAAGGTCACTTCTTGGTACAACAGGTTACTGCAGAAAGTTTGCTTCACTGGAACACAATAGCAGTCCCTTTTACTAATCTTATCTGAACCAAAAGAACATCTAAGATTGTTTGGAGCCTGGCATATGAGCAGGTATTCCAACAGCTGTCTACAATCAAGAGTTCATAGTAAAAAGTAAAGTATGGAAGATGTACTCGGGTCTCTACAGGTTGACAAGCATCCATTAGCTTACCTCATCTGTAGGCTTCTGCCAAGTGAGGAGTCGTATACAGCTATGGAGAAGCAATCCTTCGGAATAGTTTGGACTCTAAAATCCTTATCTACATGTATGGTAGAAAGATCAAAGTCATTATTGATCAAAATCCCTTAAAATGGTTCATAAGATGTGGAGTGGGGGAATAGGAGTGTGTGGCCATTGTTGGTTCAACCATTTTGGTGGAAAAAGAGGTGGCTCTGACTCATTGCTTGGATGATACTTACAGGGAGCCTTAGGTGTAGCACCAGTGATGTTTGAGCTTGCAGGGCACTTCCTGCCTAGGGACTAGACTGAGCATGTGGATGGAGGCACTTCTGCTCCTCATGGCTGACAGCACTAGTGAAGCTGTAGTGATCCACACAGGGAGCAGGAGCTTCTCGGGGGAAGGGAGAGGAGTCCATTGGGTAGAGTATACTGGCCCACTTTCTACCTTGTAACTCACCTCTTTGGGGGAATAAATGAGTTGATTTCAACATGACCAAATCACCAACAGACATCAAGTGGCTAATCCTGGTGATTGTCTGTGATCAATGCTCTCCTACCTAGGGGGTATTGCACACCACAGCTAATGCCTAACACATTTGGTCTGTACAGCTCTTCCCCAACAGGCACTACCTAAAGTCTGTCCTGCTGCCCATGAATCCATTAAATTTTTGGGTGCGTCTGAGTTGGAAACACACAGCATGTTTTTAGGAGGTGGGAGGAACCCAACAGAGACACAGGGAGAATAAGCAAACAACACACAGGCATTGGCTAAAGGTCAGGATTGAACTTTGTACTTTGCGCATGGGAGGAAAAGACCTTGACCATTACACCAGCTTTCTCTTGTCTCTTTAGTAGATCCTGATTAGGTGCTTTAACCAGGGAAAGAATGGGCCAAAGGGCTATCATAGGTTCATAGGTTCATACTAGGCTATCTGCCCTAGGGCATTTATAAGCCTAGCCAGAGTGTGTTTGGCTTTCGCCACCCATTTTAAATTAATTTTGCTATGCCCTTTTTTGAGGTTAGTATACTGTGCCTCTGTCTAACAGTGAAACAGAAGTGATACCCGGGGTAAACCTACGATCTTCCATCCACTCATCAAGATTCCTCTTGAAGAGAGTCAATGAGGGACTCTGCCTAACCTGGACTGGGATTTTATTCCAGAGTGAAGGGAGCCTCTGGGTTATGAATCTGTCCCTCCAGCATGTCCTATTTATTTCAGTGCTGAGGTTCAAGTCTCTCGAGCGCGTAGCTCGATGGGATTGGGATTTTCTGAGGTGCAGCATGTCCATTAATTCCGGGTTGGACATGACTTTATACATCAGGCACAGATCGCCTCTGAGCAGGTGGTATGCCACTGAGTAGAGCTGGAGTTTCTTTAACCGGGCAGCATATGGCATCTGTTTGAGCCCTTTGATCTTCTTGGTGAGGTACTTTTGGGGTCTTTCCAGTTGCTGCAGCTGTCTGGTAAGGTACATCCCAAAAGGGGCATTGTACACAATTATGGGCCTGATGAGAGATGAGTAAAGAGACACGATGACCTCCCCTGATCTAGATTGAATCCCTTCATGATTAGGTGGGCTATATAAAATGTTTTTCTAACCACTTTGGCCACGTGGTTGTCAAATGAGAGATTGCTATCAACTTGGGTCCCCAGGTCCCTAATTACTTCTGTACTTAATGGATTACCACCTATGTGGTAATTTGTGGGCACTTTGTTTTTGTCAAAGGGGATGACTATACACTTTTTGGCGTTTAGCTTGAGGCCATGGCTCTGGCACCAATTGTCTGTTTCTATGAGGCCCTTTTGGAGGATGCTTGTGTCGGCTGGAGAGTCGATTATGGCACCCAGTATGCAGTCATCTGCGAACTTGGTCAGCCACAGTCCTTCCATGTTGGCCTGTACTTCCGAGAAATATATACCGAACAAGAGAGGTCCCAGGACTGAGCCTTGTGGGATACCACCTGTAACTGGTTTAGAGTCTGACATGGCTCCAGCAATTCTAACCATGTGGGTTCTGTCCTTGAGCCAGTTTGCAACCCATCTAGTGACATAGGGGTTTATATTTAAGCTGGTGAGCTTATCTATAATGCCAGAGTGGGGTATTGTAGCGAAGCCTTTTGCGAGGTCCAGGTAGGCAGTGTGGACCACCTTCCCCTTGTCAATGGCCTTGGTGACTGTTTCAAAGAAATCAACCAGGTTTAAGAGGTAGGATCTGCCCTTAACAAAGCCAAACTGGGTAGGATCCAGTGTCTGTAGGTCCCCAATATCTTTATTTATGAGGTCCATGATGATCCTTTCCATAGCTTTGCAGACCAAGCTAGTCAGGCTTATGGGGCGATAGTTTCCAGGATCCGTTGAGGCACCACCTTTGTGGAGAGCAACCAATGTTGCTGTACGCCACTCTTTGGGTACATATCCTGTAGTAAGGCTGAGACTGAACAGTAGTTTTATGTTTGGGTTTAGCTCTTCTTGGAGTTCATGTAGGATGCAGCCCGAGACACCGTCTGGTCCCATTGATGCTGTGTTTTTTGCTTTGGAGAGGGCGGCTCTTACCTGAGCATCTGAGATGTCAGGGGGGCAGCACTCTGCTGGGATAGATATTTGCCCTTTTGGTGGGGAGGGGGGGAGAAGTTTGCGCTGAACCTGTCAGCTAGGATGTTCGCAATGTCTGTGGGTTCGGTTTATTTTTTGTCATTTTGGACTAATTCTGAGCATATCTGGGAATTCCCACCCAGGTTCCTAACATAACTAAAGAAAGCCTTGTGATTATCCTTAGTGTCCTGTGCAATTTTTCTCTCGAAGTTGGCCTTAGACGATTTTATGAGTGCCCGTAGTTTTTTGCTAATACTGATTAGAGATGCCTTCCCTTTTTGGGATTTTGCTCTATCATGTAGTAGCTTCCTCCTTCTATTGTATAGTTTGTTTATGGCTGGGGTCCACCAGACAGGATGTCTGCCTTTGGAGGATTGGGTCTTGGTTTTATTTGGGATTGCATGATCCATGCATTCCTGAAGGTGTTCATAGAATGCGTTTATAAAGGATTCTGCGGTCTGGGCCGTATTTTCCACAGGCCCAGGGGCTTTGAAGGATTCCACCTCGGTTTTGAGGAGTGTGAAATTTTCTTTAGAGAAGTTTTTCACTGTGGTTTTCTGGGCAGGGGGAGGGGTCGGGATGTGAATATCCAGTGAGATTAGTTTATGGTCTGATCTTACCAGTGAGGGATACACTTCTGGTCTGAAGCATAGAGTCCCCATGTTGGTGATGATCAGGTCCAGTATGTTTTCCCCTCTTGTGGGAGTGGTAACAAGTTGTTCCATAGCATTTGAGTTTATAAATTCTAGGAAGCTTTGGGCTAGGGTGTTGGAGCTAGAGTAATTCTCCCAGTCTATGTTTGGGTAGTTGAAGTCGCCCAATATAATGGTGTTTGGAGAGACCTTCATATTTCCCAGTGTTCTCAGGAAGGCTGAGTGGGGTTCCTGGGTTTGGGATGGTGGTCTGTAGCAGGCTATAAACTGGAAGGCAGTTTTACCCACTGTTAGTTGCACATGGATAGTCTCTGATGCTTCGTGCTGTGCCACCAACCTGGAGGTGTGGGTATCTTTGACGAATATTGATACTCCCCCTCCTTTTGTGGTTCGGTCCAAGTTTTGGGGCCAAAAAGCATAGTATGAGGTATAACCTGGTAGTGCTGGGGTGCTCTCGGGAGCCTTGAACCAGGTTTCTGTTACTGCACAGATATCGATGTTCTCCATGCTAAGGAGAGTTTTGAGTGCGTGCATCTTGAGGTTTAGACTTCTGGCGTTGAGTAGCATTACTCTTAGTTTCTTATCCCTTGTGATACCTATGGAGGTGGGTTTGTCTTTTGAGCCTTGCCTAAAAAAGGCACTATGGGGGTAGCAAGAGCCTTTGCCAATATCCGAAAGCCCAGGGGTGACAGGTGCAAGCCATCCCTAGCGAAGCATCATGGCTTGTCGAGCATGTCATCCCAGGCTGACAGGCATTGGATCCCCTTTGAATGACACCAGTACTTAAGCCAATTGTTGAAATTGATCATCTTGTCTTCGTATTGTGGCATCATTCTTGGTGAGGGTAAGATGCTACTCAAGGTCAGGGTCATACCGGCCTGGGCTACATGCTCAGAGAGCTCCTCTATGTCTCTTTTCATGTAGTCCAGGGAGGTACATCTCAGGTCATTCACACCAGCATGGACAATGACTGAGTCATATTTGTACTTGCCTTGGAGTGACCTGAGTGCTTGTGTTATGTGGCGGATCCTAGCGCCCGGCAGGCAGCTCACCGTGACCTTCTCCTTGTTCAGCCTGGTGAGCGGGACGTCAGTGTGCCTGACGATAGAGTCACCTATTACAAGTGTATCAGGTGTGTTGTTTAGCCTTAAGGGCTGTGACTGTTCAGCACACTGGCTTTGTGAGCTATGTGTTGCACGTGTTTTGTTTTGGGGTAGCGGTTGCTTGGGTGTCTGCTTTGGAGGTCTCTGCTGCTTAGGCACATTTTTATTTAGAGCCTCCGAGTATGTTTTTGTGTGTTTATGTGTTTGGTTTTCTGTTGTGGTAGGTCTGTGTGAGACTGGAATTGTAGTGAGTGTGGTTTCCTTCTCCTCCTGACTGGTTATGCCAGTACTGAGTTGAGAGAGCTTAGCCTCCAGTTTGGCTACATGGTTGCATCTCTCACGTGTTGGAATTTGTTGGGAGGAGGAGAGGGTTGTCTGTGTACATGAGGCAGTTGTAACATTGCCTCAAGATTCCCAGATTCACCAGCTGGACCAGAGAGGAGATTGACAACTGACCTTTGGACATGCTAGAATAGTATTGGGAATTCCTTTATAATTGAAAAAAAGGGCCAATGGGGAACAAGGTACTCAAGGGGAGTTTGTGAGGGTGTAGTGCTTTTAATTTTTTAGTGCTGACTTATATAATTGCTTTAGTGAGCAAGTGCCAGGTAGCTTAATTGCAAAAATGACAAACAGTAACTTTCTTTCAAGTGAAACAAGGAAATAAGTACAGTAAGCAATGCAGATATCACTAGGGATCCACAGAAGTGCTGAAAAGCCGCGTTTTAGGTGGAATTAGTGTTTCAGGGAAATAACAAGCAAACAAACAACAAGCATACAAACGAAGCTAGATTCAGCAGGCCTGGATCTAGTCTATGCTACAGCAAACAAGGTGTACCAATTTCAGTAAGAAACATTTCAAATATGCAGGCACTATAAGCCTTTAACCAGAATTTCCCAGCTCAGAAGGGCAGAGTCCAGCCTCTCCTTCCACAAGAGGGCAGACCACGAACCTTCTTAATGTAAAATAACTGGCCTGAAACCCAAGTGCTTAAACCAGAACTAATACACTTTTAGAATAACAGACACTGAGCCCTCAATCAGCAGTTCCCAACTTAGAAGGATGTAAGCTACCTGTCCTGCCACCACAGTGCAGGCCACAAATCTTCCTAATGTAAAACAACTGGTCTGAAACCCAAGTGCTTAATCCAAAAGACTTAGAATGATAGCTACACTTTAATCAAGTTACTACCAAGCAGTAATAAATACAAGTGAATACTTTAAAGAATGCCTGGATTAGTGCTCAAGTTATACAAACAAAGCTAGATTCAGCAGGCCTGGATCTAGTCTATGCTACAGCAAACAAGGTGTACCAATTTCAGTAAGAAGCAGTTCAAATATGCAGGCACTATAAGCCTTTAACCAGAAATTCCCAGCTCAGAAGGGCAGAGTCCAGCCTCTCCTCCCCAAGAGTGCAGACCACAAACCCTCAATGTAAAATAACTGGCCTGAAGCCCAAGTGCTTAAACCAGAATTACTACACTTTTAGAATAACAGATGCTGAGCCCTCAATCAGCAGTTCCCAACTTAGAAGGATGTAAGCTACCTGTTCTGCCACTACAGTGCAGACCACAAACCTTCTTAATGTAAAACAACTGGTCTGAAGCCCAAGTGCTTAAACTAAAAGGCAGAATGAGTTACACCAAGCAGTAATAAATACAATTGAGTATTTTTAAGATGACGCAAAAGCAAAATAAAGTAGGAAGAAACACAAATACAGTAAAAGCAGAAACATTTTTTTTTCACAACTGAACTTCTTAGGTAACAGAAGGTTGAAACCTGAGACAGCTTTTAAGAAAGAAATCTCAAAAGAACCAATGAGGTGCTTAGTCTAAGCTGTAGTCCAGGTGACCTCAGTCAGCCAATGACCTCAAACAATTCTCTCTCACTGAAATGCCTGATGGCTTTGGCTAAACCAAGATGTCCCTGAATATGTGCTCAGACACACAGCCTCCACAAACAGTAGGCCCAAATACAAGCCTGAATATGGAAATGCTACAAATATCCCCACTACTTAGAACAAACTGCAGAAATGTTTCTCACAGATGAAAAGCAGCAGTGAGCCTTTAAATGAAAGTTTTAAACCGCTAAAGGAGCCTCTAGAAAAAAGAGTTTAACTGCAACAAGTTATCAGAAACCAACAACCCAACAGATGCTTAATAAAAGTGGACAATTTCCAGTTAATACCTCACACACAGTGAAACTAGCTAGAAAAATACACAGTATACAAAGTGCTGTAAATAACAAAGAAATACAGAACAAAATAAACAAAAAACAGGATACTTAATGTTATATATTATAGCTCCGAGTTTCCTCAGTGTCCTTCCTTCGATTAGCTCAGTGTGAAGTGGTCCTTTCCACCACACTATACTAGATTAGCACAAGATTTCTAGTTCTTAGGAAGATACTGTGATACGCTATCATCTGAATTACAGGGATATGGCTCAACCCTGAGGAAGGAATGATTGTGTCAACTGGGTGAAGAACTAGAGCCACTGGGTAAGACTCCGTAGACAGAAAGAAAAATGCCTCCTAGGGCCACTGGACAAAATAAGCTCATTAGATGGTAGATGGTTCAATACTGGAGTGGTGCTTGTAAAACCAAATGCAAATGACTTTTCAAGAAATGACATTGTGTAGTGTAACAAAGGATGCAGAATAAAATTAAATTGTGCTTCTTGGTAGTGCTCCAAGACAACCATCTTGATGTCTAAAGGAGAGGAATATGGAACAGTATGTTCAAAGATAACAAATTAAGCTGCTTTGTGTGCGTATATACACACACACACACCAGAGGCTGACAGTTTTGCAGTTTAAAATGATGTATTCGCCAAGGACTGTCAAATTCTCTGGGAAATTAAAGTGTCTTACCTTATGAGGGCATAGTCTGAAGCCTGTAGGTGGGAGGGCCACATGGCAGGGCTGAGGAAAGAGAGGCCAAGAATAGAGTACTAACTGTCCAGAACAACTGTCAAAGATAAGTCTGGTCTTAATTAGCAGGTGATGCTTCTAACAAAAAAAAAAAAAAAAAAAAACCTCACACAGAATAATATTTCTTTCGTTGCTTAAAGACAGATATGTTTTTTACAGATTAGGTGCAGCATCTGTTCATAAAATTTCAGAGAATTCTTTATGGGGCATTGTTTGAATTCCCCAAATTAAAACAACGTATTTTTAGGAAACAGTCAAAAAACAAAATCTGTTGTACATTTTTTGCCAATTTCCTCTAATACGTATTTTGTAAGGTACATAGGCAGCCCAATATTTCTTTAGATCGAATCAGTTGCAGGGATAATTTAGAGTTTGGAAATACTTTTTCTTATGATGACCGTCTCTTAAACCAACTTTTGTCTTAGTTTCCCAATGAAAAGTGCTTCTCTTCTGTATATTTATGTATGTCTTTTGCAATATGTTTAGTAAAATACTTTAATATTTTGCTGTATAAAAGCATGTGGCTAGCAGATTATTCAAGGGTACTAGTACAGAATCTGGTAAAACAGTTGTTGGCATCTGTCTTGTGGTAAAAAGAAGCATAGCTAGACCACATTTTAAAACAATATAATTGGTATGTTTTCTAATATAATTGGCACATTGAAGACATGAGCCAGAATCATAGTGGTAGTAAAAAGAATCCCACTGTTGTGCAACAGCAAGGGCTGCATGCTGCAAAACGCCATCATCTCTGTTGACAATTGCAGTGTATGGCTTACTTGATCATGGTAGAAGCTGTCCATAGCCCACCTGCAAGTCATAAAGGTGAAGCAAGTCATATTATCTAGTAATTTTAGTTTTTATGACTATAAACAATTTTACTTTAGGAACATAGGACTTTTAAAATGTGCTGGCTTTAGACAGCTTTGTTGTTAGTTCAGTTTCATCCTATCATATATGGTTCAGGTAAATTTACATCCACAGATAATTTTAACTATATACTTAAATAGAGTAATAAGGTTGGTATTAGAAACAATTACATCTGAAAACATAACATATCTGTTAGGAAATATTTTGGAATTGATTCTGGACTGCATACAAAAGCTGTTAACATTTATCATATGGGAAATATTTGATACCTAAAAAGTTAATGGCATTATATTAATAATTCATATATTAGTATCTAATTTATGTTTTGTTACTTAGCTAAATATTTTAATTGTGTGCTTTATTCAGACATTAAAAGATGTGGTAGAGAATGACATCACCAAATTTTGAAAAACTACCTACCTCTGTGGCATAGAAGGATGGAGCAGTGACTATGATACGGGTGACAGGGTTCATTTAGCAGGCCTGGCAGTGGAGGAGCTGGGTAGGAATATGAGAAAAATAAAGGGGCAGACCTACTAACCTCTTTCAAGGAGGGGTAGAGTGCACAGACCGTAGTAGCCTAATGGATAAGGCATTGGCCTCCTATGCTAGGGAATGTGGGTTCAAGTCCCATCTAAGTTGATATAATCTTTCTCCAAAAGTTACTAAGAGGCGATTTATGCGTAGCATACAAGGCATCCTCAGATCCAGCTCTCATGGATCTTATGCACATCCACAAAATGAACAGCATCAGAACCACTAAATCCAAGGATTTAACTTTTGCTTGTGACCTATATTTGACATGTTGGCAAGACAGATGTGTGTCTCATAGGATCTCCATGTTCTGGAACAGGCTCCCCATCTATGTGAAACAGAGTCCATCTCTAACCCAGTTTAAGTATAACCTTAAGTAATGGATAGGAAATTGGAAATTCACCCTGGATCTAGCCCATGTCTCTGATAGAGAAAGACAGAAATATACAAACTACCCCCCCACATAACCTCTAGAAACTTCCTAACTAATATACTTCACCTAATAAATACCCATGATACATAGGAACACGATTGGGTTGGATTGCACAGCAAGGCTTATAAAGGCCCTGGTGATCATAAGCCTAGTATACACCTATGAACATGCTCAGGGGGTGCATAGTAGGGCACAGTTATCACTGGTGAAGATGGGGAAGGACTGCTTGTAGTGCCTTACATTGGGGGGTGTGGTTCTTTGCTGGGGATGCTCTCCAAAGAGTGTGGGAAGCATCCAGTGGAGTTAAAAACAAGAAAATATTAAACCACACCAGTGGCTGTGTGAATTATCTCCTGCTGGCAGACGTTCTCCCTGCTAATGGGGAAAAAGCCAGTAGGCTGAAACAAATAAGAATAGTTGGCAGGCCTGCAGAGGCAAACATTTTTTTTTTTAATTAATCATAAGCATGGATGCAGTTCTTTTTATTTAAATGTTTCTTAGTAAGTGGTTGTTAAGAGTCTGTATTCAAAAAATAAGTTGCACTCAAGGCAAGGAGCTGTCCCAGACTTGCTTTAATTCCTAAGATGGTAGCAGTTCTTACAGAAGGCAGGTCAAATGCTTTATATGTAAAGTAAGAAGCATACAAACTTTCACCTGATTCTATAATGGCCAGTTTGGCTACTGAGTGTTCACTGGTAAAATAAGAACTGGTGAGGCATACCAATAAATCCTGACATGCTTGCCACAGCCTACACATGCAGTGAAAACTGTAAGTAGTACACACTCTCTGGTACTCCGTTACTCCTCACCAGCATACAGGGTTGTGTCACGCAGTATTTTATCAAAATGTTTTCCTCACACCTCAACTGTTGCCATAGATTTTCCATGCACTGAGGTATTTTAATTTTAACTGTAGGATCAGTCTTCTGATTCTTGCATTTCATATACAAGGTTATGAAAGAAAATTAGTATTCAGACTGTCTGCACATCTACATTTCACAAGAAGTGTTGTACAACACTAGAGAAGGACAGAAATGCATAACTAAGTTAAGAGCATCTGATTTATATCTACCGTACTGCCTGGGATCATCAATTAAAGAAATATTGTACAACAGCAACTAGAATGCTGTCTGCAGAGGAATTTTATGAGAGCTTCTGTCAGACATCTTTTACACATTCATTGAATGTAAATGGAGCAATGTTTTTTTTGATTTTCCTTTATCATTACCATCAACCCAACCAATCCCATCCAAAGCTAATGGATAAGGTTATCATTATATTGCAATATTTTGTTTCAGGCTTATTCAAGCTAAGAAAACCAGTATGATGCCTGGGATAATTCTTTAGCTGTCTTTGATTCTTGAGCTATTTCTGTTACTCTTATTTATGCAAGCCATGTCATGGTACAGAAGAATAGGTTCATAGGTTCATAGATTAGTACTAAGCTAACTGCCCTTGCGAGCCATTTTAAGCCTAGCCAATTATCCCTTGTGAGACTCAAACCCTGCACCTTGTGTTTGTAAGGCAAACACCTTAACCATTAGGCCACCCTCCCAACCCCAGAATAAAGCCATGGCTATGGCTTAGTGATCCTGGGATTGACTAGTAACACAAGTGCTGGAGAAGCTGATGGATGAGGTGGACGTGAGTGACCAGTGCCTGGCTGTCCATGTCTAGAAGAAGTTGGTACTCCAATTCATTGCTGTATTGACATCAGCCAGGGGCTGAAGATGAAGTACAGGAGCATGAAGGGCTGGAGTGAGTGTATTACCTTACCAAGCAATGCTTTGCTCTGAAGCTGGGTACTGGTATGAACATGCATCATCCATTGGTGTCTAGTATTACAGTCTTATTTTGACTTCATAAACATCAGGACTACAGTGGTGGTTATTACATCAACTGAAAAACATCATTGTGGTTGTCTGAATGATGACCGCTCCACAACTCTGCTCTCACAGCCCATCATACATCTGCAACAGGAAACTGGCAACAACAGGTATACAGTCACTCGTGAATAGGGATGGCACTACAGGGTGACATGGGATCTCTCCCAGCAGTGATAACCAACAGGAAATAGACATCAACAAGTAATTCTCCATTGAAGAATGGGAGCCCCCACCATAGTATTTTGTAGGGTTTTGCAACTGGGGCAAGAACATGAGAAATAAATAGGCCAGATTCTTGAATGAAGGAAGCTGATGGTCAGCTGTCGGGGGAGGGGGGATTGGATTAAAATCATTCATGTACATTATGGTAATTTTCATTTGCTATAGCCAACATTTTGGACACTGATCAAGCCATTCTATTGATTAACTGTTATTGACTTGGTCTTCATATAGCTGGTTGGTAATGTACAAATGAATGACTTCAGCAGGAGTGGCATCAGAGCAAGAGATAGCAATTTTGGGTTGCAGGTAGTTAGTCAAATAACATTTGCTGCAATTTGTCAAAAATGTTACCTGAGATACCTGCCATCATAGATGATGTAAGATTATTTTATAATATGAGAATGAAGGAAAGCTTGAAAAACTGGTAAAGAGCTAGGAGAATTAACTCCACTGTGGCTAATCTTTTACCTGCATAACTATGAGCCTATGCCACAGTGATTGTTTATATCAGTCTAGAAAGGAAATTAATACCATAACTGATGATTACATGCTTCATTAGCAAATCCCTCATCTAAGTGGGGTATGCGCTGTGACTATAAACTTGAACTAAACTGGACAGTCAGTGAAAGCAAATCATAGAGAAGAAAAGAAGTACAGAGGTAAATCTCGAACCAGGAACAGTTAGTACAGAATGAAATGTTTTTACCACTCATAAGACTATGAAATAAGTGACAGTAAATGGCAGCAGTAGTGCATCACAGTGGCACAGTGGTTAGTGTTGCTGCCTTGTAGCACTGGCTACACCACTTTGGTTCTTGGCTGGGTGCCTTCTTTGCAGAATCTGTACATCCTCCCAATATCTGTGTGAATTTTTACTAGATTCTCTGGTTTACTCCTTCATTCCAAAGGTGTGCCATAAGTGAATGGATGACCTGACCTGTGTGTGTGTGTATATGTATGTGTGTGTGCATACCCTTGCTCTGTGATGGACAGTTTGCACCCTGCTCAGGATGAACTTCAGTGCCCTGTACCCACAGAGTATTAGGACAGACTGGTTCTCCTGTAATCCTGCACTGGATTAAGTGGGTAATCAGAGAATAAATGAAGGGATGAATGTATCAAGCAGTACCCATAGTCTGTGTAAAAAGTTTCCTGAAATAACCGCCATGATACCTGTACACTGGGATAGTTACAATAGTGGAACTCAAGGAGTCAAAACTGGTGTATGAACTTACTAGGGTGCACAGCCTCTAAGGCAGACATGAATGATTAAAAAAGGAGCATGCCAAGTCCATGGATGAGTGAGATAGAGCCTTGAAACCTGGGTTCTCGTAGTGAGCCTAGTCACTGATGGACGTGATGTGTAGTGAGAAGTAGAATAGATTGGTCAGCTTTTCTCATCTCTCCTTCCTCAGGGGAAGGTGTAGGTCATTGCTTAGGTTCATAGGTTGGTACTAGGCTATCAGCCCTAGGGCCTATATGAGCCTAGCCATAACAATTCCCTGGCTATTTCTTCCCACACTATTTACTTCCCTGGACCCCTGTCTAGCAGGGTGACTGACGTGATCCCTGGGGTGAATTTCTCTTTCCCATCCAATTGTCAAGGTTCCTTTTGAAGAGGGCCAAAGAGGCACTATGCTTGACATGTATGGGCAATCTATTCCAGAGTCTGGGGAGTCTCTGGGTCAGGAACCTATCCCTCCAGCATGTTTTGTTTATTGTGATGACAAGGTTTAGATCCCTGGAGAGTGTGGCTCTAAGGGATTGGGATTTCTTTAAGTGTAGCATGTCCAACAGCTCTGGGTTTGACATGGCCTTGTATGTTAAGCAGAGATCGCCTCTGAGTAGATGATATGCGACAGAGTATAGCTGGAGTTTTTTAAGGCAGTCAGTGTAGGGCATCTGCTTTAGGCCTGTGATTCTTTTAGTGAGGTATTTCTGCGGCCTTTCCAGTTGTTGCAGATGTCTTGAGAGGTACATACCAAATGGGGCGTTGTATTCTATAATGGGTCTAATGAGGGATGAGTACAGTGGGACAATGACCTCCTTTTTTCTGGATGAAAAGCCCTTAGTGATGAGGTGTGCCACATAGAAGGATTTCCTGACTGTTGTGGCGATGTGGTTATCGAAGGTGAGACCACTGTCCACCTGTGTCTCTAAGTCTGTTATCACACTTTCGGTGTTTAGTGTACTGCCACCTATGTGGTAATTCAAGGGTACATGTTTTTTCCCAAAGGGGATAACTATACATTTCTTGGCATTGAGCTTGAGCCCATGGCTCTGGCACCAAGCATCTGTTTCTGTAAGGCCCTTTTGTAGAGTATCCACATCATTTGGGAATTCAATAATGGCTGCCAGTTTACAGTTATCTGCAAACTTTGTTAGCCAGAGTCCTTTAGTGTTGGCCAGTACTTCAGAGAAGTAGATGCCAAACAAGAGCGGTCCCAGGACTGAACCCTGAGGTACTCCACTTGTCACTTGTCTGGAGCTGGATTTGGAGTTGGCTACTTTTACAGTGTGGGTTCTGTCAGTAAGCCGGTTAGCAACCCATTGGGTGACGTAGGGATTAATGCCCAGTTTAGTAAGTTTATCTATGATTCCAGAGTGGGGGATGGTGTCAAAGGCCTTGGCAAGGTCTAGATAGGCTGTGTGGACCACCTTACCCTTGTCCATGGCTCTGGAGACTGATTCAAAGAAGTCAATCAGGTTCAGGAGACAGGATCGGCCCTTCACAAACCCAAACTGGCTACCACTGAAACACCCACTAGCAGGAGCTACAAAGTTAGTTTCCTCACATTGTTGCTATAGCAGAAACACTAGGACAGGCAGGCATATGATCAGCAGTCCTTTGTCCAAAAGTACAGTAGGACACAGAGTATCATGGCATGCTCACCCTCCTGGTAGTAGGGGAATTCTCCACTATCCAAGTTCATATTCTTCATCTTTAAATTAAAAAAATGAATAAATAAAAAACGTCTGTGACTGCTGTATTTCCTCCCAGGCTCTTGCTTACTTCGAATGAAAGAATGGTCTTTTAGGGAGGAAAAACAATTCAGAAGGGGAGAGAAGGGCAAATATGTTGTTCATGATGGTCTTAAGAAAGCCAAATAGTAAACTTTTTATCGTTAGAGCTAAGAATATGGCCATTCATAAGTCTTATTTAAATGTATCATGCACAGCGGTGGATGTCAGATGCATGGATGATTACAAAAGTAAACTGCACCTCATCAGCTTAGTCTTGCGAACATTTGTACAAAATGTTTAGACATCAATATGACTCAAAGAATACAACATAGAAGATTATGATCAGGTGAGCAAATAGAAAGTAAATTATGATAAGGTCACCAGTCATGATCAGTTAATGTGTTTGAGAAACAGATTCCAAGAAATTCACCTTGCAAATGAAGCTTGAGAGGAGAATCCTGGAATACATATAGAGAACACATAAACTGAGGAGCTGTAATTGGTGACCTGGAACTAATCCATTGTAATGTGTGTTGAGTTTTTAGCTGCAGTGCTGCATTACTGGTTTTAAAAAGTGTAAGAATAAGAAGTGTTTTACAGCTTAGAAAGCTGTAACTTGCTTAGTCCTGCCACACAGACAGTGGGCAGAAATGAAGTGAACGTTTTATTAACAAATAGCTTTAAAAGCTATGAGGCACTTCACTCTGTGACATTTTATTTGTGTGAGGAGATAGTATGTAGAGAACAGTGCAATGTACGTTACAGTTTTCAAAACTGTCAGATATTTTCTCTGATATATGAAGTGCTGTGGTGGTACGGTCTGGCAGCACAAGACTAATAACTTAAAAACCGTGTGAAGAGTAGCAAATTTCATTGCTTGCAGTAATAAAAAAACAATCTCTGGAGCCAACCTTTCAGTTTTAAAGTAAAACACAAAGGGGGTGCAACATTAAATACATAGCCATTCATGCACTGCTAGGTTCTTTTCAATATCAATTTAATAATTTCACTAGTCTAGAATTCACAGTGTTTCCTGAAAGCTGGTCAATAAACAAACTCTATTTAGGAATATAAAATATCAGTCTTTTCCCCTTCAACTCTTACTGTACTGACAGAGATAACTGCATCAGCTTCTCTTCACATAACAACTCCTGTTCCTTCTTTCTGTTTTCAAGGGGCACCTTCCAGATTGTTTTTATCCTTCTCACGACGGTCCCACGAGACTCTTCTTCAGAACCCTCTCTAGACCCCTTGAAGTCAGGAATCTTAATCTCCTCTAGAGGGTGTAGCTATGATATATCCCAGTAGGCACTTGATATGGTTTGTCTGCCTGCTCTGTATATCTCAAGAATTCTGTATTTCTTTTCCATGGCAAACCCTCTATTAAAGGCAACACTAACTAGTCTACATAAAGTAATGCCACAAGTGGTGTTTTTCTAGGCTTAGCAGTCACTGTACCACATTAAGCTGGTGAGCACTTTACAAAAAAGGTTATCTTTTTGTAGTTTCCAGGAATGATCACAATGCTCCATGTATTAAAAGATACCTTAAAGGTCAGTTTGCTGTGAAAGCATTTGTACCAGTACCCAATAAGCAATTACTATAGTCATGAGCTATATACACAAAACCTATACAAAGTCTCTAAGAACACATTGTCTAGAGTGCAGTTTGCCTGTTTTAATTTCAAAATTCAAGCTAATAATTATCTACAGACTGTAGAATGTGGAACAATTAGCAAAGAAAAAAAACCTTCAGAAAAGTGCTGTCAAATTTATTAAATGCAAAATAAAAATGCAATGGTTTACAGATTTGTTTTCTTTATTTATTTGGAACTTTGCCCGGGTACAGAAAGCTGCATATGAAAAATTTTTTTTTTGCAACAGTGCCATGGGATGGCACTGTTGTCCCATTTGTACTATCTGAATAATTATCATTTCTTTTCTTTGCATAAGAACCAAGTACATTTAATCATGATTAATCTCAGTGAAACAACGTGACAGGGTATTTCACTTAAGATGCCTTTTATAAAATTTTTTTTGTTTGTTTCACAACCATAACATTTCTAATATATCACAGACTAGTTTCTGCATACTACATTCAAAGCCTGAAGAATGTTTTTTCACATTTTTATTTTTCAATCAGCTTAACTTAAAAGATGAGTTCTTGTTCTGGGATTTTAAATGAAATAAGAGTAGATATCCTAAGGTGGTCATAAAGGTGAACACAAAATATCATTCCTCCTTTTGTTGTACATATTAAATAACATACAGGTGAGTCAGCAACGGAAATCCATCACAGAAACAAATGTCTGCCAGCCCAACAATGACTGTGAAGCAACTAAAATGTCACTATTGCAGTAATGGAAAAGGGGAACATTGAGTTTAATAAAATTTCAGACATGAAAACTGGGTTCACATCAGATTAATAAAGTAGAATTTTATGGACTAGTAGTTAAGCTACAAAACCAGTGTGTAATAGTGATTGTGTCTCTCAAGATTCAAGAACTTTTTGCCTGCTCATTAGAGAATAGTCAGCGAACTATGTACCGCAGGAACAAACAACAAACTGGTGTAACTAGAAAAAAGGTTATATAGTAGCAGAATTCATGAAACACTTTATAATCCGCACTGTCTTATTAATTCTAGGCTTAGTCTTTTGACATACTTTTATACGGGAATTGCACAGAATCCACAAAAGGATCTTTCTCTTTGGAAATTATACCAAAATCTAAGTGATACACTTATGGGAAAAGGTCTGGCCTAACAGTCAAGAGATGTAAGAAAACTCAAGAAGCATTGAAGGATCAGAGTTTTATTTTGGTCCAGAAATATATATATACTCACGACATGAAATCATGGGCACAGTACAAAACAAGACATATAAAAAAGAAAAGTTGAAACTTATAGTAGGCCTAGTGCAAAGTTTTGTAAAATAACCCCGACTAATGCTCCATAGATTGCCAAGAATTACATGAAGATAGCTTTGTTGGCTAGTGGGAAACTGAGTTGCATTTGGAGAGGCAGTTCTGTTAGAAAGGATGAAAGGATGATGACATCGCTCTCTCCCTCCCTCTCTCTATATATATATATATATTTTTTTTTGTAAGGATGTATTTCACAGCTCTGCATATAGACTACATGTCAAAAAGATGGCTAAAAGAAAACTGAAAGAGCAGAACCACCACATGTAAGTTTTTAACAGAAAGCTCAGTAAACAGAGACTGATGAAACTCAATGCATATACTGTGAAGGAATAAATGGTTTCAGAAACTTTACATAGACAGAATCTTGATACATTACAGTCATGTAGTTGAAATGGGCTCCTTCAAGATCATTCTTTCAAAAATTAGAGTTTTCTGACAGCTCTATTGGTGCAGAGGGATTACTCCCCGATTATGACTAGGGTGATGTGTTGATTAGCAATACAGGTACTTTCTGGCGATTGTGTAGAAAGATTTATAGGCCTGTCCTTGGGGAGGGGGTCAGAATAGGGTTATTCTATGCTAAAATGTCTCTGAGGTGGGGGTGACCACATTTGGTAACCATCCTGGAGCATGTGTTCATCTCACTGAGCTGTGTGGGGAGGATTTATGGGCCTATCCTTGGGGATGAGGAGGGAGCAGAATAGGGTCATCTTATGCTGCAATCCCTTGCAATTGGGGGTGGCAGTTATCCTGGGGCATGCTCACCCCGCTGAGATGTGAGCATCATATCCTTCCTCCATAGGTGCACAGAAGTGCACACTTTTATGAGGATCACAGTGCCCCCCATAGTGATGTCAGTCAGGGTTCTGTTATTGCCAGGATGTTCATGAGGGCACAAGTGAACCCTGTGACTGTGTGGACAATAGCCCCTCTGGATTTGAGGGAAGATTGTTGGTTGGTAGGCACAGAAGCAGAAAGCATATAGAAATATAAGAATTGCCAACATATCCCGGTTCATACTTACAATTAACAAAAATAAAAATAATGGTAGGGAGAAGATGGGGGCCGCCCACATAGTTACGGGTTCATAGATTTGGTAAATAAGTTCAAAGCCTATTGACTATTAAAGAACTTGATGCCGTGGATCCCATGTTGAAATGTATGAGCACCCATGTACTCATCCATTTTCTTCCTGAAGGTATGAATGAACAGGTTGAGTTTAACCGAAATGGGGAGTTTATTCCATATGTGTGGAAGTCTTTGAGATATAAAGTTGACACATTTCATAATACAGTTGCTAGGAGGTTTTGAGGCCGAGTGTCCTGTGGTGTTCAGGTCACCACAGATATATTCTAAGTAAAGGGTTTCAGATAGTAAGAAGTCCTTTGATGTGTATGTCAGACAAAGATTTATTGTAAGAGAATGCTGAGATATAGAGAACATGGAGAGTTGCTGAAGCTTGAAGCCCTTCAGTTCTCCTTGTGGGTAATATTTGTAGCTTCTCCAGTTACAACAAATGGGGTGTGGTATTCTATAAATAGTCTGATAACAGCTTTGTGAAGGGGGATGGTTAACTTTCTGCCATGGTTTTTCACCCCACAAAGGATTAGGTGAGCAACTCCATATGATTTGTGGAGAGAAGTGGCTATGTAAGTATCAAATGAAAGGTCACCAACCATGTACAAGGACTCCATGGTCTTTTGCTATTTTGAAAGCATTTAGTTGTTGCATATAAATAGTACATAAAGTTGGTGGGGAGAGTAGTACCAAATGTTAGACAGTGAGGGCAAAATCATTTCAACTGCACCATTTCTATGTAAAGTTTCATGCTGTTTGAAGGGGGGTGGTACCGGCATCATATCTGGTAAGTCAGATACTGAAGACACTTTTAACATATTATAAATAAATGCCATAAAGGAGTAGCTGCAAGACTGAGTCTTAAGAGACTCCATTTGTGAAAGGGGACAGTGAAGATAGGTGTTCTACAATTCTTATGTTATGTATGGTCATGTATCCATTTGAGGACCCACATGATTAAAGCTTTATTTGCCTTTGAAAAGCCATCTACTTCAGTACTACCAAATAAATACATTAACCATGAGGTCCAATGTCACTGGGGGCTATCATACTTAGGCTGGGGCATGTGTCATCTGCCACTTCTGGTAGTTAAGAAGTTTGACCTTAAAAAAAACACCCCTGTACAAAACTTCAGACATTACATAAATCAGTCTGATTAAGTAGCTTGCAGTCATTTGTCCTATATCCATCCATATTCCACATGACAGTAAAGACATTTTTGAAGGGAAAGTTATACAGATGCACAGCACAGACAGAGTGAGAGAAACACACATTCACTATATATATATATATATATATATATATATATATATATATATGTATATATATATATATGTATATATATATATATATATATATATATATATATATATATGTGTGTGTGTGTGTGTGTAGGATTACTTTTAATAAGTGAAACCTTAAATGTCAACTTCTGTTTTGTTGACACAATTTGGTTGAGAAGAAAGATGGTCAACAGCTGTGTGATACCAACAATCCCAGGGGTTGAGAAATATGCCCCTTCCTCAGGGACTGTATGATCTCACTGTTAGTATATATAATTAGCAGGGGAATGTGGGAGGTGCATGGGGGCTTGCCTCCTGCAAAAATAAATAAATAAATAAACAGTTGATTTATTTTGCATGGTGTGAGGTTGTGCCTTGGAGAATGCATGTTAGGGTGTCAGTTTTTATTTTTATTTATTTATTTTTTACCTTTTTGTGGTTGATGTTTTTAATGTTGATCTATTGAAGTCAATCTATCTATCTATATATATATATATATATATATATATATATATATATATATATATATATATATATGTGTGTGTGTGTGTGTGTGTGTGTGTATATATATATATATATATATATATATATATATATATAATACCCACCCTAGTGGGATCCCTGCACTTCAAAAATTGCCTCTGTTTTTATTTATTTGTTTAACTTTTTCAAATGTTTTTTTAAAGACGTTTTTATTTGTTTTGTGGTATTTTTAGAAAATGTTAGATAATACTGAATATCACTGGAAATCTGCATGATTGTGAGCATGCATTTGTGTTTCTGTCTGTGAGTCTGTGTATATATGTTTATGTGTGTGTGTATGTGTATGTCTGTCTGTACTTGTGTTCTTGTGTGTGTGTGTGTGTGCATTTGTGCAAATGTGTTTTGCATGACTGTTTGCACCTCTATGACTCCATGAGCATCTGTGAGATTATGTATATTTGAAACTAATTTAGAAAGCAGCATTCAGCATTGTTGTACTTCTCTGAATGTAGATGTGATATTTTTCTGAACATTTTATCAGATGAAGCACATATGTTGACAACATATTGCTATTCTGGTTTCATAAATGCTATTCTGAAAGACATAAGGTCTACTTTTTTGATAGGACAGAGGGGCTAACTTGGACAATTTTATATTGCATTTTATAGCAGCAGACTGATAAAATACAGTATATGCAACTTTCTTGTTTGCATTTTATTAAAAGCAGAACACAGTCTAACACTATTCAATGGTAATAAACCCTATAGCTGATGTGTAGTTTGACTGGAGCTGTGATTTAGGTGGGTTGTAGTAGAGTTGCAACATACATATTGCACTACTGTTCATAGTAGTAAAGATATATATAAAAAAAGATTTTCATGTTGCTTGGTTACACTAAAATGATTGGTAATGGTGTTTTTCCCTTTGAAATACAATGATTTGATAACTCTTTTGACATATGTCAAACAAGCTGCCAAACCACAGTATTTCACAGCTATTTTGACGGCTGTCAAATAGCTGCCAAACTGCGGTATTTGTCAGCTGTTATAAAAGCATAGCATTTGGTCTACTGGTTTATTAGCAGGATTACAGAGCTGTTAAGGGACATCACCGTAGAGTGATTTGACTTTTGAAACAGTTTCTGCTGTCCATTCTTATGTCTAATTAGGCTTTATGCAGAAATAATGGCATGATGGTTTTGATGTTTGGCCATTTGCATTAACGTATTCTGGATAACACTCCCCCTCTCTTTATATATATATATTATATATGTATGTATAAACACACACATGTACACCATGCACGCGTGCGTGCATGCGCACGCCCACACGCAAACACACACACACATACATTAATATAGTAACTGCTAGGCTGGTGTTGAACTTATATACTGGGGGAGTATAACATAAAGCAGATACAGAGATAACAGACAGGAAACGGATATTAAAGCTAATAAGGTACAACTGTACCAGTCTGTATATTAAGGGTACTCCTTGATAGTGGAGTTAAATTCACCCAAGTCACCCTGCTGTAAACCCCTGCTGTACCACAAAAAAATATTCTGAAACCATTAATGGGCACTTTCCCAACTTCTCCACTGCCAGCTTGGTAGATATGGGCATCCTTAGACAATGTAGGAATTGTCTCATGTTCTCTGACAACCAACTGATCCTTAAAGAAACAGATACAGTATGTGAGAGAGATAATTAAACAATGTCACTGGAGACAAGACTCTCACACAAAGGCATTAAAAATAACAGTCAGATTGTCAGTAATGTAAGCATTACACTTGTCTCACATAGGACCGACCCAATACATAGACCAGCGTATGCTGAGGCACTTAAAAGCAACCTCCCTCATCCCAAAATGACTTCCTAGACATTTGTCCAACAAAAAGAATCCTCAGCAACCCCAAAAGCACTAAATCAAAACAACACATACAGCCATACACTTTGGAACCTGATCTAACAAAGCACACAATACAAGCCAACACAATACCCGATATTTTAGTCATAGGAGACTCCATTGTGAGACATACAGATGTCTTGCTCACCAAACTGAATAAGGAGAAAAATCACAGTCTGCTGTCTATCAGGGACCAGGATCCACCAAATCACCCACATGCTCAAGACATTAGACCACAATTACCAGTATGATTCATTCCTAGTCCATGTGGGTGTAAATTACCTGAACCTTACCTCCCTAGACTATATGAAGAAAGACCTTATGGAGCTCTCGGAGTGTGAATCCCAGGCTGGTATGTGCTTAACATTGAATAGCTTTCTACCTTCACCAAGGATGATGCCACAGTATGAACAAAAGATGACTGACTTGTATTGGTATAGTTTCTGTTGTCATTCCAAGGAGGTAAAATATTTGTCAGCATGGGAGGATATGGTCAGTAGACCACATTGCTTTATCAAGGATGGTCTGCATCTGTCCCCTTTAGGCTTTTAAATTTTGGCTAAACATTGTTCTCCTCCATAGTGCCTTTTTTTGGCATTGCCAAACTGACAAGCCTTCCAACATAGCAAAACCCAACCCAAGGGAATCTAAAGGTGTTACTGTTCCATACCAAGAGCCTAAAAAAGAAGCTCCACTCCCTCCAGGCTCTCCACACCCTGAATAATGTGGACATTTGTGCAGTTACTGAGACATGTTTTAAAGCTGCAGAGCAGTGCAGGGTTACAATGCTTTCCACACATTTAGGCCAGCTACTGCACAGACAGGAACCAAAGGTGGAGATGTTTAAACCTATCTCAACAGCAAACTTACTTCAAGACTTATTAAATAGGATGATGCACTTGAGCTTCTCCATGTCCATGTTTCCATACGCAAAGTCCCATATCTTATCCTTTGCATGGTATAGGTCACCCACTATGACCAAAGAAACCCATATCTCATACTGGTTTTTACTGGAGGCTTTCACCTCTCAGCCCAACACAATATTCATGGGTAATCATAGGTAACTTTAACTATCCCTCTACAAACGGAGATACTTACAGGACCCCAAAATTATAGGCCCAGAGATTCCTGGACTTTGGAAAAAGAAACACCCTGGCCTAGATAGTCCTCACACCCACTAGGATGAAAACATACTCGACCTGGTACTCACAAATGTGAGAGAATGCTGTAGCCCCCCTAGTGTTGTGGCTTGTTTGGTAAGGAAAGACCAAAAAGCTGTATCCTTTGTAATAAAAATCAGTTCTATGACCCTGGCTAACCCAATAACATTTAGGAATTATGCTAAGGCTAACTTCCTGTTACTAAGTGATAATCTGTTAAAATTTCAAGCCCCCCCCCCATCAAACCCAGAGAACACAGCTCCCTCTGTGGAATATCAATACATGCATCGACACAGCTGTGCCCACCAGAAATTAAGTCCAGAACTTTCCCAAAAACAAACAAGGCACCCTGGTGGAATCCAAACATAAACAGGTTGTATAACAAAAGGAAAAAGGTCAGTAAGTGCTATGCTCAGCACATTAAAAACACTCATCAGTCTAAACAAACATCTAAGAGGGCAAATTAAGTCTTTTAATGTCAAGTTTGAGGTAAAAATACCATCCCAGGCAAAGGACAACCTTAAAGCTTTCTTTAACTATGTCTGAAACCTCAAAAGCTACACACTGCAGTGCGCTGTACTGATTGTAAATGGAGCCACATGCATGGGACTAGAAGATATAGCAAATCTGCTGGCCATCCAATTCAGCTCCAGTTTTAGCCACCTCTCTCCCCAGCCATCTTCCAAGAAATACCATCAAACATATCCTCCTCAATTATTATTAGGGAGGAGGTCCTCAATGCACTGTCTGATGTAAAAAACATTGCATCAATGGGCCAAGAAAATATCCCAGAATGCCTCCTAAATAGCCTGAAACATGACATATCAGGACCACTGAAGTCACTGTTTAACCATAGCTTTCAGACAGGCTTTGTGCCATACATATGGAGAACTGCAACATGCATTCCTCTACACAATGGTGAGCCAGCAATATACCTCAGGAACTACAGACCCATAAGTCTGACTAGTCTCATATGCAAGACCATTGAAAGAATTATTATTATTATTATGGACATGATTGATAAGGACATAGAAAACCTTCAAACACTGGACCAACATAATTTGGTTTTGTTAAGGGAAGATCATGCCACTCAACTTAGTGGGCTTCTTTGAGAGGGTCACCAAGGCAATGGATAAGGCCAGAACAGTGCATACTGCCTACCTTGACCTGGCCAAGGCATTTGATACAATACCCCACTCTGGCACTGTAAACAAACTCATGGGTATATCCCTAAATCCCTATGTTATATGCTGGAGAACCAGATGGCTCTTAGATAGGACCCAAGTAGTTAGGACAGAGAAGGCTACCTCCATGGAGAATCAGGTCATTAGTAGATTCCCTCAGGGCTCAGCTCTGTATCCACTCCTTTTTGGCACCCACTTCTCAGACGTCAAGGCCAGTGTCAAGGTATCTTGCTGAATAAATTTGCAGATGATTTAAAACCAAGTGCAGTCAAAGAATCTACCCAATATACTAATGTCCTACAGAAAGGGCTAAAACAGAAAAATGGCTGGTGCCAAAGCTATGGCTTAAAACTCAGTGCCAAGAAATGTATAATAGTATCTTTTGGGAAATCAGCCATCCTGGAAAATTACCTCATTGGTAGCACACCTCTAAGAGCAAAACCAACAGTCAACAATTTGGGTATAGGGAAGAACATGGCATCTGGGTCCAAGGAGGTCATCATTCTGCTGTATTCAACTGTCATCAGGCCCATCATTGAGTACAACTTCCCATTCTATCTGTACCTGACAAGGTGCATGCAACAACTGGAACATCCACATAGGTTCCTCACAAAAAGAATAAAGGGCATAAATGGCATGTTCTGTGCAGATTGCCTCAAAGCCCTATCTTTGTACTCTTGTTTCTTATAGATTGTTGACAGGTGATATATGTCTGGCATAAAAGACATTCTTTGATCCCACTATGATGGACCTTTCACATATTCACAATATGTATATAATCAGAATTACTTGATCTAGAGATTTAAACTTTGCAACATGAATAGCACATGCTGAAGGATCAGGTGTGTGATTTAGAGAATTCCCCTTCCCTGGAACATTGTTCCCATCCATGTGAAGCAGAGCTCTTCCCAAACCTTATTCCAGAGAAACCTGGAGCAGTGGATGGGAAATCAGAAATATGCCCTGTAATTAGAACATATGTCTCCAATGGACAGAGGCAGCATGTAAATATTGTCCTAGCTTACATATACCCCTTAAAATAATCTCTAAGGCACATAAACTTGGGGGATACATTTGGGATGCTTGGCTAGGCTTATAAAGGCCTCAGTGAATTTATGAACTTACCTTGAAATCCAGATGGAATTCTGGAATGAATCACAGTAACCCTGTCTATTAGGAAAAGTCAATATGAGACCGTGGAAGAAAAAAACTGCTTTGAGGAAGGAGCTGCAATTTGTCTGAATTGGTTTCATCCTACTTATATAGGAAAGCCAGATGAATTCTACAAATTGTGGGTTTGTGAAGTCAAGAGATTCAGTCATCTAAGGGACTGAGGAACTGTTCCTTAATTTTGCCAAGGTAAAGTGCCTACTTGGCACTGCTATATTTTATACTGAGAAACCTTGCTGAGAAATGATTGTAAATATTACTACTTGTTTTTGGAGTAACTCATTTACTGTTTTTGTTTGAAATCTTGGTACTTACGTATTATCACAACCAGATTTGGAAGTTGTCCTACTTCCTGATGTTATGCCGAAAGGTGTTTATCCTGCACTGGCAAGGTTTATTTAAAGTCCAAATCACTGTCCTAACACCTCGGTTCTGGCGAAATTCCGCCTTCCAGGTTCCATCATTTACTGCCATAACAGAGATTAAGAATTGGTTAAGGCAAACAGTTCCAGCTTGTCTCTAACACCAGGTACCCTGGCTTTTCATTAATGTGTTTATTTACGTGTGCATTTGTAAAGCTTTTATTTTGTTGTGACTCTATGTAGGGCTGAAATAAGGCACGGAAGCTGTTTATCTTCTGTGCTTTCATGTCTTATTTTTAAAGGGGTTTTTTTTGTGGTTTTACAGCACTGCAATCCTGACTAAGAGGCTTTGGCTCAACACAGGCTAGAATCCCCTTGTTTTATCATGCCCTGTCAAATTTAATTCATTACATTACTTGCTTCTGTCCTGTGGTGCATGTTATCCAGAAACGAACTGTAATGGATGCATTTGACAGGACTACGATTTCCCATTAAGTGACACAAACATGCTTACAAAAGGTGTGTTTCCATAGCTGGTTTGAATTCAAAAGAAAGTTACAGGAAAACGTTGCATAAAGTGCCATGAGCATGTCCTGTTCCTATCTGACATCAAATTAATGTAGTTTGCGTTACACCGCGCTGAGATTAAATAAACAAAAGCAGCAGAAAAAGTAAAGGGATTGCTGTCTTTTGAACTCATCAGCCTCCGCTCTTCAATAAGTTTTTTTGTAGAAGTGTACAAATTTTAAATTTGAGTAGTGGTCTTAGAATAACATGTTACAATGTCCTGCACTCATTTCGATTCTAGGATGCGAATTTTGCAACTGCTAAAATCTGGTTGTGATAATACGTAAGTACCGAAATCTTTTCATCAGCCAAACATTACTTATTATGGAAATCTACAGTCTCTGTATGATATATGAATGAAACCAGAGAGAAAGATCACAAGTGGTGGAGAATATTGGCACTGTCTGTGATCCTTGCTACTGATACTCACCTTTAAAATGCAGAAAATGTGCTACTGGAGCTGTATGTGAAGTACTTTGAAAGGAGGACACATACCCTGATTTGACTGAGAAAAGATTTGCCACATTTTTTTCGTCTGTGTGTGGCAGGACTGTGCTGCATACCAGGGTGTGCTTTCTTAAAGTAATTTGTGATTGAAAAGAAATGTCTGTTAGACTTGGAGCTAATGGGAACTGACTTTATTAACTGTGTGTACAGCAATTCTATATTCATTTTAAAGTGGGCTGTAGGTAGAAAGTAATGCTTCTGCTACAGTAGCTGCTAGCAAGCAACTAAGACTAATGCAGCCTTAGAAGAACGGTCTGCCACTAGTGACCAACATTTTGTTAGTCTGTAGTAACAACTCACTACAGTTCAAGAATAACTAGCCACTGTGATGAGACAGTCAGTACTAGGCTGGAAACTTTGAGAACTAGTAACCCTGTGAAGAGGCTTGGTTTGGATGACAATGTGGAGGCCTACCTGATAGCATTATTGAGGTAAGCAGAGAGGAAGAACTTGGACTAGAGTGAGTGGGTCAGAATATTGTCATTTCATCTAACTGGGGAATTGCTGAAGGCCTACATGGATTTGGTGGACACTGATACAGCAAATTATCAATGTAGGGGGAAGGCAGTATTAAAGACAATGTTTTTAAGTTAGAAACCTTAAAGGCTTCTAACATTTCAAACATTTGGGTATGGGTGGAAAGTACAGGTGAGTCTAATAAGGAATCTTGCCAAAAGGCTTCAGTAAAAAAGATCACAAAAGAAGTCAGTGTAGAGCATGCTAGAAAACATCCCACAGTTAAGTATACACCACAAAATCCTCTGTTAGCTTGAATGAAGAAATAAGTCAGTAGAGAAATTGATTTAGAGAGATTTGTACTAGAGGCTGAGGAGGAAACGGATGAACATTGTACTGAACAAAAAGAGACGAAGCTGAGCAGTTCGAACATGCAGGGGCAAACCTGAACAGGATAAATAGAAACTGCCAGGACCACAGACAGAATAAAACTATTTTCATGAGTTATCCTTTATGGAAGAAAAGACTGATGAAGGAAAAACCTGTACCTATCTTTGTACGGGAACAGACTACACCCTTCACTTAATGTCAGTCTACTGATGAACATAATACTAACATAACTAACCTCCATTTATATGGTTTACTATTAAAATTTCAAAACAAACTCCGTTGACTGTACTATTGTCGAACACGGAAGTTCGAAAACGGTAATATCGATGACAAAAAAACAACCTAGGAACAGGTTTTAACATGGGTCGAGATAGGTGTTCAGTGTTATTCCGAACTACAAACATCTCCCCTATCTCGACCCATGTCAAAACCCATTCCTAGGTTGTTTTTTTGTCATCGATATTGCTGAACTCCGTGTTCGACAATAGTACAGTCGACGGAGTTCGTTTTGAAATTTTAATAGTAAACCATTTATATTCATTGTAAGAAATCCCAATGAGAAGATGATACAAAGAAGGGCCAAAGAGAACAGAGTGAAGTAGAAAGGGAGGTAAATGAATAGAACAGCGTTACTTCATATCCATACTTTGAGCTAAGAAATTACTTGATCTGCAGAGTAACTCAAGAAAAAGAACATATATTGAAACAACTATTGATACCAAAGTCCTTAGAGCCCTTGCACTGAAGCTAGCATACAGTCAGTGGTCATCTAGGGATGGAGAAGACTAAATCTAGAGTTCTGGATAGATTTTAATGGCCTTTTGTCATGAATACAAATTAAAGTTTTAGTGAATCTGTCTGGAGTACCAGAGAACAATACCTAATGCAGGGTTTAGAAACCCTCTAACACCTTTGTTTATAACAGAAATAACATTTGAGCACACAGTGATGGACATAATAGGTGCACTTATGACTAGAGGCCACCTGTACATCTTGGTAATCACTGACTATGCAAAAAGTTTCAAGAAGCAGTGCCTGTACAGAGAGAGAATACCATGCCATAACAAAAAAACTTGTGCTGCTTTTTTCAAGGATATGAATTCCATGAGAAATCTTTACTGACCAAGATACCCTCATGCCTAGAGTAATGCACTAACTATGCCAGTTCATTGAGGTGTAGTAATTAAGAACTTGTTTGTATACTACCCCTAGATGGGCTAGATGAATGTTTTAACAAATATTAAAGTCTCTGCTTCAGAAAGCTATACAGAAAGATGGAAAGAACTGTAATGAACTTCTTTCTTACCTTCTCTTTACTGTAAGAAAAGTACACCAAGTCACAAATGGTTTAATTCCATTTGGAGTATTATATGGCAGACATCCCTGAGGCTTGCTAGACTTATCTGAAGAAGCTTGAGAACAGGAAAACACTCCTTTCAAGAGTGCGTTAATGACAGTTCAAGGCATTTCAGAATATGTTAAATACTGCAATGCTTAGAGCCAGGGAACCGGGGGCATATATAGGGTATTTGGCACCCCATAACAGTGCTCCCCTCAACCCAAAGTTGAGGACTGGAAAAGAATCTTACAAAGTTGAAGACCCCCCCAAAGATAATAAAGTTGAAGAAAAATCTTTAAGCCTGGGATCTGCTGAGGACCCAGCAGTCATCACAGTGCCTGTGCAAAGCACAGTGGTTGAAAACTCACCTCTGCCTGCTCCATGAACGATTTTGAAGAAAATCGACAATAAATGGAGAATAACAAAAATGACAATGCAACATAATTAAAAAAAGAATAAAAAATAGAACAAAACAGGACACAAAAGCAATGTTCAGTGCTATGTGGTACAGGTTGTTGAAAAGGACCTGAAAAGAGAAGAAGCAATTAATGCAATGCAAAACGATGGCAGTTGAAAATATTTAGACAACATATGATAACAATTACAACAGTGTAGCTATAACTAGTACAACATAAACAGTAGCACAGTAATCAGAGAAAGAACTATTCTACAAAGCCAGTTAGCAACTATGCAATGTTTAAATACTGAAATACAATAAATAAAAAAATACAGCTGCTCAGTCCTGTCATAAACAGGTTAAGTATAATTACACTGTAAAGCCATCAATCCAGTGCATTTATTCTGCCACCTGGGGATCTTTGCCTTTTTCTAGTAGACAATCCTGCTTCTTCAGTCTCCTGTGAGTTTGGAAATCAGAAAGTATACAGTAATGGAGACAGCATATTGATGAGAGCAGATGGCATTTACAGCTATAGGTACCACTTTGACTGTAAGATTACACAGCAAAACAGTTTACTTACTGTTGTTAGGACTGTCTCTGCTATTTTTCTACTGAATGTATCACTGCAGTTAGTTTTATACAGTCACTCATCATCATCACCATCGATCCCCTTTTCTCCATTTTCTGCATGAGGATGGGGTGTCATGTCAACTGCCACCATCTCTCTTGATTCAGTGCCACTCTCCTACCTTCTTTGATAGACATGCCTGACTGTTGCAGGTCTGCTTTCACACAATCCATCCATCTCTTTGCTGGATGCCCTTGTTTTCTCTTGCCTTCTTCCTGTCTGTCCCAAATCTTTTTCAACAGATTGTCTTCTGCTTTTCTGAGCATGTGCCCAAACCATTGTAATCTGTTCTCTTTGGCCTCTGCAATTGGAACTACTTTGGCTTGTGCTGTGATGTCCTATTTTCATTTTCTTCATTTGTCCTACATTGTGCATCCTACCACCTTTCTTAGGCACTTCATCTCTGTCACCTCTAACCTCAACTGCTCTGCCTTTACTGCCCAAGTTTCTGTCATCATCATCATCTTCTTTCGGCTGTTCCTGTTAGGGGTCGCCACAGCAAATCACCTGTTTCCATTTCTTCCTGTCATCTGCATCTTGCTCTGTCACACCAGCCATCTGCATGTCCTCTCTCACCACATCCATAAACCTTATCTTAGGCCTTCCTCTTTTCCTGTTACCTGGTAGCTTCACCCTTAGCATCTTTTTTCCAATATACTCAGAATCCCTCCTCAGCACATGTCCAAACCAATGTAATCTTGCTTCTCTGGCTTTGTCTCCAAACCTTCCAACCTGGGCTGACCCTCTAATATACTCATTCCTAAACATGTCCACTCTAGTCACACCCAGTGCAAATCTTAACATCTTTAACTCTGCCACATCCAGCTCAAACTCCTGCCTTTTTGTCAATGCCACTGTTTTCAACCCATATAACATACCTGGTCTCACTACCCTCTTGTAGACCTTCCCTTTCACTCTTACAGGTACTCATCTGTCACAAATCACTCCTGACACTCTTCTCCACCCACTCCATCCTGCCTGTACTCTCTTCTTCACCTCTCTTCCACTCTCACCGTTACTCTGAACTATTGACCCCAAGTATTTAAACTCATCCATCTTCGCCACCTCTACTCCTTGCATCCTCACCATTCCTCTATCCTCCCTCTCATTCACACACATATATTCTCTTAGTCCTGCTGACCTTCATTCTTCTTCTCTCTAGAGCATATCTCCATCTCTCCAGGGTCTCCTCCACCTGTTCCCTACTCTCACTACAGATCACAATGTCATCTACAACTCCTGTCTGATCTCATCTGTCAACCTGTCCATCAACATTGCAAATATGAAAGGGCTCAGAGCTGATCCTTGATGTAACCCCACCTCCACCTTAAATGCATCTGTCACTCCCACCGCAGAACTCACCGCTGTCACACTACCCTTGTACATATCCTGTACCAATCTAACATACTGCCCAAGTTTCTGTACCATACAGACAAACTGTTTGCATTACTGTTTTGTACACCTTACTTTTCAGCTTCTTTGGCATGCTTCTGTCATGCACTACCCCTGCCATTCTGTGCCAGTTGCTTCAGCCCTTCTGACTCTAATTTTAATTTCCTCATTTAGACTTCCCTTCTCCTCCATCACCTCTCCTAGATACTTGAAGCTTTTAACTTGTTCCAGTATTTTTCCTTCTATATCAATTTACAGCTTTTTCTGATTTCCCCCATTTGCTGCCATTACAGCTGTCTTTTCTGTACTCAGTTTCATCCCATGTGCCTTCAGTTTTGCTCTCCATTCTCCTGTGCTTTGCTGAGGTTTTTGCTCTTAGTCTGCCTGTAACACCACACTGTCTACATACAGCAACTTTGTTGATCTGTCCCCTCCAACCTGTTTGCTGATATAGTCCATCGCTAGTATGAACAGCAATGGTCTCAGAACTGAACCCTGATGCACATCCACTCCCGCTGGGAACCTCTCTTTGAGGCAGAACACTGTTCGTACTTGAGTCATTAGGTCCTTGTACATAGCCTGCACTGATTCTACCAGTGTTTTTGGGACTTCAGACCACCACAGGACTGCCTAATTCAGTTTTCTTGGGACCTTGTCATATGCTTTCTTCACATTTAGTAATGCCCAGTTGGACTCTTTCCTCATCAGTAGTTTTTTCTCAACTATCTGTCTCACTGCAAACATTGGGTCAGTTGTGTTGCATCCTGATCTGAATCCAAGCTGCTTATCTGTCATCTTACTTTCTACTATTCTCTATATTTGTTTATCAATCATCCTGTCCAGAACTTTCATTTACTGTGACAGGAGTTTGTTACTTCAATACTACCCACAGTTGTGGATGTCCCCTTTGTTCTTATACACTGGTACTAGTACACTTATTCTCCAGTCATCTGGGATACAACTTTCTCTTCATACTGCTACAAGGACCCTCAGGAGCCATTTCTCCCCTCTCTCACCAAACATCTTGATCATATCTGCTGTAATCTCATCTGAGCCCACTACTTTCCCTGACTTAATTTTCCTTACTGCTGCCAGTTAGTTCTTCTACAGTGCGCTCCTCCTTTTCTTTCATCCTAAGTTATGTCTGGGGTAGTACAGCTTCTATGGTGTTTTCTTAATTCATAAACTGCTGAAGGTACTCTTTCAATCTGCCTTTGATTCTGTGTGAGCTGGTGAGCAGGTTGTTGCTGGGATCCCTTACAAAGGGTGTCTGACTATCTTCTTTATCTTAGTCTTGCAAGCTGATATAGTTTCTTTGTGCCATCTACCGAGACACTTTCCAGAAGCTGGTAGACTGTCTCTGATGCCTTGTTCTTTGCTACTGCAACTTCTCTCTTAACCTCTTTGTTAGTCAACCAGTATTCCTTCTTAGCCTGGTCTGTCTTTTCTGTCTCTGACTTTTTCCTGCAATTCTTTCTTTTGATGACTTCCTGGACTACTGTTTTCCACCATCAGATTTCCTTATGTACCTTATTTCCATACCTGGCTCAGCAACATACCTGTTCTGCATTCTTCACACATGTTATTTTGAGTCACTGACATTCTTCTTCAATTCCACCGGTTTCCTCTTCTTCCTGAGGTGCTAGAGCTCTCAGTAATTCCTTAAACTCTTATGCTTTCCTCTCCAGTCAACTTCCAGGTCTTCAGCCTAGTCTCTGTTCACCTTAGAGACTTTTCTAACCACTGTCTGCAGCTTATTGTGGCAAACAGTGGTTTATGCTGTGGGACTTTGCAATTGCTGATTCTGCTCTACCACTCTTTTCTTACTAGAAGGAAGTCTACCTGAGTTGCATGTTGGCCACTCTTGTATGTGACCTTGTGACTGTCTCTCTTACAGAACCATGTGTTGGACACCATCAAGTCATTTGCCAAACAGAAGTCTAGAATAGCTTGTCTTTCTTTATTCCTGTTTCCCCACCCATGTGAACCCAGTCCTCATATCCTGTTCTGTCTGTCCCAATATGTGCATTTAAGTCACCCATTATCAGAACCAATTCATGTTGTCTTGCTTTATCCAGTAGGTGCTGCAACTGCTTTCTGAATGCACCCTTTTCTTCACTATCACAAACCCGCTGTGGGATGAGATTATGAATAGTGCTCTACCTTTACATTGTAGTCTGATTGCCATGTGTCTATCACTAATTCTGATGACATCCCTCACTGTCTCCTGAAACCTCTCCTTCACCACAGTTCCCACACCATTTCTAGTTTGTCCTCCTCCTGTGTAGTAGACTCTGGCCCCAAGCCATGGGGCTTTGCTGCACTGGATGTCCATCTTGTCTTCTGGATACAGAGGATGTCCTGCCTTCTTCTTACCATTATGTCATGCACTTCCAAGCTGCATCCTATCAGGGAACCTACACTGAGTGTTGGAATTATTTGCTCATGTTTCGCAAGTTGATTAGTTTTACCTCTAGCTTTCCCTCAACAGAGCTATCCCAGGTGACCAAGGTTGGATAACTGGACACTGGCCAGCCAGTAGCTTATTGCCCAGGGCTGCTGGGCTTTATGGTAGACATACATTGGCCAGTAGGGACATATACTCCCCTCTTTCTATTAGCATGGGTCCCTGGCATAAGTCGGAGTAGGCCAGGTCCTCAACCCTGTTATCACTGGCAAATACCCATGCCCATCTGGCGACATTAGTCAACAAGACTAAATCATATAGAGCCAATTTTTTACACCATTGAGTGAATAGCCCTAACATAGTGTGTATTATGTGATCCATGTTCTCCTATCTTGAGGATACAGTGCACCACAGTTGATGCCCAAAGCCATTGGTCATTGTGCTAAAAGATTTTATGCTCTGGATTTATTATCAAAAACAGTTGCTTAACAGCAGTCTTTCTAAGCTCAGGCATTCTCCAGATACTCCCTTATTTTCTCATTAGTATTTTGCAGCTGTGTCTCTTATTTTCTGTGAGATTCCCCTTAGTCTGCAATACTTTAACCTTTGTCAGCCCTTCTAGATAACCCATTACTTCTTAACCATGTCTCTTTTCCTTTTATTTATACCTTATTTATAAACTCCACTTTCATTTTATTCCACTCACTAGTTATAACTTCTGAAGAAAGTTCTATCTTCCCTAATAACTCTCAAATATTTTCCACTACCCATTCCTTAAATTCCTCTCTTTTTAACAGGTAGGTGCAAAAGTAACCGTGTCTAATTTTTTACTTCATTATCCTGCATTTGTTATCTTAACTTTTATTGCAACATGATCTGAAATAGTTATTGGATTTGTGTCAAAGCTTTCAATTAAATGCACGTTCCTGTGTAATATAACTTCCATCTAGTCTAGCCAGTTATTGTAACTTAGGGAATAATGTGTAAATTATCTCAAAGTTTCATCTACTGAATTCACGTCTTCCTTATCTAATATTTTTTCATAAATTTCTTCAAAATATACCTTTTGTTATAATTTCCCTTCTACATCCACCAGATACAACCTCACTCTTGCAAATCAAGTTCCAGTCCCCATCTATAAGTAATATTCCTTGCTGAAAGCTGATTATTTCCCTCAAATTTTCTTAAGTTCCATAATAGCATTTTTAGGTGGAGTATAAATACGTGCCAGCATAAGCCTCCTCCTTTGCCAGTAGCCTCTTACTACCACAAATCTACCATTATTATCTTTGTTTTCCTCTTCTCTCACTATTGGAGCTCCTCTAGCAATTAGTATAAATACTCCCCTTTTCTTTTGACCCTGATATTCTGCTGAATATCCATCCTGTAACCCATTCTTTATCAAACACACATGCTCATTTCTTTCTAAATGTCTTTCTAAATATCTCCTGCAGCATTACTATTTGCACTCTGCATTTCTTAATATAATTCAGTACTCTTACAGTTTTGTGTATACCCGTGAAGCCATTTACATTCCAAAACAATAGGGATATCATAGCCATTATGATAAGAAGTTATTATACCTACTTAATATATATGACAGCTTTTTTAAATGTCAGTTTCCAACTTTTTTCTTACATCCAGTGGTGGCTGTTGACTTCAAATCAAAGGAGGGCTGCAGGAGACAGCTGAATGGGTGGGGTCAATAGGAATGGGTGTGGCCAACTAGAAAGGGGAGGAGCTATGATAAAAACCACAAAAACTGTAACTTTAATTAAATACGCTGCCCTGGGTGCCAAACCATCATTATGAGAGTCCAATCAAGAAAAAAAGGAAAGTGTAGAAGAAAAAAAAATTCAATCCATTGGCTGCATGGCAGCTTACTTAATATCTAGATGGAAACAAAAAGGTTGTGAGGTATGAAAAAAAATGACTTTTTAAATACATTACTGAAATGCTAGTCAAAATCAAGTGTAAGAAAAACAAGCAGCACTCAACTCAAACCACTTCTCCTTGCACTCCAGTTCTAATTATAATTGATATTCAGCTTTATTAAAGTACCAAGTAACATGCTGAAAGTAACAATCTCTGTGATGCCCCCACTTGTAAAAATGTTTCTTATCCAAAAAAGACCTGCTGCCTAACAACAACTATCTACTTGTTTCATGGGGAAAACATGATCAAAGTAAAAAATGAAAAGCAAACAGGAAACAAGCTCAACATACATTGCTTAAAGGATTACTGCACAGGATATGGCCCACACATGATAGATTGGTATTCTGTTTAGTTTGCAGGTAAAGCCTGTAATGAGCTCTTAAAATAATGCAGTCCTCTCCTTTATTACAAATACTGTCATATGCATTTCAATACCTAAGGCTTATATGTTATCTAGTTATGTAAGTATTATCTGCATGGCAACAACAGAAAGGCTTTCAATGTTGGCAATTCGTTAACAGTATGCTTATTAAAACTTACTTGCATCTTACAATCTCAGACAAGCTTACCAGATGGTCGTTAATGCATTGCTACTTAAACACAGAGCAACAGGCACTTTCTGAATAATAATAAGCATAAATCAACAGTATAAAAATATGACAGAAACCAGAACATTCTGCAAAAGCAAGGACAGATGAAAAGCCATTGTAGTACCTGTGTCTATCTTGGATGGGGGGATAGTCTGCACATTTACACTGCATAAATGCTCCTTGACTTGCTTGGACACATACAGAGTCACTACATGGGGGAGTGGGGTGCAACAAGTATGTCACAATTTGAAATGTCATTGGCTGACTGCGATGGCCCTGACACATTTGTCATACCTCAACCTCAGAGCAAGAAATCTGGACAAAGCCATACATAGAAGTGGGACAAAGGTGCAAAAATAAGGACATTTTTAAAATATTGCTCTTATAAACTTAGAAAGATAATAGAATAGTAGGTCTTGCATTAGTATGAATTTTCTGAAGGGTATGAAATCTGAAATTGAAATGTCTGTCATTATTTTCTAACTTCAGTCTTTAATGAATTGCCACTAATTTGCCAAAAAAACACAATTTTATGAAAAATGGACCAAAAATGCGATTCAAAATTATAAAACAGCCACACAATACAGCTGGGAACCTGCAAAGAAGGGACACTTTTTAATATTAGTACTGCTAACTTGAGCAGCTGACAAAATAAAAGAATCTACATGCATTTCTGAAATAAAAGCAATCTATAACTGATTATTACAGTTATTTATTAATTTTAAACCCTCCATGTTTTCTTCCAAAATTGCCATTTTGCAGTGGGATTATTAGGGGAAGAGCAACAATTTGAGCCAAAGTCAGGGACATTTGAGAGGTTTGGATATGCCTAATTCTATAAAGCAATGTATTTGCATGTACCTCTCAACCTGTTAATGCAGGAAATCTGGACAAGGCCAAATATATGGAAGGAACATATAAACAGTACTAAAAATTGCTCTTGTATAAACTGAGACAGTTGATAGAATAACAGGTCTTGCTTTAGCATGCATTTTTCTGAAGGTTATGAAATCTGAAACTCAGTGTCTGTCATTATTTAGTGACTTCATTCCTAAATGATTTGACAGAAAACCACAAATTTTATGAGGAACAAACCAAAAATAAGAAGCAAAAATCTCTTCATTCTGCAAAAATCTGGACAGTTGAGAGGTATAGTTCAGCTGGGACTGTCTGAGTTTGCTGCCCTTACCCCCCTCACAAAATCATGGTCGAATGGAGCTTCCCCCCCCTACAGCCATTCCAATGAACCATTACTTGGCTATTTCACCCCATTTACCATAAACACTAACCAGGAAAAGCTGAAAAACAAAAAACATAAAAACTTATGTGCATACTGCTTTACTTCTGTGATGATTTGGACTTCATTTGAAAGTTTTATTTTGCATTTTACAGCACAAACACTAATAGATATCATATCTGCTAAACAAAGCAATGCAGTCTCACAATGAAAACAGACTTAGCATTAAAACTTCTCTGCCCTTGAAAACTCACATTCACTGAAACAGCATTGAAACCCACATTCAAAGAAAATACATTTTGCCAGTGGCAGATTAACTTTGGGTTTGGGCTGTTTTCAAATCACAGGCCCCTTGCACACGAAACATACACATGCTCTTTCATACACCTTCCTGGGTGTATTAAATTATATTCCTTGTACAATACAGTACAGTTTTAGAGGGTGTTTTAAATTTGCTTTGAAATTTTTCCAGTAAACAATGAAACAAAATGCATGCACCAGTAATGATAAAACTGCCCAATTCAGAACATTTCCATCTCAGCTCCTTGTAAAATTTACTCACTCAACTGTATCTCTGAACTTTGCAGCACAAAGAAATCTGGAAAAAAACAAAGTTTATTTTGTGGGGGGGGGGAGACAAAAGCCCAAAAACTAGGGACACATTTTAAACATTGCTTGTATAATGTTGGAAAGTTGCTAGAATAAAATGCTGTGTTGCCACCATACATTTCACTGCCAAGCCTTAAACCCAGGACCCTGTGCAAAACAGTCAGAGCAACATACCACTATGCCAAATCAGCTGTTTTGTGAAAGAGGAAGACAGAAACTTAAATGGCTACCATTTAGTGAATTCAGTTCTCACCATAGCACAGCTGTCAACCTCTTAGCACAAAACACCTGAACAAAGCCAATAATGGGTGAATACAGCCCCCACCATAGCTCTCAATCTCTTAGCAAAAACACCTGGACAAAGCCAATAATGGGGGAATATAGCCCCAAACATATTCGGTGAATTCAGTTCTTACCATAGCTCTCAACCTTAGCACAAAAAACTTGGATGAAGCCAATAATTGGGGAATACAGTCCCAAATATAGGGACAAATGTCAAATATCCATCTTATACACTTAGAAAATTGCTAGAATAAAAGCCTTTGCGTTACCATGCACTTTCTGAAGAATATGAAGTCTGATATTCAAATGCGTGTCATTTTTAACATTTGTTAACCAGGAAAGTCTGACTTGGAACAAAAGCTAATTTTTAGCAGAGGCCCAGGGAGAAAAACTCCAGACAGACACATGTCTTTGTAAGATGGGAGGACACTAGAGGAAGCAAACACAGGGAGGGCATACAGACTCCACAGAGAAGGTAAGGCACCCCAGCCAAGAATCAAACCAGAGAACCTGTAGCTGTCGGCAACAATGCTACCACTGCACCAATGCACTAATGGCTTTGCAAGGACACAAAAATACAGAAACCACAGATTTTATGAGGAATAGAACAAGTATGAGGGAAAAAATCTGCAATGTTTTTACAAATGGTGGTGGGTAGGGAATTCAGGCTCCTGCCACCTGGGCTCAAGGTACAGGGTTCAAGCCTTATTCTCTACTGACCACCATGTAGCAACTGGGGGATTTTACACACACACACACACACACACACACACACACACACACACACACACACACACACACACACACACACACACACACACAGACACACACACACACACACACACACACACACACACACAGACACAGACACACACACACAGACACACACACACACACACACACACACACACACACACACACACACACACACCCACACCTGTTTGCAGCTAAGTCCTCCACAAAACAGCTGCCCACGAGAGTAGGCTGGAGCCTCCATCCTGCGGGTGATGCAGTTGGTGACCTTTCGGTCTGTGCGGTCATCACCGCATAGACCTCTGGGCTGGAAGGGCAGAGTTTCCGGACTGCCTAACAAAGCAGTCTGGAGCTCTGGAATAAGCATGCATGTGTGCATGGAGTTCTAGTCTGCATGCAGTCAGGAACCATGCATGCATGTGTGGAGTCCATGAATTTTTATTTTAATTTCATTTTTCAATTTTATTGTTTTATTCTACAGGTGGGGGGGCTGCATTCCTGCAGTCCTATAGCATGAGCTGCCCCTGCTTACATCTACAGACTAATGTTTGGCAGGTTGATCTTTTATACAGTTATTTCTTGTCATATACATTTGAACCTATATTTCATTTATATTTTAATGAAAACAAACACATACTAGAACTCCCCTATAACCCAGTAATTTACAGCAAACACACAGAACTATGTACATTTTCAAATAATGAAATGTAACCCTCCTGATAGGAACAATTATCCGAAATTGACAACTGCAGCCACAGGCATTACCTAACCTAAAATTAAGGTTATCCATGCTAAAGCGCATGCTACAGCCTGTGCTCTGAATTATATTGATTGTTGTCTGATGATTTCTTATCTCTGTTCCCCTCCCATTTGTGAAATATCTTGTATGCTTTCAAAAAACATTAACTTTTAGCCTTAATAAAAAGTGTACTATCTTTAACTAAAACTAAATTGTAATTGGCTCTAGTAACTGCTTTAAGGTATTCAGGTTGCTAGGAAAGCTACTATTTCTTATTCACTATCAGTAATTTCAAACTTTATTTTTTACTGAACTGCTTGCCTTTGTACCTTTTAACTTTACATTTCCTTCAGCAAACTGTGCTCAGACCTCTCAGTATTAATTGCTTACATGTGTAGTCAGCTTGTCTCCATGGAAACATAACAGAATGTACAAATGCCCTCAGCTGCAGACTTCTCAACTAACACAGAACATTAACATTGTCAAAGAGCTATGTATGTACTGTGTGCATCACTAGAATAGGTAGCACACATGCATCTGGTGTAACAACTTGATGATGGTTCCGCACCATCACACAATAATGTTTATGCCACAAAAAGAATACCTAGGTATGGTCAATAAGATGTGTGACAAAGGTGATGCACTTTAGTTACACATCACTGGAAGATGTATAGGGAGGTACATGAAGACAGGTGCATGTACTCAATTATTGATTTGATGAAGACTGCAAACTATGCAGGTATTATGACCTCTGATGTGGATGTCCTTCACATACTCATTAGTTGTGTTACATACAAAGAAGTAGTCAGCACTGTGAACATATCCTGGTGGATGTTCCATGTTCCATCTACCACAGGACACAGGTCACATACCTGTTTGTCTGATTAAATGGTGTGATGCTTACATTATATTTGAGTTGTGTGTTTGTTTTCCTGATGTAACAACCCCCCATGTTGTTGTGTCATTGTGGGTGGTGTCATGGCTGTGGCAGCAATCTTTGGTGTGTGTTGATACTGTCAGTGTTATACTAATATCACAGTTGGAGTCAATGACTGCCCACAATCTGTAGTCCTTCAGACATTTTATTTTATTTTATTTATTTTATTTTACATTTGTTAACCGGGCTAGTCTAACTGGATATATTTCCATTTTCAGTAGAGGCCCGGGGAGAAAAGCTCCACATAGAGATAAACACAGTTACATAATATACAAAAAATGAGCTGTGGTAAAAAGGAGAAGGAGGTGGGGATATGCAAATATGCAGGAACACATCATAGGATTCAATATTAACATAACATAATAGGATTCATCATTCTCACACAATAAAATAAAAAAATGAAACTTATTTCACATTATTTTATAGGAAGGTTATAATAGGAGAGTAAATCTCTCTTTGGACATCTCTCTGGACACAGGATGTGTATGTCATCTGTGATGTCCATCACTTAAATAATGGATAGGAAAAGGCCTAGCAGACAGCCCTGATGAATGGATATGATCACTGGACCTGAGATATAGCTCACTTCACACATGTCAACATATTTAGATCCCATGTATGTGATACAGTGGTCTACCCACTTGGTGATGTAGGTGTATATGGCCACATCTGACAGTGCTGAGTGAATACCTCAGTGTGGATTTGAGTCAAATGCCTTGGGCTTGTCAAGTTCAAAAGGATGAGAGTGTTGTTGTCATGCATGCTCTCATATGCCCTCAGTGACCTCTTTCAGGACATCTAACAGATGTAACAGACATGATGTAGCATTAACAACTTACACAGGTCTGTTGCACACAGCCAGGATATAAATAGTGTCCATTTTGAAAAGGTCCATGATGATCAGGATGTGTCTATACATGCATGCATCTGGTGCTGTTACCCCCAACTCAGATGGATGCATGTTGGTGCACTCCCTTCTACAGGAACACCGTCTGTGTGGAGGGTATATTGAAGTGTGTGTTCAACCCTGTCGGAAAGGTGTATGTGACAAGTCATGTGATAGGTGATCTGTGATGTTATCACAGCCCATTGATTCTGTGTCATAGGCCTTGATGAAGGTAAGACAGTGCATACTGGCTAGCCTCAACTGGCCTAGGGATCCCCATGCAGGTATCATTGAGAAGCTCTCCCAGCTGGGGATTAAACCTTATGTCACTAGATGGGTAACTAATTGGCTCACTGACAGAACACATACTGTGAAAGTTGGGGAATCAACTTATACCAGTAGAGCTGTCACCATTAGTGTACTCCAGGGATCTGTGTATGGTCCTTGACTGTTTGGAATCTATTTCTTAACAGCCCAGACTACAGTATATACCCTTTGGGTTACTGCATTTGCTGATTCTTGTATACTGTGTGCAATCACCGAGTTCACCTATGATGGTAACACACTACAGGAGGGGCTAACACAGACAAATGATTGGTGGCAAAGCCACATGGTCTATTAATAAATGCAAACATGTGTCTTTATTTTGGCCTTCTGCAAATTACAGCATTGACAACAGTCCTGCTATGCTGAAATCCAATGATGTAAGCACTGGGAACACACATACACAGTGATCTGGACTTCAACCACCAAGTGTCCACACTGTCTTGAAAGCCTATGTTATGCACATCATAAGTCACGCCATTGTATTCAGATCTCAGTAGTATATTACAGCACTGTACTTGAACCTCATCAGAACACTGTTATAGAGTATAATGCTCTCTTTTGCATGTACCTCACCAGACACATGCAACAGCTGAAGACACCACAGGGGTTAATTACCAAGAAAACACAGTGCCTACAAACCATGCTCTGATGTATGTGGATAAGCTGAAATCCATGTCATTCTAATCTGTATTGTATAGGATTGGGTGACTTCTGCCTGGGCCCCAGGCCAGTCTCTGACCCTGCCCTAGTGGGAATAGTGCACATCCACAAATCAGATATAGTTGATGATATCAGCAGTATCTGGTGAGGAGAATATGGCAATAACAGTGTCCCACATGCTGGAGTAAAAGGCTCTCTGTAATGTCAAGCAAGTGCACATAGACACACACACACACACACACACACACACACACACACACACACACACACACACACACACACAAAACTGACTCCAGTGAGAATACAACCCCTACCTATCTAAGTACACCAACTACAAAACTCTGTATTTAAGACAAGCACCACAGCACAAGTCTTTCTTGGAGTGTCTCAGACAATGCTTTATCAGCAGGGTCTGGTGAGGAGAATATGGCAATAACAGTGTCTCACATGCTGGTATAAATGGCTCTCTGTAATGTCATCCAAGCTCGCACAGGCACAGACAAACACATACAGCCAACCACCCACCACAGTTGACTGCAGTGAGAATAGAACCCCAACCTAAGGTACACAGACTACAGAACTCTATATTTAAGGCAAGTGTCACAGCTCAAGTCTGATTTTAGTGTCTCAGAAAACATTTTATAGCTGATGACATCAGCAAGGTCTGATGAGAATATGGCAATAACAGTGTTCCACATGCAGGTGTAAAGGGCTCTCTGTAATATTACACAAATGCACTCACCCCCCCCCCCCACCAGCTCACTGCAGTAAAATAGAACCCTTATCTATCTAAGTACATAGACTACAGAACTCAGTACTTTACGCTAACACCATGGCACAAGTCTGACTTTTACAAGGCTGCAGGACAACTTATAGAGGATGACATCAGCAGACCATGTTGGAGAGAAAATGTTGGGAGGCCTGCATGAAATGGATGTGTAGGCATGGGCAAGTAACAAAATACTGTCAATTTATGGGACTGGAGCAGTAACTGTAGGATATAAACATCTGCTGTTCTGGCTAGACACATAAACACATGCACACACACACACACACACACACACACACACACACACACACACACACACACACCTGCAGTAGGAACAGAACCCCTAACTATCTAACTACACAGACTACAGAGCTAAGTACTTTACACTAGTACCACAGCAAAAGTCTGACTTTTGTAATGCTGTAGGACAACTTATAGTGGATGACATCAGCAGGCATGTTGGAGAGAAGTTGTTGGAAGACCTGCATGAAATGGATGTATAGGCATGTGCAAGTAAAATACTGTAAATTCATGGGATTGTACCAGTAACTGTAGGATACAAATCTGTGCTCTTCTGGTTCGGCACACACACACACACACACACACACACACACACACACACAGTTGACTGCAGTGAGAACAGAACCCCATCCTAAGTACACAGACTACAGAACTCAGTACTTTACACTAGCACCATGTCACAAGTGTGACTTTTACAAGGCTGCAGGACAACATATAGTGGATGACATCAACAGACCATGTTGGAGAGAAGATAATGGGTGGTCTGCATAGCTTCATAGGTTCATAGGAGATTACTAGACTATTGGCCCTAGGGCATTTACAAGCCTAGTCATGTAAAAACACAAGTACCCTTATTGAGCATAGTTAGATGGTCATTGTTAGCAGAGAGATTTTGTGCTCAGCATTGACTGACCTTGTCCATGAGGGACACAGGTGCTACCTGAGGAGTGAATTTACAAGCACCCATCCAGTTTTCAAGGTTCCACTTGAATAGTGTCATTGAGGAGCACTGCTTCACATGAAGTAGGAGAGAGGCGTGCAATCACTGGGAGAAATATCTGCCTCCCCAGATCCCTGGAGCAAGTTATTCTTGTCCCATTTGATTTGCAGATGTCCAGCATTTCCAGTAGGGCAGGGTCTGAGACTCCTCTGTAGGGCAGGCATAGTTCACCTCTCAGCACCCTGTATGATACTGAATACAGTGGCTTTGGAGGCCCTGGATTCTTCCAGTCACAAACCTCTGTGTTTTCTCCAGTTGCTGCAGGTGTCTGGTGAGGTGCAGACAGAGGAGAGCATTGCACTTACTTGGTTAGTGATCTGATAAGGGTTCAGTACAGCAGAGTTATAACCTCCCTGGTCTTGGATATGATGTCCTTATTTATGAGGTGCGCAATGTAGAATGTGTGTCTCACCACTATGGACACATAGTGACTGATGTATAGCATGCTATCAGCATATGTTCCCAAGTCTTGCAGCACTGTCTTTGAGCTTACAGGGGTGATATGTATATCATTATTAGCAGGGGTACTTCATTGCTAAAGGGGACAATGAAGCATTTTTACTTTAAGGTTCAGTCCATGAGTTTTTCACCAATTGTTTGTCTGTATAAGCCCTTTCTCTAATATGTTAACATCACTGAGGGAGTCTATATGAGTGCACCCAGTTGACAGTTATCTACAAACTTGGTAATCCACAGGCCATCTACATTTGCCTGGACTTCAGAGAAATACTTACCAAACATTTGAGGGCCTAGCAGATCCTTGTGGTATTACACTAGTAAGTGGTCTAGTGGTGGAGATGCAGTCCCCAACTTTGACAGTGTGTTTTCTGTCGATGAGCCAGTTGGCTATCCATCTAGTAATGTATGGGTTAATCCCCAGATGGAAGAGTTTCTCTTTCATACCTGAATGGGGGATAGTGTCAAAGGCTTTGGATAAATTAACATAGCTGCTGTGTCCTCTTTTCCCTCATCCAGGTCTTTGTGGTCATTATCAAAGAAGTCCACTAGGTTTAATAAGCAAGATCTACCCTTGACAAAACCAAAATGGGACAGGTCAAGTTTGTTGAAGGTCATCTATGTCCCTGTGAATAAGGTCCATGATTATGCCTTCCATAGCCTTGCAGATAAGGCTGTTTAGGCTTATGGATCAGTAGTCTAATTTTGTATGTTACCATATTGATGTGCATTGCATATCACACAACATATTAATTTATGTAGTGTAGTTGATATATATGTGAAAAAGTACTGAGACACCAGGGTTGCAGTTCTTGGGGGAGGCAGCATGTGGCTGTATTGTAAATATGTGACATACTGTTAGATAGGACCTTCATTTTGTTATGTTTCCACGTGTAATTTCATGTGATAAACAGGAAATGGACAGCAAACAGCACTAATACATAATAATATTTAGTTTTTCATAGTGCAGTGAGCAGTGAATTTGCACAATGGTTGACAAATTGTGTGCACATGTCAGATACATATTTTTATTACTTTCTCTGTTTGCACATAGTTAAGCAGTGTGCAAGCACAGGCCACATTGCTATAAGTCTGTGAGCTAGTATTAAGAATGTGAAACACACCTGCTGCTTAAATGACTCTGTGGCAGCAGGTGTAAATGCATTGACACATTTCATTTTGAGCAGAGATGATACTGAGTTTGAATCCAGGTGGATCTAAGACTTTTAAATAAACAGTGATAATGGAATGACATTATTTTTTTATAGTACATGTGTTGCTGTGTGTTAGGGGTTAAGAGTCATTGCATGGAGGTAACTGCAGTATGACATCACTGCTCACCATCACTTGGCATTGCTGTGCGATGCCAAACTCTGTACAAACACAGAAACCAAAAAGTAGAGGTCTCCATTACTTTTTCTGCTACTTATGTGTGTTGTGTGTGATTCTAATTTTTGACCAGATTATAGGTGTTAAAATGGGGTAGATAGGAAAGTGGTGAAATGGGGAGCAAGCACATGGAAGAACAAAGGGAAACAATACAGGAATGTGCAGGAGAGAGGAAGGAAAGAACCATAGCTGTCGATTTCTTCAACAGTAAAAAATGATCATATATGCAGAATATTAGCTGAATTTGGACTGTCACCTCCAGAGAGATGGGTGACAACAATGTAATCATGTCGTATAGCCAGCTGGACCAAACTAAGTTTGTCAAGAAGACGTGTGTGAAATGGAGAGCTATATATGGGATGATTTTTTTTTTGTGGGACAGGTGCTTATTTTTTTTGTTAATTCAATAAGAGAGGTCTGCTGGTAAGGGACATAGGTATGACTGGGTCAGGTACATTGTGTAGGTGAGGAAGCAAATGCAAACAAACAAGACAAGACAGGAATGGTGAGGGACACAAAAGGTTGGGGAACACTATGACTGGGGTGAAGGAGGGGACATCACAGGCTCATACCTATCAAGCTTGGAGACAGTGAGAATCGAGTCCTCTCCCACTGGACTGTCATCACTGTCCCCTTACTCCACTGGTAGCTGGAGTGCTCAATTTCTTCTCCTGCTATGGACCATGAGGGAGAACAGCCTCTCCATCTTGTGTAGGTGTACACCAATGGTGTGGTGCATGACCATATGCATCAACCCTGGCATCTCCCAGTGGGTGATGAAATCACCACCTCCACCACTGCTCCTGGAGGACACCACTGCACCAGCTTCCAGGACAGTACTACCTGAGGGCACAGGTAGTGCAGGGGCAGCAGAGGCAGTGCTACCAGGTTGTCTCCCAGATGTACTGGTCATCAGTGCTTTAGCCTTTGGAGCAGGGGCAGGCTGATCCAGTGGGCCTGGCCTACCTCCCTGTACTATGTAGCATTTAATGATGTGGTACACCTGGATGACATGGAGACATTTAATGATTCATAATAGAAAATAAAAAAAGAGAGAGCTAAGAGTTGGGGTGAGAGAAAAAAAGAGATAAAATGAGTACCATCACATGTGACATATGATGCATTAACACAGTTATACAACTCTTTTATCTGAAGTATTACATTTACGTATGCATCCTAACAGATACACGATATACTACAGATTGCTGAAAGTAATCCTTGAAATGTGCATACATTGCACATATGTGTGTTCCAGTTATACAGATTACAGTTTACAGCAGGGCATTTGTGCCACTGGTATAGAGTTTTTAATTTAATGTAGATATTAAAGAAATAACAGTACTGGATAGTTGTTAATCATGTTATTTGAACCCACAACCACTGACTAAAGTCTAATATCTGACTCCTACAATTGGTTTGTGCTATAGACTAATGCATGCATACTTGTTTTACAGTTGGGATATGCATGCTTAATTTGACGCAACTGCATAAAATACTCAAAAATCTACCTTTAACTTTTAAAGCTACAATAACACTTCACTTCTGCTGCATACATACCACTTGCTTCCTTCAATCTCTCCATTCCAGCAACAAGAGCCTGCCTGTTAAACGTATGTTTGGAGGCAGGTGGGGAAAGAACAGAATTGAACAGAAGAGCATTATGCATACCAGTCTTGCCTATATTTAGCTTTCTAAGTCTTACATGTATTCACTTATTGTCATGCTTATATAGTTGTGGGGTGTCTGCAGTCTCAAACTCATTCAACCAATGGTTGAGGGTATCCCTTTTTTGCCTGTGTAGATCACTAAAATGATGCCTACACTGCTCTCCAGTGTGTAGGATGCCAGTGCCACTGGATGTAGCCCGGGCCACACTATTCCATGCCTCAAACTTGTACTGGGAGACAGAATAGTCCTGCTGCAGAAGCCTTTGGCTGTCGTGCTTTACCAGCAGTTCAGTAAATATCCCAGACTACTGGACACCTCACCTCTGTGCCCTAAACTTGTCACATTCCTCTCTAATGCCAACCTTGTCTAGCAGCCAAACTAGAGCAATGGAAACTGATGCTTTCCTGGCAATTTCATTTATCACATTTACTGGTAGTGAGCAAACCTGAGTAATGATGCCAACTGTGTTTGTGTGATGTTAAGCAGAAAGCAACAATGCCAAGCAGGGAGGAAAGCAATTTTTGAAATTGGAAGGTTAATCTGAAACTTGACCTTAGTTTGAGGGGTGTCTACTGTTGTAGCCTGGAAATATATATTAGAAATTGGAAGGTTGACTATTAGGTCAGTTAGGTTTGCAGACATGTACTGAGGGCATACATGTAATGACCTGACACATTTGTTTTTGCCATTATACACTGATGAAAATTAATTTTTGCACTGTGGGATTCAAACACATTAGAGACAAAACATTTTCTTCTGCAGTGTTGATTTTCCATCTTTGCCGCAGAAAAAGTGCTGCTCAGACATAGTCAGGAATTATACATAAATACAAGTGACAGTTTGAGCTGTTACACATGTATGTGTGTGACCTGAAAAAGTTATTGGATAGAGATCCAGTTGTGTATGTGTCTTATGTAATTGTGAAGGCCACGCAAGTCCAGATAGCAGAATTATACTTACAGAAATATACTAGGGAGTATACCCTTGGTCATACATCTGAAAACACTATAATGGTGTCTCATCCCTCATGCATATAATTCATATCATCTCCACTATATAACATGTTATAAGTGAGAGTGAATATAATGGGACATGGAACAACTGTAAAAGTGTATGGAATATTCTGTATTAGAACCCAAGACCATGTGTATGGGAATTCTTCACTTACACCTATTACTACAGGAATGTTGTAATAACACTTGTCTATTTTTCAGTTCATTGCTACAAACTGCACTATCACAGCAGTAAAAATAGGTTGCACACCCTGCACTAGAACCCTGGACCATCTGTACTCCAGCCCTACACTTACACCTGCTGCCGCAGGACTAGTTACATGACATTCCCAAATATTCTAATCATTCTTAAGATATATCTGTTAACCATGGTGTAATGCCGCTTGAGTCTTTCTGCAGTGCCCAACAGAATTGAATGTATATGGTTTCAATTATCGGCTATCTGGGTGCTGTCTGCAGGTGTTAGGGAACCTTGCTAGCCACCAAGCAACACCACTAAGTGAAGTTGTGAGATGGAAAACAAAAATGGCAACAATGTATTATTTTTGAACTTTCCCTTTTACAGATGCCCTGTTTGCAGGTGCTCTGTCTGCTTCCTTGGTGGGCCAGTAGTCTAGTTTGCACACTGTCATGCTTCACACAAATGAGATAAGCACAGCCAAACCTGACATTCATTTGTTCTCCATTTCTTATGTTTGCATTAAGCTGCATATCACGCAAACAGTACCCCCCCCCCAAAAAAGGAAAGAAAAAAGAAAAAAAGGAAAAGTAGTTTAAATGAGGAAAAGCAATTTATGACATACACACTACAAAATGTTACTACACATGAAATATTTCTATATAGCTCTGGATTTGAACTCTCACTCCAATGAACCTTCAAAGCATAGTAAGGTTGTCTTATCCCTCTTTGCCACACAAACACCTTTACAGCAAGGAACTGAAATCATTCTGCATACAACCAACTGCAACATCATCTACAGCAATATGAAACCATATAACAGTTTTTGTACATTTATTAATTTTGGATGTAGTCCACTGAGTGATCAAACAGCCAGTTATTAATATTGCTTGCAAATATGCAGCTCTGTCTTACCTCTCTGTGTTTGTTGCTCATTCTTCTCTTATCTGACCGATAGTTTGAGGCATGCAGTCTGTAAGCCATTCTTTATCATTGTCCTTAAAATGTGTGAGGATATTAAATGGCAATATTATAATATGCAGCTGCCAAAAATGAAGGGGGAGTTGGATGTTAATGAACAGAAACTGTGAATTGTGTGCCACTTACTTAGATTTCCAACCTTGACAAAATTACATCTAACACTTTGTAAGTCAAATCTGACACACCAACTGAATGTAGGGCAGTCTGCATTGCTGATGTGTTTTCCTTCTCCCTACCAGTAATCATTAACAGTTGCAATCTATTAAAAACAAACCCTGAGGGAGTGCCTGAACTATACTTACATTTGATACATGGAGCCAAGTATTTGGGATTCAGCAATTCTAATGAGTTCACACCTTATTTGCAGCTTCACTGTGCTGACAGCCCTGAATCTACACCATAAAAATGCAATTGTGTAGCTAGGGAAACTGAAGGTGAGGAGACTTGTTTATGTGGAGTACACAGAAAAGAGGCTATTACTTTGGGATATATCTGCGCAGAAAATTACTGCACTTAAGAAGGTATACTTGCATTTTGTCAGTTATATACTGCATATGCTGAAATGTAATTAAGAAAAATCTGTTTAATAGATTTATATATATATATATATATATATATATATATATATATATATATATATATATATGTATATATATATATATATATATTAGCAAAGGCTACACTTTTATTTGTATGCATTAGTTAGAAGTGTACTGATGGTGTGGGCATGTTTGTCAAGGCATTTCACAGGTATACATGATTGGCAATACCTTAAAATGGAATGTTCTGTGTTACATCTGTAGACATGTTTCAGAGACAGTTCATTTGATAGCACTTAGCATTTCAAAGATGGATTGTTAGCGAAATGTATCATTTGTTTGTTCTTTTGGGGGTGGGGTGCAAAGCTGCATTTCTATTATGACATAAACATGTATATGTTGCTATTGTTGCTCTCCTTTTTTTTTTGCATCCAGCTTGTTGTTCATATTTCAAATCTTCAGACTGGTTTACTCAAACTGTCTTGAGCAAAATCACGTTATATCGAATGCTACATATCGTGAATCATCTGTCCATGAACTGTTTTAGTTGGCCAACACCTGGTAAGCAGTGCACGCGGTGTATGCACTTCTGAAAGGAATAATGGGCATTGTCCGCCAACTAATAACATAATTATACTGCACACATGAGCTCACACTAATGTTGTAATTCAAAACTTGCTCCCAAAACACTGAATGCAGTTAATGACAGAAACTATACATAAAGAGTAGTGCATTCACTGGCAACTAATGAGACAATGATACTGCAGTTATGACATTCTAGTACACTTTAATGCAGCACTCAGTCCCAAAACATTGAATTCCTTGTTGACACAAAAACAGTTAAAATAAAGTGAAGTGATCACCATCAAATGTTAGGACTACTTTAGTCCAGCGAGGGTATTCCAACGTAACAAAGTCTTTACATGATTCAGGCTGTGTGGCTAAGCAGATTCCTATCACTTAACACGTTAATTAAATGTCAGAGATGATCATTAATTAATGAGAGTAGAAAACATACTAAGCAAAAGGAAAAGTGTTACTGTGTACTCTCATTGCAATTCATTCATGAAGTACTGTAACGTAACTCATGTACAAGTGATAGTGATCGAGTGAGCAAACTGCAATATATCACTTTACATGTAGGGTGCCTTACTATACAGCTGAAAACCATTACGTGTTGCATGTGAAACGAATATTTACAAGAATGTGTTCAGTGTCGATCGACACAAACCTTTGTGCACTTTTCGAATATATATATATATATATATATATATATATATATATATATATATATATATATATATATATATATATATATATATATATATACAAGCTCCCTATAACTCCTGGTGCATTACTGGGTGCTTCAACCATTGCTAACTATCAAAGAAAGCATTACGCTCTCCTCAGCTTCTGGGTTCTACCCCTAATATACAGCAGTGCAGATGGCAATTAACAATGGTTGCTTGTTAACTTTAATCAATATCAGATGGGGTCAATGACTATACATAATTGCCTTATTTGATAGTTTACATCAAGTTAACCAGCTGACATTTGCTATCGTGAGCGTAACATGTACTGTTTACATGGTTCACCTCTCCTTAACTCAACAACACTATTATTTTCAATGGGAATACAATACACAGTACTTTTATGACCTCGGTTATTGTACTAGAAGGTGTGTTTGTGTTTTGTAACATAACTTACACTGAGAAGGTCATACTTCTTATTCGTGCCATAACAGGTTCCAGTTTTCGTAGTTCCTGTGATGACAAACTTCACATAGTTTGGAGCTGGCCAACAAACAGAGTTTGTAGACAGATGATTCGAGATATGCAGCTTTCAACAAAAGGTGATTTTGCTCAAGACAGTTCAAGTAAAAGGCATTTGTGTAAAATAGACTTTGAGCTTATGATATAGACTCAAAATGCTACCTTTTCTATTTTATCTGGGAACAGTTATTTTGTAGTTATGTGATAGTTATGCTTCTGTTGTCTTTTAGGACACCTAAGACTATGGCACACAGGCATCTCAATCTCTGAAACCACCCTTCACTGACTCTGAAAATCAGGTCATTGTGGAAGCTTTTAGGTGACATGGTACCTTCCTGCTTGAGAGGGGACATGAAGATATGTCAGGTAGAATGTAAATTTGACAGCAGGTAGTTGCAGACATTAATGCAGTAGGTGTACATAGCAGGGCACATGATCAGGTGTGCCATAGAACTACTGACATGATCTCATCTTGTTGATCCTGCTGAAGCTGTTTTCTCAGGATGATGTTGTGTAGGATGGGACATACTGTGAATATTTCAGTACATGTCCATGGATTGTACAGCAGGGCTCCCCCAGATGTATCTAGGCACCAGAACCATGACTTCAGAAACCCAAATACATACTCTGTGATATTTCTGGTTTGAGCATGTGCCTCATTATGGCATTTTTCAGCAGGTGTGTGTGCGTTTCTGATGGGTGTCATCAGCCACAGTTTCAGTGCATAACCTGCACCCCCCAGTAAATGACCCTTTGAGATACCCCCCCCCCTAGTGAATATCTGATACATTTGGGAGGTGTGCCAGATATGTGAGTTGTGGTAACTGCCTGGGTTGCCAGCACACACATTCAAGATGATTCCTTTGGCATTATACATGACTTAGCAGCTAACAGAGTAGAAGTCCTTTCTATCAATGTTGAGCCTTCCCTGTTCCATGGGACATGCTTTAATTTCACCATTTGTGCAATATATTGCACCCAGTACTTCAGGGTAGTGTGCTACAGGATAGAACGTCTGCATATTTCTGGCCCTATCCTCAGGAGTATGGGGAAAATATATGTGGTCACTAGCATGTTCTAGCATAGCATTCAGGAGTTGATGGAGGATCCTGGATGGTGATGCCTGTGACACCCTCAGCATGTCCTGTGTTGGTCTTTGAAAGGTACCTGTGCTACACATACCTTTGTCTTCACTGGGATGGGTTCCCCTCAGTTTGCCCTGGGTCTGAGTTGAGGATGACAGAGGTTGCAGAGTTCCTGTAGTGTGTGTGTCTCTATCCACCCTGTGGTGCTCTACAATTTCCACATCATGTAGATTGTGATAAGTTACCCAGGAGTCTGAAAACTCTTCTCTTTCTTAGCCTTGGTCTGTTAGCAGCAGCATAGACCAGCCTGTTGCATATATGTATGAAGTAAAGCCTAAGCAGCCCATAACACTGTTTCTGTGAAGACTCCTTTCCATGGCTGTATTCTAATAGGTTTTAGAATTCACAGGGAAAACCAGCACTGAGCCTACATGGTTGCTTTATAGCTTGTTGAATAGTTCCTCCATCTTGGATTAGTTGATTAGCATACAGTTCAGCTGCTTATGCAGTAATTTGCATTCCATGGTGTTTACCTTGTTTGCACAGTAATGCACAGCTCTACACACCATGTAGAGCCACTTATTGAATCCAAAACAGTGTGCTACCATGTGCATGTAACACTGCAATGCTCACATGGTGTAAACGGACCATATAGGCTTTACTGAATCTGGCTGTTAGTGAAAAACAGTACATAATAAGTCTTTTGGACAGTTAAACCATTTAAATAGCAAGTTTTTTTTTTACAAGTGAAGTCAGACAATTTTGGAAAAAAGTTTTTCAAACTGAATTTAAATTAACATATAATCTTCCATCTGATACCTGTAGCCATTCCAAGTTAAACATTGGTTCACAGAAACAAGTATTTGAAAACCAATCCTTTGTAATAAGTTGACAATACAAAGAGCACTTTATTCAGGCTTGTTTATATTTTATTGGAATATCAGAAATGATCTTTTTTAAACTTGTCAAGAAAAGTATATTTTAGTATATCTTATACATTATACATTTACTACATTGGTAGGTTTGTTATAATCTGGCCAGGGGGGTGTTTGATGTTGAATTAGCTTGAAGTGCATGAAGTTACTTAGAATGATCATAGATTCCTTTGGTTTAAGTTCCTCAGTTAAGAGAAATAAAATGTCCAGAACATTATCCAACAGGTTATTTGAGTCATACTTCTCAATTAAACAAGGAAGTAACACATTACTCCTATTTCTAAATCAACTACTTTTTGTCACTGCTGAAAAATATTGGAAATTTGGTAATATTTTGGATGCAACTCAGTCTCTTCAGTACTTTTAACTAAGTCAGGTAATATAGCACTAATTTTTTTACATTGAATAGGCGGCTTTTCTATTGCTGATTGAATAGAAGCGAGCATGTCTTTTAATAGTGGTAAATTAAATTCAGATTTTGATTTGAATAAGGTATACTTTTTGTTCTGTTTTTCTGCAGTTTTATATATTTTAAAACTTGCTACTTGTTAGATTTTACTTTGAAAATCTGTTTCTTGGGATTCCTTACTGATCATAATGAGAAAAACAGCATGCAACTCCAATTGGAAGACTTAGATTGTTGAGATTTTTAAGAAAATACTCCAAACCTAACAGATAAATGGTAAAGTTGGTTAGTTAGTTTGTTAGTTGAATTGATTAACAGATTCAACAATGATTAAACTGGACTTTTTCAGACCAGTCCAGAGCACTCAACATAACAAAATTACAATCCATTTAGGTTCACAGGTTCATGGGTAAGTACTAGGGTAGCTACCCTTGTGGGCCATTTCAAGCCTAGCCAATTTCCCTCAAGGGTGAAAATCAAACCCTGCACTTTGCATCTTTGAGGTAAGTGCTTTAACCATTAAACTAACCCTTCAACCCCTAAAAGTTATTTTGAGTAGCTGTTAGGTGCACATAAGTATGAGCAACAGATGAGTTTCCTTTTAGCAGTTTACAATTGCATTGAGGTACCCTCTCATTTACTGGCACTGAGGTTAAATAATAGGCAATCAGTCTGCAGATTATTACATGCCTAGCCAATAACCAGACTGTGACCAAAGGTGAGAACCAAACATTTTACCTTGTGTTTGTGAGGGAAATATCTTAACCATTAAGCCAACCTCAACCTTGCATACAGTTTAAGATTACAGCATAATTTATGAATCAGTTTTATTGTTAACTACTAGAAGAATCGAGTGCTTTGTGGGTAATGTAATTATAGCTGTATAAAAAGGAAAACAGGGAATGGAAAGGTGAATAAAATAGATTGGAGGAGAGAGAAAGGATTGAAAGGGAAATAGAATGGAAATATGTTGAATAAAGGCTAGAAGGATGTACAGTATGAATTACTGAGAAAATATAAGGTGAAATTTAGCTAGGGGAGACAAGAGGAGAATTTCGATTAAGTGATTCCTCTCTTAAAGAAGAAATAGTATTTGGCCTCCTCCTGCAGATTTTCTTTTAAAGATTTGCTCTGAATTTCTGATGAAAATGGATTTTCTTGAAAGAGAATAGGGGTAATTCTCAAAGTTGAGGAACAAGAAGAGAACAGTTGTGGTCAGTAAAGTGTGGTCTTGTTTGTGGCATTTGTAGCGCTAGATCAGACTGAACAATAGACTTGTCATTATATACTGAGATCCTCATTTTTAAGTGATAGTAGAAGAAGGGGAAGCATATAATGTTTAAAATGTTTAAAGATTCATGAGGAAAGAGGCTGTTTAGTATGTTCGTTTACTGGGAGCCATTTAGCTTTGAGTAAATTGTTACAGTTGTGTTCAGTTTTAGGGGCAATCTGGATAATTTGGTTTAAGATGGTTTGGAGAGTAGTTAGTTTATTTTTTTTTCTGAGGCTGCAATAATAACAGGGTTAGAAGTGTCACTTTATGTTAAGCAAGCCTGCCTTCTTGGAGGAAGTGGATGATTGTTCTAACCCAGAAAGTGTGCCTGTTGTTTTTGGTTTCAGAGATAGTATTGAAAGTTCCAGTCAAAGGCAAAGATAATGGAATTGAGAGGAATTCTACATAGGTGTATTATTCACAAGTGGAATTTGAGAATGTGTGGATACTGAGGCTAGTTTTGTTGTGTTCCAAATAGCATTACTTTGTGTGTGTGTGTGTGTGTGTGTGTGTGTGTGTGTGTGTGTGTGTGTGTGTGTGTGTGTGTGTGTGTGTGTGTGTATTGAGAAGAAGTTGCATGATTTCAGCACAAGCAAATAGAAAATTAATGTTATCCTGTAGTTGTTGTTGGAGTATTAAGTGGTGATGGATTAAATCTGTATATTACAACATCATCTGTACACAGTATTATGGGAATACTTGGATGGGCAATTAGGAATCTATTAATGAATATTGAAAGTAGGTGAGGAGAAAAAATGGAGCTTGAAATATACCTGTAGTAAGAACAGATTCAGATGTTAGCTGTCCCGTTTTTACTGAGATAGATCTATTTAAGTAATTGTAACCCAAGAACTGAGACTCATAGCTATGCATAAGTCTCCATCTAGCGATAACTAGTGGTTAACTAAGTGTAAGGCTTCAGATAGAGTAATAAATATTGTTGTTGCAAGGTTACTTCTATCCACATTCAGGAGAACATTATATCTGAATATATTTATATATCGATATCTATATATCTATATCTATCTACATCTCTCTCTCTGTATATATATATATACATATATATATATATACATATACATTTCTACCACAACACTAGGTCTAGTCCAAAACTGCTGTCTGTATGAGAAGATTAAGATATATTTTTAAAGGTGATAACAGTTATAAACAAGTTTTCAAATATTGTATCAAGTGTAGGAAGTACAGAGATAAGCCCAAAGTCATTGCTGGTATTAGTAGTGAAGTCTTTGGAGAGGGCGTGACCTTGTTTCCAAAGTGAAGGCATAGTACTTTATATCAAGAAATAACACTCCAAAGGCATGCAAGAAACATCCACAAAACAAAGTATATGCACACTTGAAAATGACCAGGATGAAATAAAAACAAAGTTTATTCTTGAGTGTAAGTTTAAGTGCATTTGTCCTCTACATTCAATTAGACTTCATCAGAAACTATCAAGTTATAGACATCTTCAAAGCAGTGAGTAAATGATGTAAATCATCCAGAATTTGCAGGGCCTCTTCTTGTCTAGTGCCATTTGGTTCTACGGTGTTCCTTTCCTCTAAATTCCAAGTTTAGCCAATACTTCTTACATTGTATATAAAACAAATCAGTGTAGGTAACTCTAGTGGTGTTCCCAGAAAGAACACCACTAGAGTTGTCTACAGTGATGAAGTCTCTGAATTCTTGACTGGGAATTTCCTTCCATTCACACCAGCCTGAATCCCTTTAGTTTGAGCAGTATGATAAGCTTTTTCTTAATCCTAACAGCAAATTTAGGCTTGAAAGGATGAATATTAGTGGGGAATATTTGTTTTGAAGAAAAAGGAAAAGGTTGTAAAGATATTTTCAGTTGAACTGTGGTCTTTTGAGAGTAACATTGGAGACCAATCAGTGGAACTTAGGTTTAATTCAAGGTTTTGTAAGTTTTTGTAAGATTTGTATCTAAATATAATAAGATTAAGACTGTTTTCTTTTATTTTTCTGATGGGTCAAGTGTATGAAAATTTGAAGGGGGAGTGGTCACTATGCGTTGGGAGAAGAATAGCCACTTCTGAAATAAGGTGAGGTGTGTTTGTTATTATAAAGTCCTTTAGGGAGCATCTGCTGCTTTTTACATTGACGATGGTAAGGATGCACAGCATTTAGATTAGGGTATTTTCAGCTAAGTATCCTTTAATTTCTAGAGTTAATGAGCTAAGTAAGAAGAGGCTGAAATTGCCCAAAATAAGTAAGAGTTTGTTTATTATGGATTCCTTAAGAAGAATGTTTAAGAACCGTCTGAATTTGTTAGAAGAGTATGGAAAGTGATGATATGTTACTATCAGTATAAGGTTCACATACTTCTTTAATGGAATATTTACAATGAGACACTGAGGAGGTCATCAGAAGAGTCCGACTGAGATATAAATGTTATTTGAAAAGCATCTTTGTAAAGAATAGGGATACCATGATCAGTTCTTTTACCTGGTCATGCATTAAAAATGTATGTATAACCTCAAAAATGAAAAGTAATTATATTAGTCATTCTTTAACCAGGATTCATTTATGACTGAAACGTCTTTGGGTGTTGATGAAGGAAGGAAACAAGATGTTTTAGTTTGTTTTGATACTTCTGATATTTAGAAGGCAGAGTTTTAATTTATCTATCTATCTCTCTGCATTTGAGTTTGTTTTCCAAGGTAGTACACTAATCTCAGTGGACCAATGTCAGCCACAGCCCATGTGTAAGACATCTGGTTGAAACAGTAAGTATTAGTTTGATGGATTTAATTGAAATAGGAAGTAGTAATAGTTAAGTGGATGTGACTAAAGTGAGGTTCTATATTACTTTTTTAGCAGAAACAGACATGGGAAAGAGGTTAGTTTAAATAATAAAATGTAGGTATATATTGAAAAGTTTCACT
>NC_056737.1:711256020-711521020 GCF_019279795.1 Protopterus annectens
AAGAAACATAGGGATTTGTCAGAGAACTTCATCTCAAATTTAATAAATTCAACAGTCTCATTCAAGTATGTATAAAAGTTTTGTAGATCCAACATAGTACCCTGCCAAACTAGGAAAATGTCATCCACAAAACGCTTATAGAATGAAACATTCCTAGCATAGGGGTTACTTACACCATATATAAAGTTTTCTTCCCATCTGCTCAGAGTCAAGTTAGCATAGATATTTGCTATGGCAGTGCCCATAGCAGTACCTGAAACTTGATGGTAAATTTGCTTATTGAAAACAAAAAAAATTGCTTATTGAAAACAAAAACATTGTTTTCTAGAACCAGATCTAATAGTTCACAAATTGTCTCAGAACTTCTACCATTAACCAAACCATGCTCAACTAGTATTTGTCTGACACAATCAGCTCCATAGGTGTTGGGGATGACAATAAATAAAGATTTTATATCTAATGTCACTAGGAGAAAGTCCTGATTATTAACGTTATCATACCAATTGTAAAACTGAGATAAAAAATCACCACTATCTTTAATATAACTAGGGACAAATTTTAGATAGTCCTTTAGTACATTTTGGAGGTATACAGATATAGGCTCTGTAATCCAACCACCACTTGAGGCAATGGGCCTCATAGATGGTTGCTCAACAGACTTATGGATCTTAGGAAGTCCATAAAGTATGAGGATGGTAGGACAGGGCACACTCAAATAATGAAAAGTTTCAAGGTCTATGTCATTCATTACTTGGCGGTTGTATATAGACATATTTATTTTACTAATCATACTGTCTATTTCCTTATTACCAATAACTTTAAATGTAGACTCATCCCTAAGAAGATCCATCATGGCTTGTATATACTGTTCCATTTCCATTATCACTATTGCTCCTTCCTTATCAGCCTCTTTTATAATAATTTGTGTGTTAGTTTGTAGTGATTTTAATGCCTCACATTATGATGTTTAGGACTACTGTTCCTTGTATATAAATCACGTATTTGTTTCTCACATAATTCATTGAATACAGAGATGATAGGGTCACTTATTGGAACAAAAGTGCTAGTTCTCCTTAGATGATTATTCATAGTATCATTACTATTTTCATATATATATATATATATATATATATATATATATATATATATATATATATATATATATATATTCTTTAAATTCAAACTTCTAGAGAACAGACCCAAGTCAGTAACAGCATTAACTACATCATTAGTGGCTGTGGGAATAAACTTAATTCCATGTGATAACAAAGATAGTTCAGCTTCAGTTAATTGGTACTTAGAAAGGATGACTACAGAGGGACGGGGTACTGTATTATCCATATTAGTCAATCCATTAACAGAATTCATATTTTGACAATTATGGTGCAGTGTATCCAAAGACTCAGTCCTTTCTGGAATAATAGAGGTTTCTATCTGAAATTCAGAAGGTAGTGCCACATGGCTAGTGTTAGTTTCAGCACATTCATCAGTAATATTATGTATAATAACATCATTTCCTCTCATTTGACTACACGTTTATGTATCAATATCAACATAATTTTGTCCTATAGCAATACTATCAGCACCAGTTACATTGTCTCCAAGTGGTTTCACCATATTAATCGCCCCATTAACATAACCTTGATACAGTATGTCTGAGCAATCAGCACTTAGTCTAATAATAGGAGTTTTTGTTTTCATTGCATTTGCATCTTTCCAAAAAGTCAAAGCAGTTGTAAGGAGATCACTATACATTAGGGAATGGGGAATTTATCCTTTCCCCCACTACATTACAATCTTAGATGGTCTCAACCACATGCAGTTCGATGATCTGTAATTTTGATGTAACAACATAATGCCACTGAGATGCCAAGGACCATGAATGCAATTTTCAGAACAACTGAATTGTAAATGTGAAGGTGAGGGAAATTCATGTTAAATTCAAGGGGTCAGTACCTCTGGGTACTCCTTCTCTAACAAGGTACAGTGATTTTCGAGTTAATACATATTAATAACAGAGTTTTGGGTACAGTCCTGCTACCTCAGAGTTGCAATGGGACTTTTCACTTTAATGGTGTGCAACATAGTTTAATAATTGGATATTTGGGAGCTACAGTTTTATGCTTTGCACTTCTGAAAGGGACTCTCTATTTTAATAGCAGATGCTCCTTTATTCTTATTTACTAGACTGATAATTGTTGTATTCTATTCTTGTGGCACTTCAGTTCTGTTGACCAACGATCTCTTTAATTAATTCTTTTTAGTCCCCCTGTTATATGTCAGATCCAAGGCATGAAATACCTGATGTGTTTCCTTCCCTAGATGACATGCTATACCATCAGGCGCTACATCTAATTAAACTGTTAGCTGTAGGTTATCTGTATAAACAGATTTCTGTACTCATTTATAAATAATTTAAGAAGTTTTGATGTATTAGCACCTCTTTTTGGATGAATGTCAAACTGCATTAGGCCCTCTGCATACAAATAATTAGTGAAGGGTCAATTTAACAAATTAGAGATGCCATTACAACAATCAATGAAGAGCAAATTCATGCAAAAAAAGTCTATTAGATTGACTAGATTACAAGCTATCAAGTGGTTTATATAAAGGACCATAAATGTCACAGCCATCCATATATTTGCAATCATAGAAATGCAGTCAGGTTCATGTTTAAGGCTACTGTAGTCACACTTCTTAAATCTGCAGAGAGAATGAACAAATATGGCAATAGCATCACCTCTTTACTTGCAATGTTTGTTACTTTATTCAGTGTATTCAAATTGTGGGAGGTTTCATGCCAGTCCACATTCCTCTAACGTTTCATTACCTGCTCCAGTACTACATTTCATTTTTAACAACTCGAAATGCCAAAAGAGAAGATGTTTTTTTATTTAGTCTTCTGATACTCATTAAAACAGTGTCAGTGTGTATTGTATTTGAGAATACATGTAACTTCTGTCTAACAATTCCTACAGATGATGGTATGCACCTGCTTAAGAATGTTTTGAGGCACCTTAAATTTCTCAGAGGTTACCATTTCCTGGAACAGACTTCCTCTCCATGTAAACACAACAATTTGGATCAATGGATGGGGAACAGGAAATTTACCCCAGGGCTGCCACTGTGCATCTAGTAGACAGGGGCAGCACGTAAATCTTTCCATCCCCTAGCGGGGTCCCTGTAAATTTTCTGTGGCATGACCCCAGATATAATCACTACCTTATGGGTAATATATAACTATAGGTCTTGGAAAAGGGCAGGTAAGTAATTTTTAATACCAAATGTAGTGAATGGCTAGTCTTAAAATGGCCCACAAGGGCAGATAGCTAATACTCACTTATAAACCTTTTAGGATAGATAATGGCCACCTTTCACTCTTGGAGAACTCTTGTGCAAATCAAAGCTTTCATTATCCAGTAGTTTACACAGAGCATCTTTTCTGAGCTAAGTGTTAATCATTTGTTGTTTTTCACGTCTGTGATGATTACATCCCAGCCAGTCAGTGTGTTTGACTCTTATCACCATAACTCCTAAGGTCTTAATTCTAATTAACAGGACTTCAATTTCCTTCTTCTTAAGTACTAAATCATTATAACTTGTGTACAGGCTCATAGTACCTCTATTCTTTTAATAGATCAAAATTCTCAAACGTAATTCAGAAAGTGACAATCTGATGTAAGTTACCTTAACAACAACAACAACGACAACAAATCAGTACCTTGTGCTACAGAATTACCAATAACTAAGATCAGGTTTAGTCACATTATCAGCTTCATCTTCCATATTACTGGCATTGATGTCATTTTATTGTATCTCTATGTCTGGCACCCCTAAATAAGATAAGTATACCTAAAACAGAGATTAGCAAAGTGTCCGCTAGACTCCACTTATATTTCTCAATATATTACATTACATTTTGGTCAATTTTCCAAGTAGTCATTCAGTCAATCTTGGTTTAACACAAATCTTGTAAGGCAAATATATTTAACTCATCCATGAGAATTAGGTAATATTATCTCACTAAATAAAGTATATCACTAATAATATTGTTATTAAACAGATAAGAACCATTTATTAGGGTCTGTTTTTGCAACTCATCTAAATGTTAAAACGTAAGGAGAACAACCAAAATTAAATGGTCAGTAGTAATGTAGAATCTGATTCCCAAATAACTCAACTATCATGCTAAACTTGCTTTTCTAATAAAACAAAATGTTTATGAATAGAAGCCATAAGCATCTTAAGTATAAAGATTCTCCTTAGCAAGTTCAAATATGTTTCAATCAAACAATTAATTTAAAAAGAAATGTCCTATACTGTTCCTCAGCACCATAGTGTGTGAATATTCCTGTTTAAATGGAAATTCTAGAAGCAACTTAGACAACATTTGGCCAACTCTTTTATGAGTAAAAAATACTGAACCTAATTAATAATTTGAAAGAACAGCAGAAATTGGTTTTAATTTAGCTGAACAACAAACTGAATAAAATAAAAATGCAGGGAAGCTAAAGTAATGAAAATAATGTAGAGTATGGAGCATGGTGATTACGCTCTGATAATCAGAAAAAGACAAACCAGTTAAGCGCCAGAGTGGCACACAACCCAACCTTAACAAATGTCAAACACTTCCTGCTAAAGTTGTTAAGGTCAGGTTTAGTGCTAGGCAGTATAATATGCCTGTGGTGATCAGCAAATGACAACAGCAGATCAAAAAATTTGTTTCTGTCTGCTACCCATACTAGTAATGTGCCCCTAACTTCCTGTAATAAACTGGCTAGAATCACAGCATGTGTTGGCAAGCATTTTCTGAAGTATATGAACCCTGAAACTGAAGCGTTCATCTTTATCAACTTCATTCCTTGGTGGTTTGTCTGAAAACCACAGATGTTATGAGGAATAGACCAAAAATATGAAGTCTGATGATGTAAGGTAGTGCCCGCTGTGCTAGGTGGAGTAGGGCAGTGCATGTGTAACATATGCCAGCATAGCTAGCTGGAGTTTTGTAAAGAATTCTATGTCATTTGAATATCAAACTGATTTGTACAGATGCTTGTGTGATTGTCACTAGTGAAGTTCATTTTTGTGTTAAAAATGTATCAACAGTAGGTTTTGCTGCACAGAAAAGAAATATACATGTATGTCAGGCTGTATTGTTGTAATTGCTGAAATGTATATATTTTCACAGAGGATACTGGAATGGAAGGGGTTAAGCTCAGCCTAGACAGCAGAAACTCTCCTTAATTCTAGTCTATCTAGTTCTAAAGAGGATGGGATTAAGGGGGTATCAGCTCCATATAAGTGGAATTAAGGGAAAATACATTCTGCAGATATGGTTGGAGTGACATGTAAATGTGAAGTTCTTAATTTATGATATATTTTTCATGGAGTTGAGAATAAATAAATAACAATATCAAAGCAGCTAGTTTTAACAGAAAATTAAAATGACTTGAACAATGCCCAGTACAATACAGGTAGGCAACTCCAGGAATCTTTAAATGGGTAAAATGGCACATTTCCAACCATAAAAAAAACCTAGAGCAGATAGTAACAGCTGTATTTGATGCAATACCATTGGCATCATGAAGTGAAAATTTAGCTCCTATTTGCACTACATTAGAAAAGGCAGGGGACAAGTGAATGAACTGTGTAAAGATGACTCTGTCTTGATAAGAAGTGATACTGGGATATTATTGCTACCTCCTGTCCCTCCATGCCTGTCTTCTGTTTTGAATCTGCTTCTTATAGCTGGTGTTGCCACTGCCCACCTTTTCCTGATTATCTGGAATTTACCCCTTAGGATCTAGATGATTGTCACTAGTGAAGTTCATAGGTTGGTACTAGGCTATCGGCCCTAGGGTCTATACAAGCCTAGCCATAACAATTCCCTGGCTATTACTTCCCTGGTCCCCTGTCTAACAGGGCAATTGATGTGATCCCTGGGATGAATTTCTTATCTCCCATCCAATCGTCAAGGTTCTTTTTGAAGAGGGCCAAAGAGGCACTCAGCTTGACATGTATGGGCAGTCTATTTCAGAGTATGGGGAGTCTCTGGGTAAGGAACCTATCCCTCCAGCATGTTTTGTTCATTGTGATGACCAGGTTTAGATCCTTGGAGCGTGTGGCTCTGAGGGATTGGGATTTCTTTAAGTGTAGCATGTCCAACAGCTTTAGGTTTGACATGGCCTTGTATGTTAAGTACAGATCGCCTCTGAGCAGGCGATATGCGACAGAGTATAGCTGGAGTTTTTTTTAGATGGTCAGCATAAGGCATCTGCTTTAGGCTTGTGATTCTTTTAGTGAGGTATTTCTGTGGTCTTTCCAGTTGTTGCAGATGTCTTGTGAGGTACATACCAAATGGGGCATTGTACTCTATAATGGGTCTAATGAGGGATGAGTATAGTGGGACAATGACCTCCTTTTTTCTGGATGAAAAGCCCTTAATGATGAGGTGTGCACATAGAAGGATTTCCTGACTGTTGTGGCAATGTGGTTATTGAAGGTGAGACCACTGTACACTTGTGTCCCTAAATCCCTTATCACACTTTTGGTGTTTAATGCACTGCCACTTATGTGGTAATTCATGGGTACATGTTTTTTCTCAAAGGGGATAATTATACATTTCTTGGCATTGAGCTTGAGCCCATGGCTCTGGTACCAGGCATCTGTTTCTGTAAGGCTCTTTTGTAGAGTATCCACATCATTTGGGGATTCAATAATGGCTCCCAGTTTGCAGTCATCTGCTAACTTTGTTAGCCAGAGTCTCTTAGTGCTGGCCAAACAAGAGCCCTTGTACCCTGAGGTACTCCACTTGTCACTTGTCTGGAGCTGGATTTTGAGTCGGCTACTTTTACACTGTGGGTTCTGTCAGTAAGCCAGTTGGCAACCCATCGAGTGACATAGGGACTAATGCCCAGCTTAGTAAGTTTGTCTATGATTCCAGAGCCGGGGATGGTGTTGAAGGCCTTGGCGAGGTCCAGATAGGCTGTGTGGACTGCCTTGCCCTCATCCATGGGTCTGGATACTGATTCAAAGAAGCCAATCAGGTTGAGAAGACAAGATCGGCCCTTTATAAAACCAAACTGGGTGGGGTCCAGTGTTTGAAGGCTGCCAATGTCTTTGTTTATAAGTTCCATGATAATGCATTCCATGGCTTTGCAGATCAGGCTTGTCAGACTGATGAGACAATAGTTCCCGGGATCCAAGGTGGATCCCCCCTTGTGGAGTGGGATAACTGTAGCTGTGTGCCATTCATTGGGCATGAAGCCTGAGGTGAGGCTATGATTAAGCATGACATTTAGATGAGGTGCCAGTTCAATCTGTAGTTAATGTAGTACACAGCCCAGGATGTCGTCTGGTCCCATGGATGCTGTATTATTAGCTTTGGGGAGTGCGTTTTTTACCTGTGTGGCTGTGATTACTGGAATTTGGCAATCTTTTGGCATTGAGCTGGATCCTTTAGGGGGTGAGAGGGGGTGAAGTTGGTACTGAATCAATCTGCCAGGATATTGGCAATATCCTTGGGATCAGTATATTTAATGCCATTCTGTTGTAGCTCAGAGCAGACCTGAGCATTACCATTTAGATTATTGACATAACTATAGAATGCCTTGTGGTTGTCCTTGGAATCTTTGGCAATTTTAATTTCGTAACTAGCTTTGGAGGATTTTATGAGGGATCTCAGCTTCTTGCTGAGGCTGGTAAGGGAATATATTGCATCCTTGGATTTTCCTCTTTTCTGCAACAGTTTCTTCCTTCTGTTGTATAGTTTGTTTATGGCAGGGGGACCATCAGTTTGGCTTCTTTTTTTTTTGGAGGAGAGCATCTTGGTTCTATTTGGAATGGCACAATTCATGCATGAATGCATGTGCTTGTACAGTGCCTTAGTGTAGGATTCAGCAGTCGAACTTTCAGTTTCCGTCTGCATGGGTGTCATGTAGTTTTCCACTTCTGACTTGAGTAGCATGAAGTTAGCTTTGGAGAAGTTTTTTTATGGAGGTTTCCCTACTGGAGGAGTGGGGTTGGATGTGGACGTCAAGGGTGATTGGCTTATGGTCAGACCTGACCAACGAAGGGGTGACCACTGGCATGGAGCATCAATCTCCCATGATGGTAATGACCAGGTCTAGGATATTTGAACCCCTGGTGGGACTGTGGATTCGTTGATCCAGGCATTGGAATTTATGAATTCCAAGAACTGTTGGGCTAAGGTGTTGGTTCCCAAGTAGTTTTCCCAATTAATGGTAGGGTAGTTGAAATCACCTAGTATTAGGGTGTTTGGTTGTATCTTAATATTTTCCAGTATGTTTAGAAAGGTGTAGTGAGAAACTTGGGGCATGGTGGGGGATTGCAGTCTTACTTAGTATTAGTTGTACCTGTAGAATTTCAGATGCATTGTGTTGGGCAACTAGCCTGGAGGTGGGAATATCCTTGGTGAATATGGACACTCCTCTGCCTTTAGTGTTTCGGTCCTGGTTTGGTGGCCGAAAAGTGAGGTAAGAGTTGTAGCCTGGTATTGCAGGGCAACTCTCTGGAGCCTTGAACCAGGTCTCAGTTACTCCATTTTTAGAAGTGCCTCGAGAGTGCATTTTGAGAGTTAGACTTCTAGCATTGAGTAGCATTACCTTCAGATTTTGCATGCTTATATCTGTTATGGTGATGGTTTTGTTTTTTGAGCTTTACCTAAAAAAGGCATTATAGGGGTGGCAAGAGCCTTAACCAGTAACCTGAATCCCAGGGGTGACAGGTACAGACCATCTCTGGCAAAGCATTGTGGTCTGTTGATCATGTCATCCCAGGCAGACAGATACTGGATCCCCTTTGAATGACACCAGAAACGTAGCCAATTGTTGAAGTCAGTCATTTTATCCTTATACTGTGGTATCATTCTGGGCAAAGTCAGGATGCTACTCAGGGCTAGGGTCATACCTGCCTGGACCACATGATCTGAGAGCTCTTCCATGTCTCTTTTTATGTAGTCCAGGGAGGTACTTCTCAAGTCATTCACTCCAACATGGACAATGACAGAGTCATATTTGTACTTGTTGTGAAGTGACTTGAGTGCATGCATGATGTGGCGGATCCTGGCACCCCACAGGCAGCTGACTGTAATTTTCTCCTTGTTCAGCCTGGTGAGTGGGACATCAGCGTGCCTGACTATAGAGTCACCTATGACTAATGTGTTGGGCATGTTGTCTTGCCTTAGGGGCTGTTGTTGGGTGGCACACTGGTGTTGTGAGCTATGTGACACTTTGGTTGTGATTGGTGTTTTTTTGCGTTTCAGCTTTGGAGGTCCCTGTTGCTTGGGCAGGTTAATGTTAAGGGCCTCCGCATAAGTGGGTTTAGTGTTACTATGTCTGGATGTTGGAGGTGTGAGTTTTGAAGGGCTATGTGTTGCTTGAGGTGTAGTGCAGGTGTTAACCTTCTCCTCTTGACTGTCTAGCACATTCTTGGGTGGAGAGAGCTTTGCTTCCAATTTGGCTATGTAAGTGCATCTCTCGCAGGTTGTAGTGTTGGGTAGTAGTAGGAGAGGGTTGTCTGTGTACATGAGGCAATTGCTGCATTGCCCCAGTATGTCTAGATTCACCAGGTGGACAGGAGAAATCACCAGATGACACCACGACCCTATGTGCAAACTGCCTCTTGATCTTTTACTTATTAGAAACTCAGTGGCATTGAAAGAAAGCCCAATCACATCCCATGATCAGCTCATTACATGCTCATGGTTCTGCTCCCCCTTCCAGCCAATCACAAAAAGAGTTAAAAGGAATGAAATTGATAAAAAAGGTAACTTTGTGGCTCAGTACATTTGTATTGTGCAGCAGTCATGCAAAAGATGAAGTAATAATATTGGTCAAAAGATTGTTCAAGAAGGACTGGGGAAGATGAAGGGTCACAGCTAGTTCCAATGCACTACCTACACATGAGGAGAAGATGCAAACAGTAGTTAATGATTAGAGACTTTGTATTGTTTCTGACTGGCCAGTGACCATTTTCCATTCCACAATGGGAGTATTACATTAAGAGAACAAGCAGCCACCAGGGCACTGACAGCATTGTTACTAGTCTGAAGTATCTGTTCATGGATGGTGAAAAATGTACCTTGCCAAATGATGGAGGAAAGCCATCATTTGCATGCTGTGTAATGCTGAAATAAATGCAGTGCACTTTTCTTTACCATAATAAATGGATAAAAGGTTGGGATCAAAGAGTGGAGCTATGGTACAGTTTGGCCTCTTCAGGTAGTGGAGACACTGCTTATTACGACCCTGCTGTTGCTAAATGTTTTCATGTAATATGGACCATCATATGTAAAAGTAAAAAGAAATAGTGCATTGCCAGGTTTGAATAGTGTTTTATAATAATTAAAGAGAGACAGTCAAGTAAAGGGATATTAGTACGACTGTGGAAGACTGGGGCAGTCCATTACCCTGCATAGCACCCCATTTGACCATTATCTGGCTTTGCTGCCCACAAGAAAGATAAATAAAGCTTTCAAAACTGGATCAGCCTAAGCTTCCAGCTAGTCCACTCCTTACAGATTCTTTCCATGATATTTTTTCTTTGAGTGGTGCAGGAAGCAGATGCCATGTCACCTGCTCCTACAACTATAAGAGATTTGCCTACTCTGAGGTACAATGGCCTTGCAGTCTCAAGTTACAGGAGTGTGGGGTCATAAACCCACACTTTCAGAGTTATATGGATGCCCTGCAGGGTACAACCCCACACATTAAAGTTTGCAAGGGGCAAAGACTCCATGCAGGAAAATGCATTAGTATTAATACTACACAGTAAAATTTAACACCCTTTGTTAAGGGGCTTAAAGAAGCTGGAGAGGGGTTCTGGTGGTAGTCTGGGCAGAAAGGGGCATAGCTAGTAAACCTGTACCAGACGTTTCCAGGTGTGTGTGTGTGTGTGTGTGTGTGTGTAAATCAAATCTCAAAAGAGTGTGTGTGTGTGTGTGTGTGTGTGTGTGTGTGTGTGTGTGTGTGTCTGTGTGTGTGTGTGTGTGTCAACAACTTGGGCAGGGACATGAAGCACTGGTTAGACAGAGAGAGTGTTGGAGGATTTGGCTTAGAATCCTGGCTAAGGACTCAGGTCTATAGCTGCGCCAATGGGGAGTATTATTGGGGATCTAGAGAAAGAGAGAGGACTGGCTGTGTCCCCCGTGTGCTCTTAAGGGAAATTATGCTTGACTGTGCTTGATGCATAGAGCTGCATCTGGAAATACTGTGTGTGTACCTGCTATCCTCCCAGTGAACATTCTCCACAGGTACCAGTGGTGAGAATTGAGGCTCCTTGATTATTGGCCTAGAGGTGGGGCATCGCAGATGGCCTAGTTGTTTATTCCTTATGAATTACAAAAGCAGGGTGGTCTAATACAAATATATATATCCAGGGAAGAGAACTTTGGCACCTAAAGAGAAGCAGAAATGATAGTTTCCTCTTTAGTTTGAAAAATGTCAGTTGTAATATTTCTACATTGCTCTGTAAAGGTGCATCTGCCATTAACATGGAGAGAAAATGCTGCAAATTGCTAAAATTTTGACAATTTAAACCCAGAATCATATCTGACAAAATATAAAATTTATGTCACTGATCCTACTGCAGATACAAAGGTGGGACAGGTTTTCATGCCATTCTTAGCAGGAGATTTCATGTGTCAATGATGCAGTCTGAGTTTAAATACAGTGTGATTGTGACTTCAAAAGACATGAACCAAACACCTAAAAACTGAAAAAAAGCTGTGTCTCCCAAACCTGTCACTTTATATGTACCATTTCTGAGTTCACACATGCATTCACATGACAGGACAATGAAACTAACACACACGCAATTCAGCTAAATCTCTTGCACACACACACACACACACACACACACACACGCACACACGCACACACGCACACACGCACACACGCACACACACACACACACACACACACACACACACACACACACACACATATCCAACACCTCCTCAGCTTAACTTATGTAATTTATTGTGATGAAACAGGAACTGACCAAAATAATTGATACTTGAGAACTTCATTTGCTCAGTTGACCTGCAACCACATTTAGCAGTGCTGCTGGGTGGACTCTGAGTAAAACATCTTCCACTAAAAACTGAACATGAAAGTCACTCGAGAACAGTAAAATTAAGCACATTGCTTGGGGTTTTATATAACGGATAAGTATTGATAAGCAAACTGAGGTCATTGGATGACATAATGCCTAAACGGCACCACGACAGACCCTTTTAAGAATGACCATTCTTGCTTTGGCAACATATCCAGATTTATTTATGTATACATTTATGTATGTATGTATGTATTTATTTACTTGTTTATGTACATTTGGTTGACTGGGTTATCCCTAATGGGCAATGCTTATTTTCAGAGGGGATATGGGGAGCAATACAAAGAGTAATTGGGTGATGAGCATGACACAGCCAGGTTATATAGCATAGAATAAACAAATGACAATAACAACAGTTTCAAAAAGTATATGTATAATACATTCTGGTTATATAGCATAGTAATATAACAGAATTGCTTAGCAATGTAGAAGCTGTGCACCTGAATATGGAGGTAAGATGTAGGACACGTACAAGAGTAACTTAAAGGTAAGGTAGTAATGTCAGGTAAATAGAAACACAAGGTCAAATTAATAATACTTAATTTAGGGCAAACTGGGGTTTTATCAGGAAAACTTTCCATTCTATGAATTTTTGAAAACTGAGAAATTGGTGACTTTATTTTTTCAAATGACGGTAACAGCATGTGCTTGCTACGAAAATAAAGGCTTAGCACATGACCTCATGGGACCATTCATGGATTCTCTCTAATTACCATAGATATACATACCGAAAGGCCAGAGGCCATTTGTATGGCATCAACCACCTCTAAAAAGACTCCATCGATGTTAAGGAGAATTTTTTGAAGAAGTGACTTGCCCAAAGATATTAATATTTATAATAAAAAACACATTTTATTTCAAAAGAGTTCAAAACCTTTATAAAACAATAAATGGTCAGACACTCCACTCTGTGCATCATGTACACAGAGGTGGGTTAATGTAGAAATTTGTTCAAGTATTCAAGCAAGCTATTAAAGCCATGAGCCCTGATAAGCAAGCTGCAGTAAAAAAATAATTTGAAACATATTGTAGAATGAAGCTGATGCAACCACTAATATGATACCAGCAATTTTTTTTCAGCCTGGAATTTATGTCCTCATATACAACTATTGAAGCTGGATATTCCAAGAGAAATGCAGAACAAGTAGGTCTAGGACACAAATAAGTGGATGATCAGATGCTGTACTGCTGGGCAGTATGTGACAGCAGTCAGCTGCAGTGCTAACAAAGAGCAACTGGGTCACCTTGCCTCAAGAACAGGGTCTCTGTAGTACACAGCTGGTGAGGGAACTGGCACATGGAAATGACATACAAACTAGAACTGAAGAGTGTGGCTTGAAGAAGGCTTAGAATGCACTGAAGGACAGTCAGATCTTGACAGAGTGATATATTATTATTATCACACTTTAAGAAACATGAGTAACTAATGTAATATCCTCAAGAAAAGCAGATAAACACTGCCTTATTCCCAAGGAGTATGGGTGATCAATACTTTACGACAGAAGTGGCTGTGGCAAAATTCATACTCCAAGAGTAATGGATAGCAAATCTATATTATAAAGATAGCCAATACCATATTCCATAAGTGTAAAGCCTCAAGGCTGATACAACACAGCCTCAAAATGGAGGACACTTCTAGACATAGATTTACCTGATAATTTATTGAAGCATGATTCCAAAGACAGAGACACTGTTGTGAAAGCCTGAAAAGGCATCCTCCTAGACTCTGCCTTTGAGAGAGGGGAAAGAAAAAAATGATTTAATGGAGGCATGTGGTATAGCACTGCATAGTAATTTGTTTTTGTCACTTGATGATTTTCTGTTGCCGGAGCAATTTTGGACTGAGCGATAGATGATTTTGCAGAAAATGGAATGAACCACTTCATTTTATTGCAAAGCATGTGTTTACTTATGTTATTGGCTAGCTGCCATTTTAAGCCTAGCCAATTTATTACAGATGTGGCAATCTGAGGACAGTATAATAGGTTCTCCTCAAGGTGCAGTGACATTGAAGTTGATTATATTAATAAAGTGTTGCAGGGGGCATACCAACCTCCATGGTGCTTTGGGGCTTCATCCCCCCAAAATATTTTTTAAATATAATGTGCAATCTGAAAGCCTACCTCTAAAATTGCTTAGTTTCAAGTATTCCTGTCTCCATAAGCTTTCTAAATGCAATTCTTAGAAGCAGTAGATAAAAATCATAACTGTTTTAAAATGAAAATATGATTATTTATAGCTGGGTTTACTGATTGCTCCTGAAGTGCACTTCAGGTCACTTTCTGGTCACGTGTTATTATTCTACATATTTTGATTATGCAAATTGGTGTGCAGCTTCCTTTTTTGGGTGTTTGCATACACGATACTACTTGCTTTTCTTTAGGATATGTTAAACAGGCCTAAACTTAAATGCTTTATTTTCTTTATACTCTTTTCTCCTGCACCTACTGACTATTAAGCCCCACACACACAGATATGAACTCATTTATCACAACAGACCAACCTTAGGATGACATCAAAGAGGCTACCATAAAGGCTGTTTCTGTTATCATCAGCATGCAGGCAATAATAGCATTTATGATTGTTGACTAACTCCTTACTTAGGCAAGGGTATCTGTGACCCTCATCACTGCAGGGAATATGCAACCTTCCCCTATGTGGCTGCACATTCCTATACACTTGCTCAATGAAAGCTACTGCTAACAGGAGACTCATTCATGCTTTCAGATTGCAGGCTCACCTCCTTCTTATGAAGGGCTGCTACATCCAGTAGCCAACTCCACTCCCTTAACCCCCTAGGATGGGCATGCCCCATGTCCCTGCCAAACTGCTAATCAATCTCAAGTCACCAGGGTTATAGTCAGAGTGCTCTCTCTCTCTCTCTCTCTCTCTCTATATATATATATATATATATACACTATCAGAGCTGGCTGGGCCTAAAATTAAACGTAAACAGTACATTTCAATTTTTTTCAATATTTGTGTGACTGCCCCTCTTTACATTGGGCCAGTAACCAAGGAGCCTCAATCCTCACCACTGACACCAGTGAGAGATGGTCACTAAAAACAAGAATGGATTTACACAGTATTTTAAATGCAGATCTCTGCATCAAGCATGATTTCCCTCAAGAGTACACAGGGAACCTGCTCCAGACCTGAGACTGGACTCTCTTTTTCTCCAGATCCCAAAGAAGACTCACCTTGGAGCACTGTGTCCCAGTTCCAGATATTTGACACACACACTTGAATATCTGATTTCACACACACACACACACACACACACACACACACACACACACACACACACACACACACACACACACACACACACACCTGGGAAAGGCTGACACAGCTTTACCATCTGTGTCCTCTCTCTCCAGACTACAAGATAGATTGCTGCCACCAGTCAAATACTCTAAAGCTCTTACAAAGGGTAACCAATTATACTGTGTCATATTAATACTGATATAAATGGTAGAGTGTGACTGAAGCAGTAAGGCTTATCAGAGTGGCCACAACGTCATTAAAATAAGCACAAATACTCTCAAGATGTTAAAAGTATTCTCTAAAAGACCAGCCACAATGAAAAGGTATACAAATATTTAATAATGGATAATAAAATAGAGAACAGGAGAATACATAATATTTACTTATGATAAATGATAGAGTTTCAGTCACAGTAAATATAAAAATAACACAGTTGGACAGCATCTTACAGATGCAGAAAAAAATAAAATAATACTGAACTAATGTCACTGTATTATTCCTAACTAAACTAAAGAGAAATTGTCCCTAATTAACTCAGTATCACAAGGCAAGATGTACTGCTGAGATGCTCACTTCCACAAGGCAGGAGGAGATACTACACACTAACTAAACTGACTCAACACCTGAACTGTGATAACTGGCATAGATCTTTTATATCAGATTCCAAAAAAAAACAAAAATAAACAACAAACTTCTACTGCTAGAGTTCCATCCTTCAGCTGGTTATAGAATGACATCACATCTAGTCACCTTACTCTGGCACAATACACATTCAGAACTCTGTTATCATTCTGTTGCAGTATTTTTAACATAAGCAATTTTTACAAATGCATTTTAACACAAGCATCTGTACAAATAAATGTGACAGTCAAATGACACAAGATCACCCACAAAACTTCAGCCAGCCATTTTGGCATATGCCACAAATGCACTATCTTACTTCTGCTGATACAGTTGGCAATACCTCACAACATTACATCTGGAACTTCTTGTTTAGGGATATCCCACTGATTTTGATAGGTATTTGACAACTGTAGTAGTGAAGCCCTGCAATTTGGTTTGTGAAATGCCTTGAAGCTGTTTTGTGACTTGTACTTTAGTTTACAAGATTTTTTTAATTTAAGATTTTTTGCAAAATTCAAAATTGGAAGTACACATAAATTTTCTGTTTCAGCCATGTTGCTGACTAGCATCTTCCCAGTAACAGGCCACTTTTTGCAGTAGCCATAAACTTTGCTTTTATTTTATTTGGTAACACTGAGCTGTTTGAATGTGGAATCTCCCCATTTAGTAGCAAGCTAAACATGCACAAGAGAGTTCTCCCAGAAATGCTGGGAAAAGTCCAAAATGTTATTGTGCAGTCACTGTAATTTTAAACTTACTTTTTGGTTTTAATAAGCAATTGTAGAGTGATTGAACAGAGTAGGATGTCAGTTGGAGTGTTCCACTCAGCAGCAGTCTGAAATGAAAGATTTATGGCAACTTCTATTCTTCTATTTCTGTCTTTCACATGAAATATTCTCATTTCAATAAAGGTATTTTTTTAAGGAAGGCTGTTTTCATTTTTTTTTTTTTTTGGACTGGTTTAATTTGCATTTCATCTACAATTTGTATTGTAGACTTGTATTTCATCCTACAAAATGCCCTGCTCTAACTAATATCCTTCCCCCTTATATTCTTAATAAAACACTTAGATCAGAGCACCAGAATCTAATTGCTATCCACAAACCTAAGCGTCCTGCTGGCCAGCTTCTCCTCTCATATGCTCTAGGCAAAAAATGGAATGCCCTCCCCACCTCACTAAGAACCACATCTAACTCTGACAACTTCAAAACTCAGCTTTTCAAACACTTGTCCACTAAATGGAAATGCACCTGTCTCCACCCTACTTAATTTCCTTTCTAAGTCTATACCCTAGGGGTCCCTTCTTAACATACTTCAACTCTTTATAATCTCCTATATACCTATGACCCTACACAAGCTCTCTATAACTCTATTAACTTTACTCTCTTTAACCTACTAACAATTACTACAGCTATGCTCACATGACTCAACTTTGTAAATAATGTAAATAATGTGAATAGTTTTCTACTTCAAAATCGTGCATGTTAAGCAAGCATATCCAGAATTCCTCTCTTTATATATGTAACTGACTTCCACACTCAACACTTCAGTGCCACTGCTCAAAGGAAACTGTATAACCCTTAACCTCTCTCTCTATGAATTCTGCTAACTATGCTTGTGAATATTCTTAGTTTTTAACTCTCTTTACAATTTTATCTTGTATATTTCTGTATTTTATTGTAACTGAATTTGTACAATGCTTTCTTGGAGCTTTTCTCCCCGGGCCTCCACTGAAAATGGGTCATGTTGGCCCAGTGGACTTCCCCAGTAACCAAACTGGAAGTAAATAAATAAATAAATAATTTCAATAATAACACAGACTCAGTTAAATCACTTTCATTTATGTATTTTTTTGTTATTATTTCATGTAATATTGTATTATGGTAACCACAAGTGGCTACACTACTGAGTGTCATTGTATAACAAGAAACTACACTTCTGGGAAGTAAGAATTCAGCGGAGCAGGCTGCTTCACTTATTTTCTATGTTTCAGGAAATCCTGATGCAATAAATGATGCCACCAAAGAAGATAAAAAAAGACATGGAAAACAATAGAAGGTGTAATGACATGTGTAGTACAGACTTGCTATAATAAAGGCTAGGTGGAGGAAGAGGAAAAATGGAAAGGAAAATGTAAGACTGAAGACAGCCTGCAAAACTAGCTTACGGATCAAACTGCTGTTGTGTGTATACATATCCACACGTACAACTAAAAGTGCACCAAAGTCCTACTGCATTTATATGTGTCTGTCAATATATCCATATCCATGTACAGCTATATCTATCTATATAGACAGATCTCTCTCTCTCTCTCTCTCTCTCTCTCTATATATATATATATATATATATATATATGTACACACACATACACACACAAATAAAACCTAGTACCGAGGAAATATAGTTTTCCAGCCTTAAGAGTTGTACACACTTTCCTTAAGGAAGAAAAAAAATCGAACAAAAAGAGAAAACTAGTTGTACAGGAATTCAGGAACATATATAAATCTATATCTATATCTGCACACATAGATGCACACACACATATATTTTTTCATAGTATATATATATATATATATATATATATATATATATATATATACATATATATATATATATATATATATATATAATTTGTCTTTATGTCTATTCATTTTAAAAGTATAACATATTTAGTGCTATTTTGCATGAAAGTGTCTCTGTTGGCTCTGTGTACTTGTTTAATGTTTATATAGTATGCTGTTGCATTGGTAAAATACAACAAGCTTTGTGACCCAGACTGGTAACCTCCCATCCATGCTTGCTAAACCAAGTATATTCTTCAAGCTGTATGAGTAAACTAATAAGGATTAAACCTTTTTCACTGGCCAGTGCCTGTACTGCCCAGGTAGTGAAGACTTAGCAGCACAATAAATATTGATTAAGGAAATCGCCTTGTCTAAATGCTAAGGACATCAGTCTCGGAGTGCTAAACAGTTCTAGTAACAGTTTTACAATAAAGCAATGAAAGCTTCAGCATAGACACCCTGTATGTCTGGGTCCCACAGCTAGTGGCTTATAGCTAAGATGAAGTCTGTCTTCTTGCTATAGCATAGCTGAACTGTCCTGCGGGTATCTACAATGCTAAACTGCTAAACTACAGACAGTAGTCAGATGATATATGCATTCAGTAAAAGGGTGGTAGATGGCACACATGGCCTTAACTGTTGGCTAGTAAGCCTCTTAGATGCTAGAGAACATAACAGCCCATGGCAATATAAATACAACCCTAGCTTCTTAAAACCTCTAAGAATTCCTTGAAAATTGTATACAACTATAATGGGAGAGCTCACGTGCATGCAAGACCTTTAGGGTGAGATTTGGTTTGTTTATAATGTAGCCTTACTAACAATTAACACCAAGACAAAAGCAACTTGATGTGCATCTGCTAACTAAATACCCTAATTGTATTGTTGGAACTAACAGAAAAGGAATTTATTGCATGAGGTAGTTGTTTTCCTTGAATTATCTAATGTCAAAAAAAAATAAAAATAAAAATAAACATGACTGCATGCAGTACAAGGAGAAAATAAAGTTATAGGTTCTCAATTGTAGTTTAATTTATTCATGTAGTTTTTGGAACACAATTTTCACATTAAAAGATCCTTTTCTAGGGTATCATTTTCCCTCCGTTGTTAAAGTGTTAATTATAGCCTGAAATTACAGAGCTGCTAAGGAGGGAATATGATACCCACACAGCCACAAGTTTAACCACACAAAGCATTTTTAACAGACCAAATGCTCTGCTCACATTTCATAGCCAGCTGTTTTATATAGTTGTAGCTCAAAAATGCTTACAGCAGTGTGAAAAATTCTCATCTAAATGCAATATTTTTATAATTAAGTAACTATCAGTACTATCTTTAGGCATGTGTTTTTATTAACAAAATAGGGACAGAATATTATCTTTCGTATTCTCCAGTATTGGAAAAAAGCAGCTAAACAGCATTTACGGTTTTCTTACCCAGGACACATACTAAAGTCTGAATCTGCAAATAGCTGTACAAACACAAAAGTGCTTCTTAATAAAGGTTGCCCCACATTTGTAATTTGAACCTAAGCTCTTCTGAATGACTTAAAATGGTAGTGATCATTCAGAATATAACCGCTCATACATAAACAATGCAATACATGGAAAAAATAGCTAATGTTGGGGCATCAATGCTTCTTAATTAGTATTTGTACTATATATTTTCATCACTCGCATCCCAGTATGTAGTTAATATACATAAGCACTATTATGGAGGCCGGCACCATTTCTTCAACAAGAAGAGGAAACTCACTTAAATATATTTTAGTGCACAACCCATATAGAAAGCATCAGGAATTGAACTGGTAGTTTGGCGGAAGGAGGGAGGGTTTTCATACAGAAAAAAACATCATGCTTCATATTGTGTGAATTGTACTGAATACTTGTTTTTACAATCTGTTATCCAAAATATTTTAGGTTTCAGCTCCATGCTTTAAGTAGTCATGAATATTTATTTTAGAATTTGTTATGGATTATTCAGTAGAAATCTGACTGTCCTAGATCATAAATCTTAAAGGCTACCATATTTATAGTTCTCTCTGTCCTATCTCTGTCTATCTGTCTCTCATTTTGTGCTGCACAGTTTAATAAATCACTGAGATGTTTTTAGGGGATACCAATAGCAGCTGACAACTAACTTTATAGAAAGTATCCCCTTATACTGTGGCATAATACAGCTGTATCACTGAGTTTAAGTTCTGTTGTAATCCTACAAATGTTTTAAGTAACCAGTAGCACCCTCATGAAGCACTGCACCTTCCAAGTTTCCAGCAGGTTCCAGTGCCTAACAAAGCACATTTATCATCTTCAATTGCTTGTCCCTCCAGTCTGTTCTGGATTTTGAGTCCCATCATAGGGTAGCCACATTATTTGCTCTGTCACTGCCTTCAGCTTCTTAACACTACTTCCCACTTACAGACAACACATGTCCTTCTTTTATGATGCTTGACTATGTTAATTCAGCAGATAATAGGAGCGGATGCAGCAGACAGTGTCATTAGAGACAGCCTGGTTTAGACATGCCTCGGCAGTCCTTAACATTCATACACTGGAGCATGACTGCAGACGTTTCAGTTCACTGGAAGGTTATCTGGCCTCTTTTTAACATCCTTCACAAGTCTACAACAAACCTACATCCTTTATTGTGTATGACATCCACGTGCAACCAGAGTGCATCGGTTCATAGGTGTTTACTAGGCTAATGGCCACAAGGGTTTTTTAAGGCTAGCCATGCATCCCAAATCTCTGGTAACCTTGATAAGTGTAAGTAGGGGCTTGGGAGATGAAACATTTACAAGCAAGGACCTGGGAGAAAAAACATTTACAGGCTCCCTGTGTCCATTAGAGACTCAGGTGCCAAGCCAGGGATGAATTTCCTGTTCCCCATCCAATTTGTCTGAGTTACACTTGAATTGGGTTAGGGACGAACTCTGCTTTAAATGGATGGGGAGCCTGTTCCAAAGATGGAGCAGTCTCTGGGATATATACTTGTTTGTCCAGTGAGTCCTTTTTATATCACATGCAAGGTTTATGTCTTTATAATGGGTAATTCTGGTGCTGTTTGCTTTGTGGATATGCAGAAGGTCCATAAGAGTGGGGTCTGACAATGGCCTGTATGCCAGGCATAGATCTCCCCTCAACAGCCTGTAGGTGACAGAATACAGGGACAGGGCCTTGAAGCGGTCTGCACAGGACATTTTACTTATGCCCTGTATTCTTTTAGTGAGGAACCTCTGCATATATTTCATTTGTTTTATATGCCTAGTTATTTTCATACCAAAGGGAGCATTGTACTCAGTGATAGGTCTGATGAATGCTGAATGCAGTGGAACAATGAATCCCTTGGACCTAGATACCATACCTTTGTTTATAAGTTGTGCAACATAGAATGATTTCCTCTCTGCTGTAGACAGGTGATGGTCAAAGGCTAGATTACTGTCTATGTGTGTGTGTCAACTCTAAGTGGTGTGTTGTCAATATGATAGTTACCAGGGGTGGATGAATTCCCAAAGGATACTATTATGCATTTCGTGGCATTTAGTTTTAGTCCATGGCTCTGACACTAGTTTTAGTCTGTGTCAGCCCTTCCTGGAGAACATTTGCGTCTGTGTGGGATTCAATGACAGCTCCTAATTTGCAATCATCTGGAAATTTAGTAAGCCAGAGACCATTAACACCGGCCTTGACTTCAGAGAAGCAAATGCCAAAAAGGAGCAATCCGAGGACCGATTCCTGAGGGACTCCATTTGTAACTGACCTCTTTGCAGAGGTGGATTCCCCAATTCTAACTTCCTTGGTCCTGTCTATGAGTCAGTTGGCTATCCACAGGGTGACATACAGCCTTGTATCTAACCTCTTGAGTTTGTCAACAATGAATGCAAACTCAGTAAGTAACAAGACGTTAATAGTTAAACTGGCCCAAAGAAACACAATGAAAATGAAAGAAATGTAGCTAAGTCAAAGTGATTCAATTATTGTGCAAATGGCCAGATATTCTGGTAGTTAGAATCCACAAAATAAATTAATATGTTAATTCTTCTGAAAAAAGTGTTTCGATTACTACATTTCCTTATACTCTGAATGGCAGTATTCAGTACCCATTAGCAGCGATAGCACATCATACTGCTGACATTAGAAAGGAAACTACACTGAGATGTGCAATTTTCACATCTTTACGAGTGGGTACAAGTGTGCTTCTTAAAGATTTTCCTTATAGTACAAGGTCAAAATATGTCTAAATCATATAAACAGTGTAGCTCTGTCCAAGGAAAGAATGTACTTTGTATTGGTGGGAATACCAATGAGAGAGAATTAAAAGAAATATTCAGGGAAAATCATGTCATACCATATTTGGTAACAGCTGTGGCCCAAGTAAATGATATAACAATGTTGTGGGATAGCCAGTATAAAGAAAGAATGCATGGGAAGGGGTGTTAGTATCTCCTGCAGAAAAAAATGAAGTTATATGATTGTAGAAATCACTGGTGGGTCTTTAGTTGAAGTGCTATGCTGAGTACTGAAAACCCTACAGCTATTAAGGCACAGGCAAACTAAAATTTCCAGAAATGTCAACTAAAACAATGCGAGGAGAACACAGAACAGATGGGAATACTATTTATTTAGTCAGTCATTAATTTGTTTTGGTTGATTGCATAGTGCACTGAATTTAAAGTAAGCACCTGTTTTCAGGCATAACCCATGACAGACAAAGTACTTAGCCAGTAACAGCTGCAGATTATTTCTTGAAATGGTGGGATGAGGTGGGAGAACATAGTCAGGGAAATTCAAACAGTTTAGGTATATAAACATGAGACAAACATTTTTGTTCAAAACTTATGACATTTAATTACCATTTACAAGGCTTGATTGTCATGATACACAAGACTCCTTACTGAAACCATATATTATAACTCAAAAGCTGGAATTTGTGAGTAATACTGCATGTGACACAGCAGTAGCAAGTCTCACAACTTGTTCTTAGATGTTATGGCTTTTGTATCTTAGTGGTTCTGATAGTTTTCCTTAATTCCAGAATCATAGAAGTACATTTGTTTTTCAGTTCACACTTTATATCCTTGTATCACTTCCACACCTGTTGTAAAAACACATGTCTCTTTTAGTTCATATTTCATGCTCTTGTATTTTGTTGGATACACTTCTGCTATTTTCCTTAATTCCACAGTTAGGGTGAAAAAGCATATCCCCCTTCATATTCACAATTGTTGTTATTTAGTGTTCTAGTAACTGTCTTTTCTTAGGTAAGGCAAGTAATGCCAAATGTCTCACAGCCATATTACTCTTCTAAATTGTGGATTTGTTTTTTAAAACATGAATACATTTTCTCCTGTCTTTCTTGTCTCACCACAGCTGACCATCAGCTTGTCCCCAGGTCCTATCCTCATCCACCAGGTTTAGTAGACCCTCCTTTAGCCTCCTCAAGGTTGTTCCCAAACTACATCCAGGACCAGTGAGGAGACAGAGTATTCTGAGGCAGTATCATACTGCTAGCGGGAAATATTTTTTTTGTACGTCCTTACTGATTTCCACCCCTATGCATTCTCATGCTGTCTCTGGGACAGATGTGCAATGAGGCTTGCTGCCATATCATCCTGTCTCAGTGGCAATTCAACCACTGCCCATGCGTCCCATTAATAATCTCTCCCCTGTGTCTCCAGAATCCGATGAAGATCAAACATGAGGAATGTGCCTGCCCATGCCTTCTGTTAATAACCTCTCCCCTGTGTCTCCAGAATCTGTATGAAGATCAAACATAAGGAGTGCGCTTGAGTCCACACCCTCATACCTTAAGATGGGCATTTCCATCCTCCCACACCACTGTCTCAGACACCCAAAATGCTTATCAAACCTTGGTCACTTGGGCCATAAGCAGGGCTTTATCCCTCTATGCCATAGCACTGACCTAAAAAAAAAATAACTACAGTTTAATGCTTCTTGATTTTTTTGGCTTAGCACTTAACAATGACATGTTAGAAAAACAGAATTAGCAACTTAATTTGATGCTCTCTGGTCTTACTGGTTTACTACCTGGAAGGATATATTCTTAAGATGGTCTTGCCTAAAATTAGCTTACTAGTTGTTTTAAAAATGATCAAATGCAGTTTCATACCTGGAAAGGCACATACAGTGCTTAATCGATGGCTAAATGGAGATCAGTTAACATCTTGTGCTCCCTGTTCTTCCAAGAGCCCCAGTAATAAAAAAGTACCCCTTTTCCTGCCAAATTGCCTAACTAATCTCACCACCATCATTCCAGGCACAGCATGGAATAGAAATCTGTTACAAAAAATATTTCTTTTCAGGCAACTTTGCTGAGTGAATGTTCAGGCTGTATTCGCTTTTGCAAATTCAACCATGAAATGAAAGACCATCCATAATCTGACCTGCCTATTTTCAATTCAGAAAGCTGATTGATGTGCATGTGTCTTCTTCAGACTGGCATAAGTTTTCAGTATTTTCATAATTTCATACATGCACCACTGTCAGTCAGTGTTATAGAAAAGTGAAGCAAGTGACAACTTCATCTACCCAGTTAACAAAAGAATATAAATAAATACATTCATTAAACTTTCATTTATGCTTCCATTAGAAGAATAAAAGTTAGGGAACAGCATCTCTTGAAATATTCATAAAACTAGTCTAATTTTGCTGTCTTACAGAAGAAAAACATGTAGCTCGATGACACCACTGCTTATGTGGAATCCTTTTCTTCTAAATTCTGTGCACATGTAAATAGCTGCATAGACACATCTGTCCTTCTCAGAAGTGCATATAACGTTAAATTAAAAAAAAAAATAAGCCCCTTTGGTGGAATGCTAATATAACATGAACACAGAGGACATAGCTAATCTACTAGTGGACAAGTTTAGGTCAAACTTTATTTCTTTCTCCCTTCCTATATTCCCAGATGACATACCTGCTTCTACAACCCACTCAAATCACCCAAGAACAAGTCCTGAAAGAGCTATCCATGGCCAAGAACACTACTTCTGGACAACATACTGGGCTGCTTACTGGTTAGCCTGAAACATTACTTGTCAGACCCCCCCCCCCCTCCAGAGATGTTTTTCAGTATCAGCCTCCAAATGGCCTTCATGCTGGATGAATGGAGGACAGCAATAGTCATTCCTTTGCACAAAGGTGTTACATCAACAAGGCAAGGTAATTATAGCCCCATAAGCCTTTCCAGCCTCATTTGTAAAGCTATGGAAGGTATAGTTATGGACTTAATTAATAATGACATAGGTAACCTATAAACTCTTGATCCAAGCCATTTCAGATTTGTCAAGGGCAGATCCTCCTACTTAGCCTGGTTGACTTCTTTGAGAAGGTTACTGAAGCAATGGATTAGGGCAGATCAGTACACACCACACATCTAAATCTCACAAAGGTACTCAGCACCAGCCCAAGGACTAGACCCTGTGGTACACCACCAGTTACAGGCCATTTGGTGGAGGTACAGCCACCCACCCTAATTTCGTGGGTTCTATTTGTGAGCCAGTTTGCTCTCCAATGAGTTACATAGGCTTTGATGCTGTGATTCTTTCCACAATCTATTATCTCCTTATCAACCATTACTATCACCTCAATTAGTTGCTTATGTTTCTTTCTTTCTTTCTTTCTTTCTTTCTTGCTTATATCTGTACTTAATAACCATCCATCCTTGGTAAGCTCCTTTTTTTATCTATACTCTTTAACAGGCAGTCTGCATCTATCTTGTATTGCATGAATTATGGCCACTCCCAGAAATATGTATCCGATTACCTGTGACCCCTACCTTACACATCCAGCACCCTGTGTCTGCTCTGAAAAACATTCTTCTCAGCCTTTCTGCTGTATATAAATATTTAAGTAGGCACTCCCATACAAATATCCTAGATGTTCTCAGTTTAATAATGTGTCAATGTGATTTACACATTCTCAGTCACTGATCCTCATCTATTGTTATGTTTAATGCTTTACCCAAACTATCCACCATTTCTTTCGCTGTGTGTCTTTTTGGATCTTTTTAGATCTGTGATCTCTTCATGTAAATGTGAGATTAGGTCCTTGTTTTTTCCCCCTTGTCTCTCCAGTTTCCAATCAATTCTATTATTTTGGACCACATGTCCTCCTTCACTTTGATCCACTGCATGAGATTGTCTTCTTTGTTTAGTGTTCTAAACAAATTTTCTAAATCATCTATCATATTAAAGTTTTCCCTCCTCCCAAAATGCCAACTGTCTTCCCACAGACAAGTCATGCCAATATTTTATTTGGGTCCTCTTATGTCTCCATTTTCTCACTATTATTTCTCTTTGTCCCTTATCCAGGTCCACTTTTATTGATAGGATATCTTGCCTATATTTCCTTAGACTATCCATACTGAGCATTTTATTCACCCCTGTGCCACTTGGTCCATTACATGGGATGCTAAATTGTCTTGACTCTAGTCCCCATAATGCTTCCAAAATGTCTGCTTGTACCCTCCACTTAATTCTTGCTTTTAACATCCCTGATTTGGCACCTATGTCTCTAATGAACACAGGCAGCCTTTAAATGGTTCGTCTCCCAGGCCCCTGCTTGTAAATGTTTCATCTCCCAAGTCCCTGGTTCCACTTATCAAGGGTACCAGAAGTTATCAGAGATTTGGGATGCTTGGCTAGACTTAAAAATGCCCTTATGGTCATTAGTCTAGTACACACCTATTAACCTTTGAACATATTGGCCCATTTACTTGGGTGTCTTGTAGCCAACCGTCATCATCATCAACCCCCTTTTTCACATTTTCTACATGGGATGGAGGTGTATCAACTGTTGCCATTTCTCACAATTCAATGACACACTCTTGCCTTCTTTGACATTCATGCCTGACTGTTGCAGACCTTAATTTCCTCTTGCCATCTTCCTGTCCATCCCACATCTTCTTCACCAGATTGTCTTCTGCTTGTCTGCACATGTGCCCAAACCACCCTAATCTGTTCTCTTTCATCTCTTCTGCAATTGGAGCTACTTTGGCTTCTGCTCTTATGTCTTAATTTCGTTGTCTGTCCAACAGTATGCATCCTACCACCTGTCTCAGGTACTTCATTTCCATCACCTCTAGTTTCCTCAACTCCTCTGCCTTTACTGCCCAGGTTTCTGTACCATACAGTAGTACTGGTTGCACCACTGTTTTGCACATCTTACTTTTCAGCTTTTTTGGCATTCTTCTGTCATACACTACGCCTGACATACTGTGCCATTTGGCTACAGCCCCTCTGATTCTAGCTTTGACGTCTTCATTCAGACTTCTCTTCTCCTTAACCACCCTGCCCAGATACTTGAAGCTGTCAACCTGTTCCACTGTCTTCCCTTCTATCTGAATTCTCAGCTACTTCTGATTTCCTGTTTTAGCTGTCATCACCACTGTCTTATCTGTACTCAGTGTCATGTCATGTGCCTTCAGTTTTGCACTCCATTCCCCTATCCTTTGCGGAAGTTCTTGCTCATAGCCTGCCTGTAATGCCACATCATCTACATACAGCAACTTTGTTGATCTGTTCCCTCTGACCTGCTTTCTAATGTAATTCATCACCAGTATGAACAGCAGTGGGCTCAGAGCTGAACCCTGATGTACACCCACTTCCACTGGGTATCCCTGTGTGAGACTGAACACTGTTCATACTTGAGTCATTGGGTCCTTGTAAGTAGCTTGCACTAATTCTACCAATGTTTTTGGGGCTTTGAGCCACTGTAAGACTGCCTATATTATCTTTCTTGGGACCTTGCCATATGCTTTCTCCAAGTACATGAATGCCCATTTGGACTCTTTCCTCATCTCTAGCTTCTTCTAAACTATCTGTTTCACTGCAAACATTGGATCAGTTTGTGCTGCATCCTGATCTGAATCTGAACTGCCAATCTCCCATCTTACTTTCTACTACTCTGAGTATCCATTTATCAATCAACCTCTCCAGAACTTACATGCAATGTGACATGAGTTTGATACCTCTGTACTAACTACAGTTGTGTATGTCCCCTTTGTTCTTGTACAGTGGCATGAGTATGCTTGTCCTCCAGTCATCTGGGGTATGCCTTTCTGTCCACACTGCTATGGGTGCCCTCAGGAGCCATTTCTCCCCTGTCTCATCCACCATCTTTATCATATCTGCTGTGACCTCATCTTAGCCTGTTGCTTTCCCTGACTTCATGTTCCTTAGTGTTGTTCTTACTTTTTCTAGGGTGGGCTCCTCCATCTCTCTCATTGTAGTCTGTGTTTAGGGCAGTGCAGCTTCTGTGAGGTTTTCTTCATTCAGAAGCTGCTGGAAGTACTCCCTCCATTTGCATTTGATATCTTGTGGACTGGTAAGCAGGTTGTTGCTAGCATCCCTTCAAAGGGTGACTGTCTATCTTCTTTACCTTTCTGTCTTTGTCTTTCAACCTGATATAATTTATTTGTGCCATCTACTGAGTCACTTTACAAAAGCTGGTAAAGTGCCTCTGATGCCTTTTTCCTTGCAACTCCTTTCTTAGTCTTTTTGATAGCCAACCAGTATTCCTTCTTAGCCTGGTCCTTCTTTTCTATCTCACATTTTTTCCTGCACTCCCTTCTTTTGATGACTTTCTGGACTTCTGCATTCCACCACCAGCTTTCCTTATGTACTTTATTTCTATACCTGGCTCTACCACATATCTGTTCTGTAGTACTCACACATATTGTTTTTATGCACTGCCTTTTTTCTTCAACTTGACCTACTTCCTCCTCTTCTTGGGGTGCTAGAGGCATGAGTAATTCTTTGAACTGTTGTACTTTCTTTCCAGTCAACTTACATGCCTTCAGCCTTGGTCTCTGTTGACCTTATAGCCTTCTCTGCCCACTGCTTGCAGCTTATCTTGGCGACCAGTGGTCATGCTGTGGGCTAACTGTTTCACTGGGGATGACTTTGCAATCACTGATTGTACCCCAATGCCTTTTCCTTACTAGGAGGAAGTCTACCTGAGTTGCATGTTGGCCACTCTTGTATGTGATCTTGTGAGTGTCTGTCTTTCTGAACCACTTGCTGGCTACTATCAAGTCATTTGCCTGACAGAAGTCTAGAATGGCCTCTCCTTTGTATTCATGTTGCCCCACCCATGTGGATCCAGGCAGTCCTCATATCCTGATCTGTCTGTCCTGATATGTTCACTGAAGTCACCTATTATTAACACCAGTTCATGTTGTCCTGCTTTATCTAATAGGTCTTGCAACTGTTGTCTGAATGCACTCTTCTCTTTACTATCACAACCCTGCTATGGGGTACAGGCTCAGATTATGACTGCTGTCCTATCATTAGACTGGAGTCTGATTGCCATGAGTCTGTCACTAATTCTGATGACATCCCTCACTGCCTTCTGAAGTCTCTCTCTCACCACAATTCCCACACCATTTTTAGACTGTCCACCTCCTGTGTAGTAGACTCTGGATCCCAAGCCAAGAGGCTTTGCAGCACTAGGATGCATAGGATGTCCAGCCTCCTCATTACTGTCATGTCATCCACTTCCAGGCTCTGTTCTATTGGTGAACATCTGTATTTAGTGTAGCAATTCTTAGTTCATGTTTGGCAGGTTGACTGGTTTTATGTCCAGCTTTCACTAAACAGAACTATTCAAGGTAACCCAGGCTAAGCAACTGGACACCAGCTGGCCAGTAGCTTACTGGCCCAGGGCTGCTGGGCTTTATGGTGGGCACACACTGGCCAATAGGGGCACATATACCCCTCCCAACATTAGAATTATTCCCTGGCGTAGGTCATAATAGGCCAGGTCCTCAACCCACTTAATACCAGAAAATACCCATGCCCACACCATTGAGTGGCTAGCTGTGCCATGGCGCACAGTCTGTGATCCATGATCTCCTATGCACACCACAGTAGATGCCCAAAGTAGTTGATCTGTACAACTCTTTCCCCTGTAGGCATCATGTAGAGTCTGTGCTGCTGCCCACAGCTCCATTCATTGGTGAGTTTCAGACAGAAGTACTCAGTATGTTTTTTTTCAGAGGTTGGAGGAACCTCACAAAGACACAGGGAGAACATGCAAACTCTAAGCAGACAGAGGTCAAGATTGAGCCTTGTACCTTGTGCATGGGAGGCGAAAACCTTAACCATTAAGCCAATATTTTATTTAATAATGTACATTGCATTGCTTGTATGTAATTTTCCAGGTCTGGCAAAAATCAGGAAGGGTAATTCCAATAAATTTAAAAACTCTGCCATCAAACTAAATAGGCAACGTAGAGGGCTAACTGGGTCAAGCAACACCAACTTTGAGGTTAAGATAGCTTCCCATGTGAAAGATAACCATAAGACCTTCTTCAGCTATGTCAGAATCTTTAAGGAAAGCACACAGCAATGTGCTGAACTAGTGGTTAATGGTGCCACATTCACTGAGCCTGGTGATATAGGGAACCTGTTAGCGGACAAATTAATTTCCATCTTTACCCCTCTCTCACCCTCAACCGTCCCCCCCAAAATACCCTCATATATAACCCCCTCCATCTATAACTTAGGATCATGTACCCTTTGTGCTTGCTAAAGCCAAGAACATGGCCTCAATGTGCCCCAATAACAGCCCAGGATGCCTCCTGAATAATCTAAAATATGACTTATCAGGACCCCTGGAATGAGTATTCAAGTATAATCTTAAAACAGGCTTTGTGCCATATGAATGGAGGGCTGTGATGGTCACCCCCCTTTATAAGTGAGGACCTTCAACATATCCTGTAAAATACAGACACATTATTCTAACTAGTTTTATTATAAAGCCATGGAAAGGATTATCATGGAAATTATCAACTAGGACACAGGTGATATCCAGACACTGAGCCCATCTCGGTTTGGCTTTGCCAGAAGAAGGTCATGCTTACTGAATCTGGGTGACTTCTTTGAAAAGGTTACTAAGGCAACGGATGAAGGGAAAATTGTGCATACTGCCAACCTAGATCTGGCTAAAGCATTTGATACAATACACCACTTGGGCATTGTCAACAAACTTATGGAACTAGGTGTAAACACCTTTATAACATGCTGGATCGCTAACTGGCTCACTGATAGGATCCAAGAGGTTAGAATTGTTTAGGCCACCTCCACAAAGAGGCTGGTCACCAATGCAGTTCCCCAGGGCTCTATGCTCTAAGCCCACTCCTCTTTGGCATCTATTTCTTGGATGTCAAAGCCAATGTTAAAGGCCTTTGGCTAACCAAGTTTGCAGATGATTGCAAACTGGGAGCAGTCAGTGAATCCCCCCAAGATGAGAACACCCTTCAGGAAGGTCTCTCAGAGACAAATGTTTGGTGCCAAAGCCATGGCATAAAATTCAATACCAAGAACTGCAATACTGCATTATAGTACTTTTTGGTAAGCTGGCCACCCTGAATAACTATCAATAGAACACCCCTAAAAGTTGATGTATTAGCCAGGGATCTAGGAACTCATGTAGACAGTAACCTAGCATTCAACCAACATATGCCCCAGATACTAAGAAAATCCTTCTGTGCTGCTCACTTTATAAGCAGGGGCATGGCATCTAGGTCCAGAGATGTCATCATGCCACTGTACTAAGCTTTCATCAGATCCATCATAAAGTATGATGCCCCCTTTAGTACATACCTGACCAGATACATGCAGAAAGTGGAACATCCATAAAGGTTCCTTACAAAAAGAATACTGGGAGTAAACACAATGCCCTGTGCTGATTGCCTTAAAGTCCTGTCTCTTTACTTCATATCATACAGACTTCTGAGAGAGGATCTTTGTCTGGCAAACAAGGCATGCTTGGACTCTGTCTTGATGAATCTTTTGCATATCCGCAAAACAAACAGCATCAGAACTAGTAGATTAAAATACCTAAATTTTGTTTGGGATATAAATAGGACATGCTGGGAGACAGATATGTTTTTCAGAGAATTTTCATTCTCTGGAACAGACTCCCCATCCATTTGAAGCAGAGTTCCTCCCTATCCCTACTTAAGCAAAACTTGGACCAATTGATGGCTAGTTGGAAATTCATCCCTGGCTTGGAACCTTTGTCTGTGATGGACATAGGCAGTCAGCAAATCATGCCCTATACAAATCAAATGTGTGGGTCACATTTGGGATACACGGCTTTTTCCCTTCCCCATAGTTATATACACTGGCCCAGAGATTGCTGAACCTTGGATGTTAAGGGGAGCTTCTTTAACTCTATACTTCAGTGGCCTGACATTTAACCTTGGTGGTTATCCAGTCATAGACCTGAATTAGGCTGGATTAACAAAACCTCTTCCACGTTCATACATTATATGGGCCATCTGTTCAACAATTCCCATTCACAGTACATACCTACTTGCACAAGAACTTTATCTCACCTTTCCTGGGATTGTATCTGCTGTTATTAGAGACTAGTGACAGCCAGGAAGATTGCATGACTTAAACGAATTTCTTTTCACTCCTGTTTTCATACCCAGTATCTGTATGTATATGTTACTGTGACATACAGAAATGTCAGTTAATTTTCAGAAAAAGAAAACCATATGTCAAACTGTAGCATGTGCTAACCACAGAAGACTCCTAATATGTGCATTTGTGCTCACTGAAAAACAATATGAATAATTGTCCTTATATTTTAGGGCAAAATTCATTTTTTTTTAAATATTGCACAAAACATTATTACTGTCTCTGAAGCACCATTATTTATATCTTAATGAAAAACAGAACACACTTTGAAAGCTGTCTCTGTGCATGAGTCATAACCAACCCTCAGTAAGTAATACAGTGCACATATACATGGATAAATAAATTGTATTACTTTTTCCTAGCATGGAAGTTTGCCTTATGTGGTCCAGGAACTGTTTAATGCATCAGGCAGTAGAGATGAAAAAAGATATTCAAGTAGCAGAAACTGTCTAGTAGTTTTGCTTATGCCTACAAGCAGTTGACAAGCTTCATCCGGAGTTTGAGTCCCTCAGGTTCCACTTCCATACCATGTGACTCTGAGCAAGTCACGTAACCAGGAAGTGCTTTTGGGTCGGCCTGAAAAGGATACTTGTCCACTGGTCTCACGTGGTTAAAAAAGTGGATGTATAAATAAAATAAGAATTTAACATGCCTATAATGCCTAAGTCGTACACTGTTGCAGTTTAAAAAACATACTTGAAGGGAATTATGTTAGTTTACATACCACATATAGAGGCTCCACTGGCTTCAAAATTCCAACATCTATTCCTGTCAGCCTTTCATGTATCTCTGTAATACCACACTGAGCAAGAATAGCTTTCAGTCTGAAATGCAGAACATAAAAAATATTTATATCTGTGCTATTAGTTTTTTTGTTGTTTTTTATCTGTCACTCTGCTGTAGCATGAATTGTATGATGTCATTCTAGCTATCTATTTAAAATAATAAATCAAACACCAAAGCTAGATTCCTGCAGAGATGGAGGTATAAGTAATAGTATTTCATGAAAAATGGTGACGTGTGTGACCCTTTTTCTATGTTCGGCTGATCTTCAGAGTCCTTACTATAAAATGTGATGTGAATGACATCTCTCCTTGAGGGTTTCATTTATAGTTGTTAATAAGAGATCTGACATGAGCTCAAAAGGAATGCGGTGCTGCAAATAGCCCCTTTGCTGTCCCCAGCACACACACACATCATTCACTGATGTGTATTCTTAGCTACCAGTCATTGAACCATTTGCTATCTTTACAACTATTAGACAGTTTAACACATTCACAATTTCAACATCAGTCACTTCTGAAAACTATGACAAACCTCTTGTTTCACATTTGTACTTGATACAGCATCCTAAACGTCTTGCCTCTGGATTATTTCAGCTGCTAATCCTTTCGCAGTCCACAAATTTAGCAGATGTATGAATTTCATAGTATGGTCACTTATTAGTGAGTGATTCTAATTTGACACTACCTGTCATCAAACAATTTGTATAATTAATACACACGTGGATTGTTTACAATGCTAACATTGGTATGCTGTTTAAATAAATAAATTATTTACCTCAAACTGCATGAATGAAGGCAATAGTCCAATGAATCAAGAAGTCTGTTTGAGTCTGCAGCACTGCATTATTCGTAGACTTTTCTTTTTTCTGACATGAAATGGGCTCATTTGCAAGAAATCAGTTAAACTAGAGATTACACTGCATATCCTTATTTAGTTAATTGAGTTGGTGGGCAGGACTAAGGGATGTTTTCCAGTCATGGTCTGCTCATAGTTAAGCAACACAGTGCATAACAAGAAGTAGTGTTAATCACAATAGTGAGTAAAAGAGCAGACTAACATGCAAAATTAGTGATAAAACAATGAAAATGTATTGACTGCATGATTTAATATGACTGGGAAGCTGAAACCACTGAATCTTTAGCTCAGGTACTGATATATGACAGCTACGGAGACATCAGTAGTAGCATCAAGGCTTAATTAAAATGCATGGGTTACAGTGTGAACTGAAGAGATTTATTCATGTCAGGATAGCAGTTTTTCAGCACTATTTTTAGCTGGTTATGAAGCACTGCCCTAAAGATGGGAAGAGATGGGAATTTAACAAGTAACTCAGTTCTGTACTGTTAGGGCTAATTCTGTGAAAACTCAGTGCTTGCACAAAATCATTCTTTGTGATAACGTACTTCCATCTGATGAGACTTCTAGGGTACTGATGGACCAGAATAATGCATTTATTAGCATGCAATTAGACTGAGTCATTTGTAGACTGCTAAGCCAAATGGAAGTGCTGCCATCTTGGCTACTACATTTTCTGTCTTTCTTTGTCAGAAAAACTTTAGAGGCCAGATTCAAGAAGGCTTACACGGAGTTCAAGAGTAGTGTAAGCCTCCGTGTAAGCCTCCTGATTCAGGAACAGCCCAAATCTCCGTGTAAGAGACAGCTAACACGTCTCTTACACGGACTGGGCGTGGAAATGCTCAATACCTCATTTGCAGCTCCAAGATATGCAAATGAGGTATTTGAGCGATCCACAAAGCCAAAACCAGTCCGTGTAACGGACGTGTTAGCTGCAGAAATGTACTCAGCTGACAACTGAGTACATTTCTGCAAAATTAAAAACGGAGCTATGTCAGCTCCAAATAAAGGGTGCATATGTTTCATTAAGCATGCCAATGGCCAAATATGTGGCCATTGGCATGAAAACGTGTTGCAAAAATAAGTTATATAACTTTTTTTTTTTCACGGGATTTTGTGTTTAACTGCAGCACACCAGCAAACGGGTGCGCTACCTAAACTGAAAACCGAAGCTTATAAGCCCACAATTGTGGGATATATGTATTACATTGAATGTCAATGGAGGGACTTGCAGACCAAAAACAATATGGCCTCCGTTCAGTGGTTGTCAAGGGGGGGAAGCTCCGTGTAAGACATGTAACTAAGCATTACTAGGCAATCCTATGTAAATGAGGGTTACAATACTGAATCACACTGCCACATAGGTAATGAGCACTTTCTGAGTAGTGTAAGAGTTAGAGAAGGGGGAGGAACAGAGTAAGAGGTAGGTGACATCATGGGGAGGGAAGGATAGTAATAAATGTACCAGATTGGAGGGCAATGTAAGGTAACAGGTGACAGACAGACATCAGGGAGGGAGGTGTGTCCCAACAGAACACTAGGAAAGTCAAGAAATTGAGGGTGTACACTATCCCTACACTCAAAGTTTCTTGATATACGGGCATGCGCGCGTGTAAGGCAGATTCAACATGTGGGAGCGTGTTGCAAACTGTTTACAATGGTTTCTTGCGCTGCGTGTGTAAGGCAGTGTGCGCGCGTTTTAGCATGAATCAGACTAGCTAACACCGTGTAAGGATGTGTGCGCGCGTGTAACACCGTGTAAGGATGTGTGCGCGCGTTTAAGTGACTGTGAGCGTGTTTAAGCTGGTGTGCACAGTGCTCCCCCTCAGGAAACAGAGAGGAAACAGGAAACAACTAAAATCCAGGTAAACTGCCAGAGGATACTACTGGAGTTAATTGGTGGAAACAATTAGAAGCAGGCAATTACACAGGCAGACTAGAAGCCCAACCCAGCACTTAAAACACTGCAAGGAGCAGTGCAGGCTGTTTCTCACAACAGATACTGCCAGAAACTAAGCTATCAGAATTGAAAACTGAAAAAAGCTGAACTCAGAGCAGAAATGCTAGGGGCTGCCATAGCTATTATAGTCAGGCATAGGCGAATTGCTGAGGGTGGTGACTAGGGTTGCCACCTTTCCAAATGCCCAAAGTGGGACATTTGTGCCACAAACATCAGATTTTGCAGGGCAAAACATACCCACGGCCAGTACAAAGGACAGAACTTCAGTTTTTTGCCTGAATAAAAGTCTATTCTTGTAGCATTTTAGTTCCTTATTCTGTTTCTTATAACATTTATGTGTTTCAGATACAGAATAACTGTTTTATGCAACTATGACATAAAATATAGAAAATAATTTTGTCCTAAAATCTCAGGACATTTGCCATTTTTTCACAATGTTTGCAGGACACAACTGCCCAAAGAGGGACTGTCCCTCACAAAGTGGGACAGGTGGTAACCCTAGTGGTGACAATGCAGATGCTGACAGACAACCCAGAGTGAGGAGAAGGAGAAGAGTATACAGGCCCAGGGTCACCTACCATGGGTTACATGAGCTGGAGATAGTAGAGCGCTATAGAGTGGACAGAGAGCTCCTGCAGCAGATTGTTGAGCTGTGCAGGCCACGCCTCACACACAGAACCAACAGAGGGGAACCCATCCCAGTGGAAACCAAGGTATGTGTTGGCCTAAGAATACTAGCAACAGGTACCTTCCAGAGACCAACTGGCGATATGATGGGGATATCACAGGCATCAGCCTCCAGGGTACTGCACCAGTTCCTGGATGCCATGTCACCACATGTCAGTGATCATATATATGTCCCTAATGACCGTGAGGTTGTGGCCAGCAATATGTGTCTCTTCCAGCAAATAGCGGGATACCCTGAGGTGCTGGGTGCAATAGACATACGCATCAAAGCACCAGCCGGTGAGCGGGGTAGAGCCTACATTAACCGCAAGGGATACCCCTCCATCAACTGCCAGGTCGTGTGTGATGCCCAGGGCATAATAATGAATGTGTGTGCTGGCTGCCCTGGGAGCTACCACGATTCCCACATCTGGCATCTGACGCAGCTGTACCAATCATTTGCCAATGGGGACTTCCCACACGGACACCTAGTGGGGGATGCAGGTTATGCACTTGAGCCGTGGCTGATGACACCCATCAGAAATGCACACACACCTGAACAGGAACGCCATAATGAGGCACACGCACAAACACGTAATATCATAGAGCATGTGTTTGGGCTGCTCAAGTCACGGTTCCGGTGTCTGGACACATCTGGTGGAGCTTTGCAGTACACACCAACTACATGTACCCAAATGATCATGATATGTGCTATGCTACATAATATGATCCTGAAACAGCTGCAGCAGGACCAGCACAGGGCTGGGCCAAACATCCCCCACCATTGCCAAGGCCACCACAGGCAGGGTTGACTCGGAGGAGGAACAACCTGACCTTGTCCCAGTAGGCAGAAGGAGGCGCGCCCAGTATGCCCTGGCCTTGGCAAAGAGGCAACGATAGCACATACGCTTGGTCAGTAGGAACACTGGGACTGATACCGCTCTGACTCACTCATACAGTAACAGGGATGCCTAACATGACACAACCTGCTTCCAAACGTGCAGGAGTGTAGTATGTGTATCCGACAGAGGTGGCCCTGCAGCACCACCTGAGGCATGAATGCCATGTGTTAAGTAATGTAATATCATGTACAATATGCACACCTGAGGACCCCAACTAACATCCATATCCACGCATATGACCCTCACGGAAACAGCTGCACGTCATACAGTGATGTACATGTGCAAAAACATGGAACAAGATACAAAATGAGGGTGACTAGCAATAAATAGCATGGATAACCACACACCCATGTTTGTACCACAACAAGAAGCAACATGGAATAGCCATGGTCAAAACCAATGGCTAAAACCGACTACTACTATATAGCCTGCTGCAGACCACTGTCCTAATAGCAGGAACTGCCCCAGGCCTATGTCCATAGGTTCATAGGTTCATACTAGGCTATCTGCCCTAGGGCATTAATAAGCCTAGCCCAGAGTTTTGTGGCTTCTGCCACCTGCAAGTTGATGGATAATATGCCCATTATTTTGCTGTGCCTCTGTCAAGCAGTGATACTGAGGTTATCCTGCGGTATACCTGCAATCTCCCATCCATTGGTCAAGATCTCACTTGAACAAAGCCAGTGAGGTGCTCAGCCTCACATGTACCAGGATGCTGTTCCACAGCATATGGACTCTCTGGGTGATGAATCTGTCCCTCCAGCACATCCTATTAATATCTGTGTTGAGGTTTAGGTCTCCTGCCCTTGTAGTTCTGATGGATGTAGAGGTCTTGAGGTGAAGCATGTTCATTAATTCTGGGTTGGACATAGCCTTGTATGTCAGGCACAGGTCACCTCTGAGCAGACAGTAGCGACTGAATACAGCTGGAATTCCTTCAGTCGGGCAGCATAAGAAATATGTTTGAGACCCTTTCACCTCCTGTCGAGGAATTTGTGGGCCCATCCAATCTGAATGGGGCATTGTATGCAATCATTGGTCTGATGAGTGATGAGTACAGGGAACAATGACCTCCCTTGATCTAGATGTGAATCACTGCATGATGAGGTGGCCAATGTAGAAGGCCTTCCAAACTACCCTGGCAATGTGAGTGTCAAACAAAAGGTCACTGTCAACCTGGGTGCCCAGGTCCCTGATAACCTACGTTGTGCTTAGAGGATTGCCACCTAGATGGGAAGTAGTGGTAACCTTGTTCTTCCTGAAGGGTATGGCTATGCATTGTTTAGTGTTTAATGTAAGGCCATGGCTGTGGCACCAGTTATCTGTGTCTATGAGACCCTTCTGAAGGATGTCTGTGTCAGATGGGTTTCCAACTATGCTTCCCAGTTTGCAGTCATCTTCAAACTTTGTCAGCCATAATCCTCCTGTGTTTGCTCGTACTTCTGAAAAGTAGATACTGAACAAATGTGGGCCCAGGACTGAGCCCTGTGGGACACCACTTGTGACAGCTCTGGAGTGTGAACTGGCACCAGCAACTTTGACCCTGTGTGTTCCGTTACTTAGGCAGTTTGCAACCCATGCTGTGATGTATGGGTTCACAATTAAGCTGGTGATGTTTTCAATGATACCTGAGTGGGGTATTGTGTCGAAAGCCTTTGCCAGGTCAAGGTAGGCTGTGTGGACTGCCTTGGCCACGTCAATGGCCTGGGTGAGTGTTTTGAAAAAGTCAACCAAGTTTAAAAGGCATGATCTGCCCTTGACAAAGCCAAACTGGATTGGATCCAATGTCTGCAAGTCCCCTATGTCTTCATTTAGAATTCCCATTATGATCCTCTCCATAGCTTAGCAGAACAGGCTTGTCAAGCTGATGGGATGGTAGTTTCTGGGGTTGGTGGAGGCACCTCCTTTGTGAAGTGGGTCCACCATTGCTGTATGCCACTCCTTGGGAACATATCCTGAGATGAGGCTAAGATTAAACAGCTGCCCTAACTGCGGGTGTAATTACTCATTGAGTTCATGGAGCACACAACTGGGGACACCATCTGGTCCCATGGATAAAGTGTATTCTGCCTTGAATTGAGCAGTTCCCACCCCAGCAGTGGAGATGTTTGGGGGGCTACAATCCTCTGGTGTACATACCCCCCCAGTTGGGGGGAGGGGGGAGAAATCTGCACTGAACCTGTCAGCCAGTATGTTGCCAATGTCTGTAGGTGCAGTGATATCAACATCATTCTGAACTAAGTCTGAGCATATCTGGGAGTTTCCTCCCAGGTTTCAAACATAGGTAAAAAAGGCCTCATGATTGTCCCTGGAGTCCTGAGTGGGTTTACTCTCAAAACATGCCTCGGATGATTGTATGGGGGAACCCAGTGTTTTACTCACAATGAGCAGGGGTGTCTTCCCCCCTACGGATTACGCTCTATCTCGTAGTAGCTCCTTCCTTGTGTTGTACAGCTTGTTTATGGCTAGGGTCCACCAGACTGGATGCTTGCCTGTGGTACAAAGAGTCATTATTTTTGGGATTGCCTGAACCATGCAGTCCTGGAGGTGCTGGTAGAAGGCATTTCTAAGTGATACAGTGGCTTGGGTAATGGTGTCCGCTGGCCTGGGGGCCTTGAAAGAGACCACACCAGTCCTCAGAAATGTGAAGTCGGCATTTGAGAAGGTCTTCACCGTTTCTTTTCCCATCTGGGGTGTGGGTGGGATGTGGACTCCCACTGAGAGTAGTCCATGATCTGATCTCACCAATGATGGGTATACATCTGGTGTTGAACAGTGTGACCCCATGTTTGTGATGATGTGTTCTAGTATGTTGCCTCCACTTGAGGGGATTGGGACCAGTTGTTCCATGGCATTTCAGTGTATGAACTCTTGGAACCTTTGTGTTAGAGTGTTGTGGCATGATTAGTGATCCCAGTCTATATGTGGATAGTTGGAATCACCCAGTAGGATGGTGTTTGGAGATACATTTATCCCCTTCAGTGTTTGCAGGATAGCTGTGTGAGGTACCTGAGTTTGAGCGGGTGGCATGTAACATGCTACAAACTGCAGAGCAGTCTTGCCTCCGGTCACTGGCACCTGGATGGTCTCCGATGCATCGTGTGTTGCCACCAACCATGAGGTGAGGGTGTCCTTGATGAATATGGACACCCACCATCCTTCTTGGTGTTGTCGGGATGCTGGTGCCGGAATGCATGATATGAGGTAACACCTGATAGTGCCGGGGTGCTGTCAGAAGCTGTGAACCAGGTTTCAGGCACAGCACAGACATCAATGTGCTACATACTGAGAAGGGCATAGAGTGTGTGCAGCTTGAGGTTGAGACCTTGGGCATTGAGCAGCACTAGCCTTAGTGTCTTTCCTTTACTGTGTTCTAGGGTGGTAGGTGTAGAATCTGAATCTTGCATAAAAAAGGCACAATGGGGTGGCAAGAGCATCATCTGAAATCCGGAAGCCCAGGGGTAACAGGTGCAAGCCGTCCCTTGCAAATCACCGTGGCCTGTCCAGCATGTCATCCCAGGCAGACAGACATTGGACCCCCTTAGAATGACACCATAGTCTAAGCAAAATACTACAGCTGATCATCTTGTCTCTGTTTATGTGGCATCATACTTGGTGAAGGTAGGATACTGCCGAAGGTCAGGGTCATACCTGCCTGGCCTACATAATCAGAGGGATCCTCTATGTCTCTTTCCATGTAGTCCAGGAGGTACATCTCAGGTCGTTCACACCAGCATGGATTATGACTGGGTCAGACCTGTACTTGCAGTTTAGTGACCTGAGTGCTTACATTATGTGGTGGATTCCAGTGCCCGATAGGCAGCTTACTGTGACCTCCTCTGTACCTGATCTGGTGAGTGGGACATCAGTGTGTCTGACTATGGAGTCACCTATGACAAGTGTGTCTGGCATTGTGTTTGGCCTTAAGGGCTGTGACTGTTTGGCACACCGACTCTGTGGTCAATGTGTTGCATGTGCTGTGCCCTGTGGAGGCAGTTGTGTGAGTGTCTGCTGTGGTGGCCACTGCCATTCTGGTAGACTTCTGATCAGAGCCTCCGAGAGTGTCTCTGTGTGTCTATGTGTATGATCTTAAGTTGTGACAGTGCCATGTGAGACTGGATTAAAGATGTGTGTGGTTACCTTCACCTCTCTCTGGTCTTGCTAGTCCTATGTTGAGAGAGCTCAGCCTCCACTTTGGCTATATAGTTGCATCTCTCACATGTATGTGTGTTTTATGGCAGAAGGAGAGGGTTGTCAGTGTACATGAGGCAACTGTAACAGTGCCTCAATATTCCCAGGTTCACCAGCTGAGCAGGAGAGGACACTAGCAACTGATCCCTAGACATGCTAGAAGGAATAGACAAAACAATGTTGGAATACAGGGAGATATCAAGCCCCCAAGCCACATCATACTGTTTGATTGACAATAGCTACACATACACCGGTGTTTCATAGTGTCATAGTGTACTACTAGGCTATCTGCCCTAGTGCATGTATAAGCCTAGCCATAGTGATGTGGCTATTGCCACCCCTTATAGTGGTAATAAGTGTACAGAATAGATTCTGAATATTGTGCCTCTGACTTAGTAGTGACACATTATGACCCCCTTACGTAATTGAATAACATGACTGTGTCTCTGTCTAGTCTGTGCCTCCGTCTCATATGCAGTTGTCCAGATGTCTCCTGAAGAGAGTCAGTGAGGGACTCTGTCAAACATGAACTGGGATACTCTGCTAGAGTGTGAGATGCCTCTGAGTTATGACTCTGTCCCTCCAGCATGTCCTATACATGTATGTGCTGAGGTTCAAATACTCAGCTCTAATGGCTCTGGTGGATTTGGATTGCTTGCAGTGGAGCATGTCCACCAAATCCTGATTGGACATGGTCTTGTATGTCAGGCATAGGTCACCTGTAAGTATGCGGTATGACACTGAACAAAGCTGGACTTCCTCTATTCTGGAAGCATATGACATGTGTTGAAGAACCCTGATCTTCATGGTAGGTACTTTTCGGATGCAAAGGTGCAAAAGGCAGGATCTGCCCTGTACAAAGCTGAACTAGGTGGGAACAAGGGTCCGTGGGTCAGTAATGTGTCTGTGTAAGAGCTCCATGACTCCTCCCATATCTTTGCAGACAAGGCTGGTTAAGCCTGTGTGGTGGTAGTTGCCATGGTCTGTGGAGGCATCTCCATTGTGGAGTGGGACCACTGTTGCCGTATGCCAGTGTTCAGGTACATATCCTGTAGCAAGACTAAGGTTAAATAGCAGTTGTATATATGGGTCCAGCCCTTCTGGAGTTCACATAGCATGCAACTGGAGATACCAGCAGGTCCCATGGATGCTGTGTACTTGTCTTTGCTGAGTGTGGCTCTCACATGGACATCCAAGATGACAGTGAGGTTACATACAGCAGTGATAACTATCTTGTTTTGGGGGTGAGGGAGGGGTAAATCGCACTGAAGCTGTCCGGAATGTTGCCAATATCTGTCAGGTCACTGGAATATATGTTGTTGTGTACCAACTCTGAGCATATCCGAGGGTTCACAACCAGGTGTCTGACATAACTGAAGAAAGCAGTGTGGTTACCTTCATTGTCTTTGGTGATTTATGTCCCCAAGTTGACCTTGCATGTCTTTATGAGATAATGTAGCTTTCTACTAGTGCTGATCACAGCTGTCTTCCCTTTTGGAGATGTAGCTCTGTCTTGCATTAGTAACCCTCATCTGTCATACAGTTTGTTTATGGCTGGGGTCCACCAGACAGGACACTTTCCCTTTGTGGAGAGGGTCCTGTTTTCAGTTGTGATTGTATGGTCCATGCTTTCTGACATCTAGCTAAGGGAGGTCATTCTGGTTCTGCAGTTATCTTTCATCAGCATTAGAAATGACCACAACAGCCCCTGTGGGGTGTACCTCATGCACACACATCCAGCACCTGTAAAGTCCACAACAGTACCTCACCAGGAGTATGACAGAGCTGGAACACATGTAATGTGTAGTCTGATTAAACAGAGTGCAGCTCCACACACTGCCATGCTGTCCACCCAGATGCAAGCTGTGCCTGATGTAGAAAGCCATGTCCAAGCTGGAATCAATGCACATGCTGCACCTTGTACAATCTGAATGGCAAGGAGCTATGCACATGAGGGACCTGAACCCCAGCACTGACATATATAGGACAGGCTGTACTGCATTATCCAAAACACAGTACAGGTAGTCCATAGAGACACTGGTTGAGTCCCCTCAACAGGAATCCTAATGAGTGGATGGGAGATGGGAGGTTTACCTGGGTATCAATGTTATGTCACAGGTAGACAGAGGCACAGTATACTAAACAAGACATATGACATGGCAAACTACGCTTACAATGTGTTGATGGACAAACACATTCTCCGACTAGCATTAGGTCAAGATACCTCTTGAACACAGCCAGCAAGGTGCTCTGCCTCAAATGGACCAGGATTGTATTCCACAGCATAGGGAGTCTCCGAGTGATAACTCCATCCCTCCAACATGTCCAACATACATCCCTGCTAAGGTGTAAGTCACCTGCACTAGTGGTTCAGGTGGATCTTCTGAGTCTGAGGTGGAGCATGTCCATTAATCTCTGTTTGGACATGGCCTCGCATGTCAGACACATGTCACCTCTAAGCAGGCGGTATGTGAGTGAATAGAGTGTGAGTGTCTTCAATCTGGCAGCATATGACAGCTGTTGGGGTTCCTTGATCCTTTAGGTGGGGACAGCCAGGGCGTCTCTAATTGGTGCAGAGGTTGGGTGAGATACAGCAAGAATAGGGCATTCGACTCGATCACCGGTCTGATAAGTGGCGAGTACAGGGAACAATGACCCACTAGATCTGGATGTGAATCCCATCCTGATCAGGTGGGCAATGTAGAAGGTCTTCCTAGCCACTTTAGCAATGTGAGTCTCAGAAGAATGGCGACTGTCAACCTGGGTCCCCAGGTCCATGATAACCTCCTCTGTGCTTAGAGGATTGCCACCTATATGGTAGCTTGGGGTCACCTTGCTTTTCCTGAAGGGTATGTCTACACATGTTGTGCACTTTGACTTCAGGCCATGGCCCTGGCACCAGCTATCAGTTACTGTGAGTCCCTTCTGAAGGATATCTGTGTGTGATGCACTGTCCACTATGGTGCCCAGTGTGCAGTCATCTGCTAACATTGTCATCCAAAGTCCTCCCATGTTGGCCTGTACTTCTGGGAAGTACATGACAAACAATGGGGGCCAAGGACTGAGCCCTGTGTGACACCACCTGTGACCAGCCTGGAGTCTAACATAGTGCCAGCAACTCTAACCCTGTGGGTCCCGTCCTTAAGCCAGTTTGCAACCCATCTTGTGACATATGGGTTTACATTTCAGTTGTTAGGGTTTTCCACAATACCTGAGTGGGGTATTGTGTTGAAAGTGTTTGCAAGGCCAAGGTAGGCTGTATGGACTGCCTTTCCCCAACAATGGCCCAAGTGACCAATTTGAAGATGTCAACCCAGTACAAAAGGCATGATCTGCCCCTAACCAAGCCAAAATGGGATGGGTACAATGTCTGCATGTCCCCTATATCTTTGTTTATGAGCTCAATTATGATCCTCTCCATAGATTTGCAGACTACACTTGTTAAGCTTATGGGGCAGCAATTAACAGGGTCTGTAGAGGCACTGCCTTTGTGCAGATGTGCACAACTGGACCCTAACCAGGCTGTTGTGCACACTATGGAAATGTAAAGCAGTGATAGGACTAAAGCCCAGGATACTGACCACCACAGTGAAAGTACTGAAACACTACACTAGACAATGCTACAGTGTTAGGTCAGTATGAACGGATGTTGACAATTGTGTGCAAAGTATCCCATGCAAAACCTGCAGGCACAGTATACTCCCTGTTTTGTTCACACAAAAAGCATTTGGACAGTAACTACACAACATGGCACAGAACACACAACCATAAACTGGAGGTATTTGTTGAAGGTCACACTCATCCACAAATGTGATGGGCTGCAGAGTTCAACATATGTAAAGCCCACACTGGGCATGCTCACACACTTAGATAAATGAGACATCTTTCACACAACATGCCATGGGAAGGCTGAACTGGGCATGCTCACACACTTGGTCCAAATGTTACCCCTAGCAAATGTGAAAACACACCAGAGGATGCTCATCCCCTTTCTAGACACTGATCATGTAAGCACCCTATAAGTATATTGGAGAAAAGGATTCTCTAAGTAATCCGAATAGCGCGCCGTGCTAATGTGTCCGTCTGTAGTGTCATAACATAGTTAGGTAGGGGTTTGAATCCAGCAGATGGCAAGTGTGTGTGAAGGGGGTAAGTGTGTATGAAAGAAACATCCCTTTTGGCAACTGGGAAAACACACCAGAGGATGATCATTCCACTTTCTAGACTCTGATGATGTCAGCACCCTATAAGTATATTGGAGAAAAGGATTCTCTCAGTAATCCGAATAGCCGCCGTGCTAATCGTCCGTCTGTAGTGTCATAACATAGTTAGGTAGGGGTTTGAATCCAGCAGGTGGCAAGTGTGTGTGAAGGGGGTAAGTGTGTATGAAAGAAACATCCCTTTTGGCAACTGGGAAAACACACCAGAGGATGATCATTCCACTTTCTAGACTCTGATGATGTCAGCACCCTATAAGTATATTGGAGAAAAGGATTCTCTCAGTAATCCGAATAGCGTGCCGTGCTAATGCGTCCGTCTGTAGTGTCATAACATAGTTAGGTAGGGGTTTGAATCCAGCAGGTGGCAAGTGTGTGTGTGTGTGTAAGTGTGTATGAAAGAAACATCCCTTTTGGCAACTGGGAAAACACACTACAGGATGATCATTCCACTTTCTAAACTCTGATGATGTCAGCACCCTATAAGTATATCAGGGGAAAGGAAATCCCCCAGTAATGCGAATAGCGCGCTGCGCTAATGCGTCCGTCTCTAGTGTCTTAACATAGTTAGGTAGGGGTTTGAATCCAGCAGGTGGCAAGTGTGTATGAAAGAAACATCCCTTTTGGCAACTGGGAAAACACACCACAGGATGATCATTCCACTTTCTAAACTCTGATGATGTCAGCACCCTATAAGTATATCAGGGGAAAGGAAATCCCCCAGTAATGCGAATAGCTGTGCTAATGCGTCCGTCTCTAGTGTCTTAACATAGTTAGGTAGGGGTTTGAATCCAGCAGGTGGCAAGTGTGTGTGAAGGGGGGTAAGTGTGTATGATTGATATATCCCTTTTGGCAACTGGGAAACACACTACAGGATGCACATACCCCTTTCTAAACTATATCACAATTATGTATGGCGTTTGATTACAGACATGCCATGTGTGTTGTGCACACACAGAATGCCCATGTGTGTGGGTTGTCCCTCACAATAATGCATGGCATTGATTACACCGGTTATGGCAATGAACACATGATGTATGTGTGTGCCAAATACACATATGTACCTGTGACTTTCAATAGTTACCATGTGTGATGCCTGCCACATGTGAATACATGGTATTTGCACAGGGTAACATTATGACCGTGGTCTTCTGTGCAGATGCTGCATGTGGGATGTGTATATACAGTGTGAGATGTAGATGCTATCAGCCTAGTAGTGAGGATGCACACCTGGTCTGGGGCATAAAGTCTACATGTTGTTGATGTACAGGAGCTGCATGTTCTCACCTGTTGTGGGAGTGGTAAGACAGTATTCCATAGCAATGCAGTGACTGCATGCTAAGAACCATTCAGCTAGGGTGTTGTAGCTACACTTATTCATTAGCATTCAGTAATTTGTCGGAATCCCTGGTGAGGGTCTGATGCCAACCAAGGTCAGAGGTCTACCAGCCTGTGTCACTTGCTCAGTGATCCCTTCCATGTTCCCTATCATGTATCCCAGTGAGTGACATCCCACATCAGCTGTGGTGGCATGGACAATGACTGAGTCATATGTGTCCATGCATCTGGCTGACTTGTATGTTGTTGTTACAGTTTGGCCATGTGTTTCCATCTCATACATGTGATGTACATCAATGGGTAGGGGATAGGGTTGACTGTGTACATGTGGCAGCTGTGACATTACTACATGACACACATATTCCACAACTGTACCATAGAGGTGACTGACAACTGACCTTTGCACATGCTACCGAGTATTGAGATTACATTGGTGATTGACAGCACATAGGGCCAATGGTGAAAAAGAGACATAGGTCCATAGTTTCGTACAGGGATATCTGCCCAGGGCATGTATCCACCTAGCCAGAATGTGTGTGCCTTTCAACATGCATTGTGAATCTGTCTTGCTATGCCCTTTTCCAAGGTTAGTATACTGTGCCTCTTTCTCACAGTGACACATAAGTGATACCCAGGGTAACCCTACAATGTCACATCCAGTCATTAATATCGCTCTTGAAGATAGTCACTGAGTCAGTCTGCCTAACCTCTATTGGGATAATAATCAGGAATGAAGGGAGCCTCTGAGTTGTGAATGTGCCCCTCCACCATGTCCTATGTATATCACTCCTGAGGTTCAAGTATTTCCAGCGTGTATCCTGGTGGGATCTGGATATTCTGAGATGCAGCATGGCCATTACGTGAGGGTATGACCTGGCCTTCTATGTCAGGCACAGATTGCCTATGAAGAGGCAGTATGTCACTGAGTAGAGCTGCTGCTACTTTAACCAGTCAGTATGTGGCATCTGTTTGAGCACTTTGATCCCCTTGTCGAGGTACATATGTGGTAGCTCCAGTTGCTGCAGGTGTCTGGTAAGGTGCATGCCGACAGGTTCATCATAGTCAATTATGGGCATGATGAGGGATGAGTAAAGGGGCACAATGTCCTCCCCTGGCCTACATGTGGATCCCATGATGATGTGGCCCATATAACATGCTTACCTAACCACTTTGTCCATGTTGTTGTCAAATGGTAGAATGCTATCAACCTGCGTACCCCAAGGTCCATAATTCCTTGGTCTGCACTTACTGGAGTAACACATATATGGTACGTTGTGGTCAATTAGTGTTTGACAAAGGGGATGACTATACTCTTTCTGTCATTCACGTTGAGGCCATGGCTGTGGCACAAGTCGTGTGTTTGCAAGAGTCCCTTTTGGAGGATGCGTGTGTTAGCTGGTGAGTTGATTATGGTGTTCGGTCTGCAGTCACCTGCGACTTGCTGAGCCACAGTACTTCCATGTTGGCCTGTACCTATGACAAATATATAATGAACATGACAGCTCCTAGGGCTGTGCCTTGTGGGACACCACTTGTACCAGGTTGGAGGCTGACATGGCTCCAGCAATTCTACCATGTGTGTTCTGCCCTTGAGCCACTGTGCAATACCCATAGTGACATAGGGGTTAATATGTACACTGGTGAGCTTCCCTAGAATGCACAAGTGGGGTATTGTATGCAAGGCTTATGCAAGGTCCAGGTAGGCTGTGTTGACCTCCTACCCCTTGACAGTGGCCTTGGTGACTGTTTCAAAGAAATCAAACAGGTTTGATAGGCAGGATTTGCCATTGACAAAGCCAAACTGTGTATCGTGACATGTCTGTAGGTCCACAATATCTAGATATGTGAGGTTCATGATGATCCTTGCCATAGCTTTGCAGACAAAGCTAGTCAGACATATGGGACGAGTAGTGTCCAGGATCCGTGACGGCACCACCTGCATGTTGAGGGACCACTGTTGCTGTATGCCACTCTCTGGCCACATATCGTGTATTAAGGCTGGGATTGAACAGTGGTGTTATGTCTGGGTGTAGCTCTTCTTGTGGTTCATGTAGGACACAGCCTGGGACACTGTCTGGTCCCATTGATGCAGTGTTTATTGCTTTGGGAAGGGCATCTCTTACCTGAGCATCTGTGATGTCAGGGGGGGAAGCACTGTGCTGCGAGACATATTTTCCCTTTTGGTGTGGTGGGGAGAGAAGGCAGCATTGAACCTGTCCACTAGGATGATGGCAATGTCTGTGTGTTTTATATTTTGTGTGACATATTGGATTACCTCTGAGCGTATCTGGGTAGTACCACCCAGGTTACTAACATAACTACAGGCAGCCTTGTGATAATCCTCAGTGGCTTGTGGAATCCTCTCTCAAAGATGGCCTTAGACAATCATATGGGTGCCTGTAGTTGTCTTCCAATACTCATCAGTGGTGCCTTCACATTTTGGGAGGTTGTTGTATCATGTAGTGGTGTCATCCTTCTATTGTATAGTGTGTTTATGGCTGGTGTCTGGCGCCCAGGACATCTGCCTTTGGAGAATTGGGTCATGCTTTCATATGTGGCTTCATGATCCATGCATTCCTGAATGTGTCCACAGAATGCCTCTATACAGGTATCTGCAGTCTGGTCCATATTTTCAACAGGCCTTGGGCCTTTGAAGGTTTCCACATCATTTATGAGGGGTGTACACTTGCTTGACATGAGCTGTTGACAGACGTGCCGCCCTCCAGACAGAGCAAGGTGAGGGTCACAGTCAGCTACCTGTTGGGTGATAGAATGTGCCACATAACACAGGCACACAGGTCACTCCACAGCAAGTACAGCTATGAGGCAGACATTGTCCATGCTGGTGCAAACAACCTGAGACGCACCTCCCTGGACCACATGGAAAGAGACACAGAGGAGCTCTTACAGCACCCTCTCAAACTCAGGACTCCCACACAGCCTTCATGCTGACACAGGAGAGTTTAGATTACTCTGCAAACACCATCATACTGGGTGATGCCAGCTACCCAAACATAGACTGTGAACATTACACAAGCCACAATACCCAAGCTCTAAGGTTCCCATTGATCAGACATTCTTTGGCTATGGAACAGGTAACCAACCTTCCCACAAGAGGGCAGATATACTAGAGCTGATCTTTACAAACATGAGTACAAACTGCTCACCACTGGGAGTATATCCCTCATTGTTGCAATCAAACCATATACTAATCACACTGGAGTTCTGGATCCCCCACATATGCAAACCTCCAACACATCGATGTGTGTGTGTGGGAAATGTCCCTATTAGCAACCGTGACAGTATCGTACAGGATGCAGATCCCCCTTTTAAAACACTGATGATGTCAGGACTGTATAACTATATCACCTGTAGTAAAGTCATCCAGTAATTTGCTCTGCTAATGCGTCTTTCTTCAGTGTCATAACGTAGTTAGGTAGGGGTTTGAATCCTGCAAAGGGAATGTATGTGTGTTAGTATGAGTGTGGTTTATGTGTGTGCACTATGCTGGGAGGGTTAACTGCCTTTTGCCAACTGGGAGAACACACTACAGGGTGCACATCCCTCCTCCTACACACAGATGATGTCAGCACCCTCTAAGTACAGCATTAGTAAAGATTTCTCCAACTACTGCAAATAGCACACTCTGCTAATGTGTCTGTTTCTACTGTCATTGCACAGTTAGGTATGGGTTTGAATCTTGCAAATGGAAAGTATGTGTTTTACTGTTGGTGGGGTTAGTGTGTGTGCACAATGATGGGGTGGGATGTGGCTTTTGCCACATGGGGCTATGCACTGCAGGGTGGTCATTACCCTTAACAAGCAGTGATGTTGATAGCACCTTATACAAACAAAACTACAAAACAGAAGGTGGTGGTACTGATAACACATGTAAGGTAACACTTCTTCAAGTAATGTCCACAAAACGGAGTAGGATAATCAAACAATTCTTTTATTCTATACAGACAACATGACAACAGACAACTAACTGCCAGTACTCAGTATAGTGTTACATGCTACTGTAACACGCACATGTACCCGAATATACCTAGATAGTGTTCTGAAGCCTGAATGTGGCAAGTGTGTGGATGTGGGATGTGTCTGTGTGTGCATTTCCGTATGGGAAACATGTTTGATGTGGCAATCAGGGTATTACAGTACCTGATGCACATTACATCTTCCAACTGATGAGGTTGCCTGCACCCTGTGAGTACAGGTAGAGAAGGGGATGCCAGTAGTAAACAACATAGTGCACTTCTGAAATGTGTACCTGTCATGTATCAACAGCTACTCATGTAGGGTGATAAATAATGGGAATGGCAGGTGAGCGTGTGCATGTGTGTGGGTAGCAGGGTGTGTATAAATGCATGTGTGACAGAACAGATACATGTAGCTGAATCTACATAACAGCACAAGATGCATTGCCATAGTCAATGTTAGCATGTGATGGTGTGCAGCTGGTACACTTTGTTAAGTAGTATGGGTGCAGATAACAATTGAGGACATTCATACAGTTACTGCAGCAGGACTGCTGGGATATACACACAATTATACTGCAACAGTCAACAGTTACCAACATGTTACTACTTATACACATCTATGTAGTCACCCTGTGCATCAGCAACGTGTTTACCTTTACCTGCACCGATGTTGTAGTATGCAGGAGGTGGCACAGTGTCATCATATGCACAGGGTGTGGGTTAGGTAACTGGTAACACCAATTGACATGTGTGTGTATGTGTGTTTGTGAGGGGCAGCAGTACAGGGTGGACCGTTGTTGGTGCAGTGTGTGTGTGTATGTGTTTGCCCTAGGTGTTAGGTTTCTGCATGTGTGTAAGCACGCACACAGTCCCACATAATGGCTGCCATGTACAGGGTTTTGTGGACAGCCACAGACTGCACCTGTCAGGTCATCCAGATCAGTGTCTGTGGGCATGGACACGGTACCTGTGCCTGGCAGGGGTGCTACGGGCCGTATCCGGTACTAACCCAGACTGGGTACTGTCATCGGAAGCAGGGGTGTGTTGACTGGACACATTTCCCTGTTGGGACTGTCCAGAGCCACGTGCACATGGTCTCCTGGGGTGTCTGGATGACAGCACAGACCCAGCATTGCTGGGGCTGGTGCTGGCACTTGAGGCGCGCGAGTGGGCCTGTTGTCATCCGCGGCCACTGCCAGCTGGTGCTCTTGCTGGCATACGGCCACGTCGATGTCGCAAACACACACCATCGCCCTGGCCCATGGACATCTGGTTGTGGAGCAGCTGTTCTATGCCCCCACAACGTCTGTCAACGACATCTGTGAAGTTACGGATAGCATTCGCAACATCACGCATGCCGTCTGTCATGGCTATGCAACATGCTCTCAGCTCCCTCAGACCCTGTCTGGTGTACCTTTCCATACGTGCCTGTGCCTGCATGACAGTTCTAAACATAGTGGAGGTTGACATACCTCCTTGGGCACGTCGTCCAGAGGCAGTACGGCCACGGATGCCCCCACGAGAACCCATGGGTGACTGTCTGCGTGGTACCATTGGAGGCCTCTGCTCATGGCTGCCTTGTGGGGATGCATGTACCACAGGTACCACATTACCCTGATCTATGCCCACTGCTGACTGTCCATCACCTAGGGACAATGGTGACAAAGGATGTAACGGCAGGATGACTGTGCGCATTGACGGGTTGAAAGCTGTGTACTGTCAATTGGCTGACCAATGGCGGACCCAGACACACCTTCCTGCACCATTACAGACATTTCATCATCATCAGTACCTGGGGCACAAGATTCAGGTTCCCTGCTGCAGGTCACCAGAGCAGCACCAGAACCTACGGGAGGAAAACATGGAACACAGATTACAGTCTCAATACATATTTGAAAGAGATGCACTTCAATACTAATGCACACATTCAGAAATGGACACATGCACTCATGGACACTAACACACATGCACACTTGGGCACAGGCACACTTGCACACATGCACACCCCACAGTAAACACACACATCAGTACCGTGTTACACTACTCAATTTACTACCTGTCAATTACAGTTATTGTGAACACAGTCACCAGCATGTCTACTACAGAGTTACACTACTCTTCCTAGTTTTATAAATTGTTTTACAGATAATGTTAAAAAGACTCACCAGCATGTATGGCCTGCCTCATTGCTAGATGGGAGGGACCTGGAAGTGTGAAGAGAGTAATGTCAGTGGGCACATGTGTGCCATTCGTTTTGCACATGATACAGTACAGTAGTACACTAGTTCCCTTATACACATCAGCTGCACATCATGTCTGTATATATATCATGATGACAGATACATACCACATGCACACCTTATGCGTGCATGAAGTAACAGCGTACAGAACAGTCATATGTACATACCAGGAGTTAACTCTAATCTCACCCTTACCTCTCTTCAAACGTCAACTCAAACTGTACTTCCAAAACCACTGGCTTTGTTCTTCTTGGAGTCCAGGCTAACGTCCCTCTCCCTACCCTCTCTTCACCTTTAATCCCTCATTGTGCATAGAAACTAGCTTCTACCCTGTTTCTTTCACCTTGATGTCCTTCTATGCTCTGACCTACTTCTCCCATCCCTCCCACCTCCTCTTGACTGTCTTCCTTCTTTTCCTCACTTCCCTTCTTGACTCCTGCCTCTTCCATATCATTGTATCTGTCATACTCCTTCTACTTCTCTACCCTTCTGAGCCCTAACTATTATGTATATGGCTTTTGCCTATTTGCATAACCATTATGCTTTAGGTAGGATTGCTTTGAAACCAACGGTACATTGTGTATGACTCTAAACTGTTTGACTTCCTTACATGTATGTTGATTTAATTAACAGGCTGGTGTACAATTCTATTATGTTGGCTGTCTGTATTGACAACTTGTCTGTCTGCCTTTATTACGTTATGTGTGGAGCTTTTCTCCACAGGCCTCTACTGAAAATGAACTTATATCCAGCTAGACTATCTGGGTCAACAAATGTAAAAGTAATAACAATAAATGAATATGGCATCTTACCTGCACGCCGCTGTCTTGCTGCTGTGTGGATCCAACCTCCATCAGGATGCATGATTGTTGCTGTTGTTCTGGGGCTGGATCCACAACACTTAGCAGTAGCCCCTCCTGTCTGGTGAGGGGGATGTGTGGCCACCCACCTGTGGCAACCTGTTGCCTGCGGATATCTGCAGCACGCTGGCGGACATTTCTTATCAAATCACTGCAGTGATGTCTCACCTGCTCATATGTCCTATCATGCATGCCAACATCATTTATCCTGCTAACGAGGTTTTGCCACAGTGCAGACCTCTCCTGCTGATTCTGGGTGGTGCGTGAGAACAGGATGGCATAGTCACGCACCAGGCTCTGGTGGATCACGCCATCCTCTGCAGCAGAGTAGGCAGGATTCCTTTTGGTGCCATGTCTATCTGGAAAGGTACACAAACAGGTTATCAGCATAGTATCTCAACAATACATGGTACACATTCTATACAGGGAGTGTTAACTTCTACTTATTACTGATTGGTTAAAACCTGATTACAGTGTAGCTATCATTCTATGTCATTTGTACTAAGTACTTGGCCTTCAGACCAGTTGTTTTACATTAGGGAGGTTGGTGGCAAGCACTGTGGTGGCAGGACACATATCTTTCATCCATTGAAGTTGGGAACTACTGATTGTGGGCCCAGTGTACAAGTGTATTACTTCTGGTATGGGCAGTTGGCCTTCAGGCCAGTTATTTAACATTAACGAGGTTTGTGGTCTGCACTCATGTGTGACAATAGGCTGTACTCTGCCATTCATAGCTGGGGACATCTGGTTTCAGGTTTATAGTGCCTGCATATCTGAGCTGTATCTTACTGACATTGCTACACCTTGTTTGTTGTAGCAAACACTACATCCAGGCCTCCTGGATCTACCTTTGTTTATATGCTTGTTATCTGTTAGCTTGTTATTTCACTGGTATGCTACTTCCACATAGTACACATCTTCTCAACACATCTGTGACTCACTACTGTTATCTGCATTGCTTACTGTACGTACTTCCATGTTACACATGACAGCAAGTGACTGCTTGTCATTGTTGCATTTACTTAATTGTGACACATTGCACTTAGGTTACCTGGCATTTGCTCACTGACACTTTTATATCAGTCAGCAGTTGTAGGTAATGTCAGTACACCCTCACTCCCCACTGGACCTTGTTTTCAATCATTAGTGATTACAGAGTTCACAATAGTATTCTAGCATGTCCAGAGGTCAGTTGTCAGTTCCCTCCCCAGTCCAGCTGGTGAGTGTGGTACTCCAGAGACAATGTTAGAACAGATGCATGTACACAGACAACCTCCTCCTAACAACAAATTCAAACTCATGTGAGTGATGCAACCATATACCAGACTGGAGGCTAGGCTCTGTCTACTCAATACCGCCATAACCAGTCAGGTGGCAAACGCCATCACTCACTACACTTCCAGTCTCACGTAGACCTACCACAACAGCGGACCTAACACATGATCACACATGATCATACTTGTAGGCTCAGACCACAGCTCTGCCTATGCAGCAGAGACCTCCTAAGCAGACATCCAGGCAACCACTACCACATAAACGAACATGTGCAACACATCTCACACAAAGCCAATGTGCTGAACACTCACAGCCATTAACAGTTAACAACACACCTCATACACCTGTACTAGGTGCCTCTATCATCAGGCACACTCACATCACGTTCACCAGGCTTAACGAGGTGAGGGTCACGGTGTGCAGCCTGTCAGGCACTATGACCTGCCACATAACACAAACACTCAGGTAACCCCAAGGCAGGTACAGGTATGACTCAGTCAATGTTCATGCTGCTGTGAATGGCCTGACACATTCCTCCCTGGACTACATGACATGAGACATTACAGAGCTCTCTGAGCACGTAGCCCGAGACAGTTTGACCCTGACCTTGAGTAGCATCCTACCCTCACCTAGAACGATGCCACAATATCAAGGCACGATGATCCCTTCCAACAATTGACTGACATACTGGTGTCATTCACAGGTGTGCCAATGCCTGCCATCTTGGGGTGGTATGCTTTGCTAGGGACAGCTTGCACCTGTCACCACAGTCCTATTGACATTTGGCGGAGCCTCCTGCTACACCCATAGTGCCTGTAATAGGCAAGGCTCATAAGGCAAACCCACATCCATTTGTATCACAAAGGATGAGGAAGTAAGAGTGATGCTACTCAACACTGGACGTCTAGACCCAAGGATGCACGCACTCAAAACCCTACCTAGCATTCTGGACATCGATATCTGTGCAGTAACATGAACCTGTTTCAGGTTTCACAGGAGCACACCAGTACTACCACGTTATAGCTGTTACCATTCTTGTCGGTCCCAACACTTGAACAAGGGAGGGGGAGTATCAGTATTCAATGCAGATTCCCATGCCTCCACATTGGTGGCACAGTACAACATAGGTGTTAGGCCATTGAGTACAGAAGACGTAGTTGGGAACCTGGGGAAGAAACATGGTAGCGGTCTGTCATTTGTCTACCACATGGCCAACGTGGATTGACAGACATGTTATATAGCCCAGCTAATCATGACTGATTCACATGTATGGCAGGGGAGGTTATTGTGCCTCTTTACTCATCCATCATCAGGCCTATAATTGCGTACAATGCACCTTTTGGGATGTACCTAACCAGACACCTACAGCAACTGGTACAGGACAACAGTACATCATCAAGGGGATGCAATGGCTCACACAGATGTCATACGCTGCCCAGGTAAAGTGAATCCAGCTGGACTCAGTGGCATACTGCCTGTTCAGAGGCAATCTGTGCGTGCCATATACAGCCATGTCCTACCTAGCAGTAATGAACGTGATGCACCTCAGGCAATCAGAGTCCCATACAGCCACATGCTCAGGAGAGCTGGACCTCAGCACTGACATACATGGACATGCTGGAGGGGCATATTCCTAACCGAGAGGCTCCCTTCACTCTGTAATGAGCTCACACTACTGGTTAGGCAGAGTCCCTCATTGACTCTCTTCCATAGGAATCTGGATGAGTGGATGGAGATCATAGTTGTACCCCAGGTATCACTTCTATGTCACTGTTAGACAGAGGCACAGTATACTAAAGTCGGACAAGGGAATAGCAGCATAACTTGTAATTGGGTGGCAAAAGACAAACACATTCTACTAGGCTTACCAATGCCCTAGGGCAAATAGCCTAGTATGAACCTATGAATTGTTCATTCTCAACTGTTCGAGCTCATTACAGAGTGAAGGGAGCCTCTCAGTTAGGAATATGCCCCTCCAGCATGTCCATGTATGTTCTATTCAGTCGCTGACCGCTTGCTCAGAGGTGACCTTTGCCTAACATACAAGGCCATGTCAAACCCAGATTTGATGAGTATGCTTCACCTCAAAAAATCTAGATCCATCAGAGCCACAAGGGCGGGAGACTTAAACCTCGACACGGCTATTAATAGGACGTGCTGGAGGGATAGATTCATCACCCAATGACTCCCTATGCTGTGGAACAAAATCCCAGTATATGTGAGGCAGAGCACCTCGCTGGCCTTGTTCAAGAGAAATCTTGACCAATGGATGGGAGATCGCAGATATACCCCAGGGATTACCTCAGTGTCACTGCTTGACAGAGGCACAGCAAAATAATGGGTATAGTTCCCCATTCTAAAGGGGTGGCGTAAGCCACAAAACGATGGGCTAGGCTTGTAAATGCCCTCGGGCAGATAGCCTAGTATGAACCTATGAACATGTGTGTACTGCTATAGTACTTCTGCCATATGTTGCATGTGTGTGTGTTGTGGGGGGTGCACAGGTAATGGCCGATACTTCTGCACAGGTGACACGTCTGACACATTCTGGGTGTTCATCCATACATACTGGATGTGTGCTGCCATCCAACCCTGTGATGTGGACACACATTACTCAGCCTGGATATACATATCCGAACAACACCACAAGCACAGTACACTACCTTGCTATGTATGCATGTAATTACACAGTTATTCAGTAGTTATGACAGTGATGCTATCCATGCAGCCCACTGGGCCAGTGGAAGCCACAACACACACCGCCAGCACCTTTGTATATGCTTACCACAGACATCCCACATACTGCATGTACTGTGCACACAGATATCTAACCCAGAACAACTGCACACCACTTATTAATCCTGTCCAGTGGACTACAGATACAGGCATATTGTATAACAATAGTAGGAGGCTACTGCAGCACAGGGCAGATTCACATGACGGGAAGGCATCTGTTGTCTGCAGTGTTAAGATGCTTCACATTCACCAAATGCACAGATATTGGCAACATTGTTGCAGACAGTTTAGGTGCAGGTACCCCCCCCCCCATTGTTCTACACACGTGTTATTAGTTATCCCAGATGACTGTAACCTCCATATCCTCTCACATGTCCAGGTGAGAGCCACACTCATCATTGCAGAACACATATCATCACTGTTACGAAATGGTATCCCTGTATGTGTGCTACATTCACCCCTGGAGGACATAGCACCACATGACAGACTGATATTAATCCCTGGCCATACTACAGGATATGTACCTGAACAGTGCCATACATACACAGTGGTCCCACACCAATGAGGAGGAACCTCTACTGACCCTGGGAACTACTGCATCATATGCACAACTGGCCTTGTGTTCTAAGCTATGGAAGTGTTAGTTATGGCCCACATGTACAACAATATTACATATGTTTATATTTCATGACTATGTACACACAACCTATCTCATGGACATACCTATAGATAGTGAACTATGATACATTTGGAGGTGTCACAGTATACACAGGATTAACCTGCTACTTTGCATTACCTGTGTTTGTGGCAGCTGTTGCTGTGCCAGTGGTGCTGCTTGCTGCTTGCTCCTTGCTGCTTGCTGCTTGCTGCTGCTTTTGCTGCTGGCAGTCCTAATATTTGTTTGGTTGTTTGGTTGTTTTCTCTGTCTCTCTCTCTCTCTCTCTTTCTCCGTAGTGTTTGTGCAATGAATGTATTGCGTGAGTGTAGTGTGGGTACTCAATGCTTTTGTAGGTATCTGCATAGGTCCATGTGATGGCCTCTGCACCAATTGTAAGGCAGCAGTTGCTAATTGCATGCAGCTGGGTGTGTACTGATTGCATGTCTCACTGTGATTTCAGGACACTGCTATAAAAGGGTATGTGAGATAGGCGTTGTCCTTTCAGATTGTAGGGCGTGGACCATGCTGGTATGCTGTTGACAGTGTTTTGTGAGTGTGAAGGTTAGTACATCTCCCATGCTTCATGCTGTGTTGTAGATTCAGGTTGCTGCATTTATCTTGCCTGTTCCCTGTAGTGAGTGTGTATGCATACTGACACCTACAACTATATGTCATATGTATTGCTATATAAATATATATATATATATCTGTGTACATATACATACTTTCATATATGTACATTAGCTGACATTATTGGGTACAAGCTAACAATTAGCAGGGCTGTTTCTGTTAACACTACACTAGTATGGGAATCCAATAATTGGGACTATAAAAGTCTGCATGACATGCTTTGGGTAGTAGACATACTATATTGCCTTTATCTTCATTCCTACTATTACATGTTCCACTTATTTAGCACTATATTCCTGTATGAGAGTCATGGCTTAGTGGTAGGTCATACAGACTAGTGTTACAATGGTCTTGTGGTAGGGCCTACTAGTATGCTCATATTCTGCTTTTGAGTTGAGTATAGGGCCTATCAATCAAAGTGCTGGAGGCACCTTTAAGCAGTTAAAGGGTTAGTAGGTCTCACAGGAGCCAGGCTGTGTTGCAGATTCTGGTTGCTGCATATATCTTCACTGTTTCCTGTAGTGAGTGTGTATGGCTACTGAGACCTACAACTATATTTCATATGTATTAATATATATTTATATATATGTATGTGTAGATATACATACCTTCACATATGTACATTACCTTACGTTACTATGTACAAGCTAACAGGTAGCAGGGCTGTTTCTGTTCACACTGAACTAGTATGGGAATCCAGTAATTTGGCCATTAAAACTCTACCTGACATGCTTTGGATAGTACATCTCCTATATTGCCTTTATACTGATTCCTACTATTACATGTTATATTTATTTTAGCACTGTGTTCTTGTGAAGCAGGCATGGCTTAGTGGTAGGTCATACAGACTAATGTTACCAAGGTCCTGGGTTCGAGACTGACGGTGGGAATTTTTTTTACTTTGCAAACTTTCAAACTGAGTACAGGACCTGTCAATCAAAGTGCTGAGGCCACCTTTAAGCAGTTAGAAGGGTAAGTAGGTCACACAGGGGTCAGGCTGTGTTGCAGATTCAGGTTGCTGCAATTATGTTCACTGTTTCCTGTAGTGAGTGTGTATGGCTACTGAGACCTACGACTATATTTCATATGTATTAATATATATTTATATATATGTATGTGTAGATATACATACCTTCACATATGTACATTACCTTACGTTATTATGTACAAGCTAACAGGTAGCAGGGCTGTTTCTGTTCCAACTGAACTAGTATGGGAATCCAGTAATTTGGCCATTAAAACTCTACCTGACATGCTTTGGATAGTACATCTCCTATATTGCCTTTATACTGATTCCTACTATTACATGTTATATTTATTTTAGCACTGTGTTCTTGTAAAGCAGGCATGGCTTAGTGGTAGGTCATACAGACTAATGTTACCAAGGTCCTGGGTTCGAGACTGACAGTGGGTATTTATTTTTCTTTCCAGACTTTCAAAATGAGTACAGGACCTGTCAATCAAAGTGCCATAAAGGCACTTTTAAGCACTTTAAACCAGGTCTGCGCTCGTTTGCGCGGAGGTAACGCATGCGCACTGGCAGTTAGCTTGTGGGAGCAACGCGCAAACGGTGTGCGTTGGGATAAACCTTAATTGGCTAGTGACACACATGTTCAGCTAACCACAGCTAGTTGCAAACGGTTTCAGCCTATTAAACCGGTGCTTAGCAACGGGCATGCAGTTTGCAGCTTTTTAAACACTACTCAGCTACGGGCACTCCGTTTCACAGCAGCTTAGCTATCTATACATTTCTGACTATTTTTATTATTGTGTTACTTCGGAATATATGCTCCATTTCATTCCATTTTACAAAAGGGAATACATTTACATTTGTACAATACTGTCAGGGGGCTTTTTCGTGCTTATTTACAAAAAAAAAAAAAGGTTGTTGTGGGGGCTCGAACCCTGCCTGCCTACTCTTAGGCTGGCAACTCTACCACTAAGCTATTACTTCTTGGCTTACTTTGCATATTTAGTTCTTATATCCTTTTCCACTGACTGCTAACTGTGATTGCGCTAGTAACACACCCGCGCACACGGGAGCACACAGTAGCAAACATTTACGGGGTTTAAAAAAAAAAAAAGGTTTTAATTTAATTTTATAACATCTCTTCACTTTATACAGTGATGGTCTATCGGGGCATGTGTTGTGTAGTGTGTTTATTCACATTTCCATGGCCTCTCTCGTGGCTGTTTACTTTCAGCCATTCTAGTCTTCCGGGGGCGTGTCCGTTTGCAGGGCTTAGCCTACAGACACGCTCCCTACTCTCTTACACGGACCGTGTAAGAGTTACTAGTGTGATTCAGCATGCCTCATGCACCTCATGCATATGCATGACATGCTGACATCACACAGTTTCACTGCAGCCTCCGTGTAAGAGTTATAACTCTTACACGGAGGCTTCCTGAATTTGGCCCTAGGTCTCAAAATATGTTGCCCCCAGCCTGACTCTAAGTAGGTAACTTAACTAGAGAGTCCTTCTGGGCTGAGTCTGGAAAAGGTTTAAGTGGATCAGTACTCTACCCTGGTTAATAAATACAGGTAAGAGATACAGAAAAAACAAACCCATAAAAATACAGCTTTCTGTGTATATATTGTAAATATGTTAAATTAATAAACATTTTCTTGAAAAGTAAATAAATAAGCAAATACACAAACAGACAAATAAATAGAATGCAATATAAATTGCTAGACATACAGACTGTGCATAAAATAATTCACAATAAAGTGTCTTAGCAAAGACATGGACATATGATTCCCAAAATTCAGTTTATGTTTTAGTGAGTGTATATATATATATATATATATATATATATATATATATATATATATATATAAGCTAAGAAGTGTTGAGGCCATTATAATTTATTCAAATGTATATTATGCATAATGTCTCATTAACAATGAGGTTTATTGAAGCATATTCAGATAGGAGAAGAAGAGAAGGACTTCTTGGCCAAGTATTTTGCATTTTGCCCTATATTTTAAATAAACTGCAGATATCTCTTAAATAATGTTATTTTCCCCACCCACATAACAATTGTTGCATGTCTGTCCCACACATTCTTGAATTCCATCAGGTCTTGACCCTACATCCTCTGCAGGAAGGCTATTCCAATCATTTAACCTTTCTGTGAGGAAATATATATTATAGCTATGTCACATCATTCTGATGCATTATTTTTTTTTCTTTTTTTTTTTAATACCCTAGCCTTTTTTAAATTCCTTTGAGTCACTTAAATATTCTCTAATATCTAATTTCAGCATTAATTCAATACTGTACATATTATAGTTTCATATGTTCACAGGTACTTACTAGCCTATTGATCCATGAGGATCTTTGAAAGTCTAGCTATACAATCCCATGTAGTTTTAGCACTTATATCTTAAGTATAAATGCAAGGAAAACTAAAGCGGTACAGCAACACAATTTATTTCCTCAGTCATAATTTCTGTTTAAGTCATCATTGGTTGAAAAGATTGTGTAAAAAGAAAAAATATATTTACCACACACTTCAGAGCATATAGGGGTTATGTCTTCTTGAAAAAGCTGAAGAGCAAGGCAAAATGAGAGAAAAGGAAGAAAAAAGTAGTGTGCATAGTATGGGGAGCCCATGATGGGAAGACTGGAGAGTATGTGTGTGTGTGTGTGTGGGGGGGGGGGGGTTGCTGAAACAGTAGGTCTAGGATGTAATTTCATCTAAGTCCAGACCTGTGCATAAAGTTGCTGCAATGCATCATTGTTGCAGCTAAATGCCAGTAACTGTAAATATCCCTTTGTGAGATGGTCCAACATAGTGTGGTACACAGTCCGGTTGTAAAGTAAGAGTACTGTAGCTACAGGTCAGTCTGTGTGCACAACTCCTAAAACTTTGTAGTATAAACTAAAATGTTGCTTAGGAGGTGTGGCAGTGACAAGGTGATACATAGACTTGAAGTGCTCAGGGGGCCCCCAAAATGGTAACACCAGCCCTGAGAATGCTAATGGGGTAGGAGATGGCTGGAGCTGACACTTTCAGGTATTCTGGGGGTAGGTTGTCAGGGGAATTGCTTCCTGGTTTCAGTTTAAGCAGGAGTTTGTTTATAGTAGATGTTGGGATTGGAGAGAGAGAAAATATGGTAGTGGGTGGATCTTCTGGGTGGTTGTAGTTGGTGGCGTGGTTAGTTTGAGAAGGTGGGGTGGGAATGTGGCAGTTAGTTTGGCTATAGTTTCAACAAAGTATGAGGTAAAGATTGTGGCAATTTCTAGGGGTGTTTTTTCGGGGTGTGGACAGGGATTTGAAATTATGCTGCAATTTAATATAATGATTCTTTTTGTCATTGATCACTAGACATTTGACTTTGTTGCGATGGTGTCTGTACTGTTGGAGGTTGGAGAGATTGGTAGTTGTATGCCATTTTTTCCAGGCTTTGTCTCTTATGACCATGGCCTGCTTGGTACATTTTGAGAGCCAGATACAGGTTTTTGTTTTTACTTTTTTGTGGCGCAGAAGAGCATGGTAGTTTAGGACTTTTAGGAAGGTTAAATTAAAAAATTAAACCACTTCATCTAGAGTTTTGAGAGAATATTTTAAAGTTTAGAGTTAGAGGTTTGGTTGTGAAGAGTAAAAGTTTTGATTTTTTGGGATTAAGTAACAGCTGAGCTTCGTTAAGCCAAGATTTGATGGCAGAAAATGCATTTTGTGTTAACTTTAGGAGATCCAAGATGTTGTTAGAGGATGTAATTATTGTCAGATCATCTGCTTATTGAATGAGTGTACTTTGCAGGGATGCTTTATGGAGATTATTAATAAATATGTTAAAAAGCAAGGGCCCAAGAACAGACCCTTGAGGAATGCCTGTGTTGTTGAGTAGGTAATTGGATTGGTTACTTTTCCATCTAACAGATTATTTTCTGTTGTGTAGATAGTTATGGAACCAGGATAGCATGTGTGGGGAGCAGTTTACGGTCTCAAGTTATAAAAGTAGTTTTGAGTGGGACACTGTATCAAAAGCTTTTGATACATCTAGTAGGATCACTGATGTTACTAGCTCTGCATCAAGAGCTTTCTATACAGTATTGGTAAATGACAGTAAGGTTGCTGTTGTGCTGTGTGCTGGCTGAAAACCATGTTGGGTGGGTGCGAGTAGGTTATTGTCTGTGAGATGTTTTAGCAATTGAGAATGAATACAATTTTCTAAAATGTAAAAAAAGAAAGCAGCGTAAATACCAGTAAGACAAGGCGATATCCTGGACAGTCAGAACAGTTTATTGCTCACACCATAGACAACGAGACAAAGGAATTAAAAACAGGTAAAAATTCCACATAAATACTGAGCGCTTTCACCCGCTCGACTACCTGCGGGTTTCTTCAGAGTACATTAAACAATTCTCTGCACCAGTCTTATATACTAAACAGATAACTAATTAGTAAATTGTTAATAGAATAATTGAGTCAATTAAACAGCCATTTAAAGTATAAGGTAAAAAATGTTCTTCCTTTTTTAAAAATGACCTAACCTCCACAGTATTAAATAGTGTATTGAAACACTTTATCATAGTTGTACCATATTGTGTGATGTACAAATCTAATAAATAAAAAATAAAAATAAAAATAATAATAATAATACTAATAAAAATGAAAATAATGTAACACATACTATGAATAAAAATGTTAATATGAGGTACATACAAATTCTCTTAAGATGTTAATTTTTGATTATAATAAGGATTTGTAAAATTTGTAAAATTTATTGTCTAGTAAGCAATTTTAAGCTTTTGTGAGGGCATACAACTACATTGTGTGTCTATGTATCTAAGTCTCTATATATGAAAGACTTATAAATATTTTTTATTTTGAAAAAACATAATAAATACATAGTAAATACATTATAAAACCATTATATATCATAAATAATTGATTGATTAAATAGTTATTTAATTGTTATTAACTTGTAAAAAATATTAAATATTGTGTAATAAATAAGTATGAAAATATATAAATATTTAAAAAAATACAATAAATCTAAAATGTGAAAATTATAAAAATTACAAAAATTACAGGAACTGCGTATATGTTGTTTATATTGATCAAATATGAAATATGTAAACTCAGTGGTGATCCCTAAGCACATAATTGTAAAATTGTTATGAAATTGTGATCAAACTCAAATTACACACAAATGGATTTTTGTTTAAGAATACTTGCAATACTAATATGCCCATTCAAACCCGGTGTTGTGCCAGCATTAAGACGGAGTTGCCACAAACATTCTCTTGTTAAAAGCAGGTTATCCAAATCCCCTTCTTTTTCCCAGGGGTTATAAATTCTATCTATAATAAAGAAGATGAATCTTTTAAAATTAATGCATGTAGTGCTATGCATATAAAGAGCATTAGTTTCTTTTTTGTGTTTAATATCTCTTACGTGCTCCATGATTCTCTCCTTTAGTTTTCTCTTAGTCTTCCCTACGTAATATGCTGGACATGAAGTGCAACTAGCCAAGTAAATAACCCATTTTGTATTGCAATTACATAAACCAGGGCATTGTAATGTTTTACCATAGTTGTGCACTGTACAATAAGGTCCGTCATTTATGTACTTACAGCTTTTACAAAATCCACACTTTTTCATTCTTGATGTTTTGTAACCTTGTGTCCTGCTTTCAAATATCTCTTTCATATTAATGCCCCTGCTATATGTAATTCTCGGGTGTGTACCTACTGTGTCTTTGAGTTCTCTGCTGTTGTTTATTACACAATTCCAAGTGTCAGTTAAAATCGTTATTATTGCTTTAGAATTAGCATTATATGGTATAATAAATGAATCCTTTTTATTTATCGAGTCCTGTTCCTTGGACCTTATAGTTTCTCCACTAATAATTATAGGTTTATATTTTGTATTCCTATCCCTTAATACTTCCTTATTTAGAGAATCTAGGAGGTTTTGTGGATAACCTCTTTCAGCAAACATATCCTGCAAATGTTTACTCTCATACAAAAAATTCTGGTCATCACTGATGATACGTGAGAGTCTAACTAGTTGACCTTTCACCAAGTTTCTCTTTTGGAAGTGGGGATGATTACTATCATAGTGTAAGTAACTATTTGAATAATTTTTTTTACGAAAAATGTTGGATTCTATCTTACCATTTTTATTGTACATTCTTATGTCCAGGTAATCACACTGTTCATAGTATATTTGGAATGTAAACTTTAAGAAACTAGTACTGTAATTTAAGAAATGCATAAATTCTTGTATTTCACCTTCTTCTCCCTTCCAGAAGACCAATATATCATCCAGAAATCTTACATAAAAAATGATTTTTTCCCAAAACTTTGATACAAAAACTTGTTCAGTCTCCCAATGTGCTAAAACTAGATTAGCATAAATGGGGGCACATCTGGCCCCCATTGCCACTCCTGTACATTGTTTGTAATGTTCTCCTTCCAGGATAACATAGTTGTTGTTTAGTATCATTTCCATGAAATCTACTAATAGTTTGCGTTTGACAGTGTGATAACCACTGTATTTGTCCAAGATTTTTTCAAAATACTCGAGTCCTTCTTTGTGAGGTATGATACTAAACAAATTAATAACATCTATTGTTAACATAAAATACTTCTCTCCTTTGTAATTATAATTAAATTCTCTCAATTTTTCTAGACAGTGCCATGAGTCTTTAATTATGTGGGAGAAAATTATACTAATGTCCTTACAATGTACATCTACAAACCTTGCTATTGTTTCAAGTTTGGAATTTTTAGCAGAAACAATTGGTCTTAGGGGGGGATTATGAATGCTTTTATGTACTTTAGGTATGCCGAATATGGTTGGAGTGATTGGATGCTCAACAACTAAAAATTCATATTCTTGTGTGTTAATCATGCTCTCCATCAAATAATCATATAGTAACCAGTCAATTTTTCTATAAGCTCTTTGTACCTCATACTTAGAAACTTTATTGTATGTTTCTTCATTTTCTAACATAGTTACCATTTTGTTGGTATATTCTATTTTTGGCATGATAACTACTCCACCTCCCTTGTCCGGCTTCATGATTCTGTATTTATTGTTAGTACATAAATCAGAAATGCAAAACCTCTCAGTGTCAGTCAAGTTGTCCTTTAACACTTGTTTTTTCTTTAACTCCCTCCGTATTTGTGACTCGCATAAAGATTCAAAAACCTGAATAATTGGGTTACTGGGAGGTATAAAGGTGCTAGATCTTTTGAGTGTAATGGCTCTAGTTTCAACTTTAATCTCCTCATGTGTATTTACCTTGGCAAAAAACATTTTTAAATTATGTAATCTCACATACAATTTCAAATTAATGAGAATTTTGCCTATATCACTTTTGAAGTGTGGAACAAATGTAAAACCTCTTTTAAATAAAGAAATGTGACTTCTATTCAGGTTCAGATCACTATAGTTGTAAATGTTGAAACCACCACTGTTAATTACATCACATACATCTTGATTCACTTTTTCAGAATCAAGAGTTAATGGATCAATGACACTGAGGACTGTAAGATTCTCATCAAATTCGTTATCAGGCGTGACATATTCATAATCAGTACCTACTAGGTTGAAATTGTTACCAGTCCCATTTCTAGTAGCATTTTCTGTGGTGGTCTCAATATAAGTTAATTCCTTTGATTTTACAAGTGAGTTGTTGTAAATTGAGCCATTTAATAATAATGGGAGTTGGTCCTGAAGTGTGTTTTCCTTCCTTGGTTCTGATATTGTGTTTTGCCCCCTTGGAACCTGTCTCTTATTCTCTCTGATCTCCTTAATTGGGGTTGCTCTAAAAAAACATCATTCTCTCTATATACATCCCTTTGTACTGTATTGCCACTGAAATGTCCATAGTTATTAACACTTTTATTTACATTAGTGGCTGTTTGTTCATTAGTCTTTTCATAGTTCCTGTCATCATGACTTGAAAATTTTGTTTTGTCATGTTGCTGAACAGATAATTTAAAATCTTTAAAGTGTTGATATGCCCTCTTATTGATATAGTCATTGCTGTCTCTTATCAATTTCTTGTTTTTATATTCTAATCCTCTCATAACAAAGTTGTCCATCTCCTTTATAATGTTGTCCATCCTATACTTATTGTGTTCAAATAACAAGTCTTTTTTAATATTATTGTCCAATTCTATTAATTTTTCATTCAGTACTGACAATCTGTGGTTATTATTCTTGATAATCAATTTTAATAATTCTAGCCCTGTTTTGTCATAAAGGGCTAACAGTTCATCAAAAACCATACTATTATGACTAAAACCAAAAGGTAATTTGAATATTCTAAAACTTTAGGTATAGGTGAAAGAATGGAGATGGGGCAGTAGTTAGATAGATCACTGGTGTTACCGCCTTTGTGAAGGGGAGTAATAATTGAGTTTTTCCATAGTTGTGGGACATATGCTTCAGAGATTGATCGGTTAATGAGAATGCGAAGTGGAAGAGCTATAGAATCTGCTGCAAGTTTTAGTTATTCAGCTGGAAGGCCATTGGAAGAAGGGGAGCATGGTTTTAGTTTTGAGAGCAGTTTACAAACTAGAGAGGTGGGTACTGATTGTAATGTAAATAAGGAGTGGATGGATTTTTGTTGGAATTACAATTGATGTGGAGGGAGTGGTTAGAGGGTGTATTGTCGTTTATGTTGCAGATTATACTTTTGTTAGTTTGTAGAGAGAAATCATTAACAAGTTTTTGGATAGTATCAATAAAATGAGAATTTAAGGCTTGGGCAATTTCTTGAGGGTCTTTGTCAGGAGATGAGGAGGGGTTGTGTTGAGTACCAGGATTTAGGAGAGAGGAAAGAGAGTTCCAGAACAATTTGGGGTTATTTTGTTGGGTAGAGAGTTTAGAGGGGAAATTGCATTTTTATCAATATTGACTTACCTTTTGGCATTGTTACGGAGTTGTTTATATCTGAGTTCAAGTTGTGGGGTACTGTTTCTATGCCATTCCTTCCAGGCTTTATCCCTGGAGGTAAGTAACTGTTTAGTTTGTTTAGTTAGCCATGGGGCATGGTTAGGCTTTACTCTTTTGGTAGGTGTGGGGGAAAGACTGTCTAGAAAATTAAAAAAGACTTTATTGAAGTAGTTTACTGCTTTTCATCCAGTGGTAGAAATTTGGTAGGGGACCAGTTGTGGGTTTTTAGACTCTAAGAATAGTTGTTCACTGAAATGGGTAAGATTCCTAGTTGTTCTTAGACAATGCAGTTTGTCAATTTGAAGTTGAGTTCTATGGGTATAGGCAGGAAGATGATAAAGGTATTGGGTAGGGTCCCTGCCTTGGTGAATTTGTGAGGGTGTGAGACGAGTATCCAGTCTAGGGTTGATTCTGTTGTTTTTTTACCTTACGAGTGGGGTTAGAGATGAGTTGAGTAAACCTGTGCAAGTTAATACTATTTACTGGTGAGTCAGAGATAAGAGTTTGTCAGTTTATATTTGTGTTGCCAAGAATGATGGTTTCATTTGATATATTGAGGGTGGTCCAGGATAATAGATCTTTCAGAGTAGGTATGTTTTGACCTGGGGGAATATAGAGTACAGCAATATATAATTGTTTTCTGTTGCTGATGTGAAGGTATTTCCGAATGTTGGTATAGGTTTATCATATGGTGTAACAGCTAAAGTGTCATGGTAGATTAATGTGACACCTCCACCTTTTTATGTAGCTGGTCATTTCTATGCATATTATATCCTGGAGGGATTATTTCAGTGTTAGCAATATGTGGTTTTAGCCAGGTCTCTGTGAGTGCTACAATATCTGGGGAGAAGTTTGAGAGCCAGGCATGGAATTCAGTGGTTTTGTTACAGATACTACATACATTAACTGTAGTGAAGCAGAGGTTCCTGGCATTAGAAGAAAGCTTTTGGGCAGAATGGTTGATTGGTCCAGGGTTGGGGTGAATGTCGCCACATAGAGAGAGGGCCTGGTAGTGACATGTAATTATGGAGGAATGTTGAGTAATGAAGAGAGGCCTGTGGTGGGGGTTACAAATTAATTTTAGTTTGATGATGATGACAAAGGATCTAATTTTTGTAAGGTGCCAAGTATGGAAGCTGAATAAAGAGGGTGAGATGTCAGATACACTATTGGTATTAGTGTGGGGTGCAATGGGTGATGTGGAAAATGTTGAAGTTGGGGAGTGGAATATAGTATGTAGGGAGCTGGTGTGGGATAAGAAAAGAAGAATGGAGGTAAGAGAGATTAAAGTAGTACAAGGTTTTAATGTAAAGTACATGTTAGGAAAAGGTTGTGGTACTATGGTTAATGAGAAGAAAATATTAAGAAGGAAGATAATTAGGGTGGAGTGAATGAGAGGATACTGGTGTAGGTGTCTTGGTGATTGATTGGGGGTTAGACAGGAAAGGGAAGAGCTTATGGAAGGTATAAATGTAATTGATGTGGGGGTGGGTGAGAATGGGGGTAAGGTAGGGGAGCGGAGTGAGCCTGAGCGGAGCAAGGGCAAACGGAGCGGGCAGAATCCTTGAGGCAGCTTGCCAGACCACAGTAGAAACAATCAGTTAATGTGTGCCTCAAGACAGTGGAGCAGTTAAGAGTAGGCAGGTCTTAGAGGTAAGAAAAATGCATGTAATGGCAACCTAACACCTGCTGCCTTACTAGTTCTGTATAGTTTTGCAGCTCTTGATATTAGCAGTTGCTAAAAAGAGAGAAGAATGGAGGGAGAAAGTTCAGGGGAAGGGATAGGGGAGTCCAACACTATTTGATTGAGTTAGTGAGCATGTCACTAGTCAAATAAGCACTAATGTGTTTCACTACAGAAACTTGCCTACTACAGCAGGAAGATTAATGACACTAATAGTTTCCTCTGCAGATGAGAAGAATGCTTGTATTTCTTGCCACGAGGAAGCTGCCAAGGGGTGGGCGATCCAGTTAAGCAGGGTTAGTCGGGTGTGCTTACTGGGAAATTGTGAAAACCAGCTGTAAGAGGAAAAAAATGTTAGGACAGGGGTAATAGGTGGGATGTAGGACAGAAGCTATATGACCGCTAAAGAAGTGTCTCAACATAGTAATAGCAGAACTAGACAGGGAGGATAGCAGACAGGGTTGTTAATAAAATGGGCTTTGAGGGAGTGAAGTAACAACAAAGATGGGGCAGGTGAGAAAGGAAAGCAGGAGGCTGTAAGAGAAGGCAGATAGAGTAGTACAGCAAAAGTATCAGAAATGAGGCAGAAGTAGAACACAATATATGCAGTAAATCATTTTACAAAATGACATCAATAGACATTGGTTACTGCAAGCCCTTTAAGGGAGTGTATACAGGTTTAAGAATGAAAACACAACAGCACAGTACATATCAGTTAACTTAAGTAAAATTAGCTCTACAAACAAAGCGGCTTAAGTAGACAAGAAGCAGTAAGTAGAACACTGTATAGCAAGTAAAAACACTTTACATAATGCACTCTATAGCAACTGCAACATTCTCTTCAGTTAACATTTCTTCAGTACATTTGTTGTAACTAACAAAGTAGATATAACAGAGACCAGCCTCAGAAATACTTGCATAGAAAGCAGTAGACCAGTTACAGTAGTGCCCAGAAAAAAAGTAAAAATAAACACATGCAGGTAATGAAGAAAGTTCTCCTTTTACCACCCAAGTAAGTGGCAACAGCAGCCCCCCTCCCAATCAGGAGGCATTCACAGTAGTGGGGAAAGAAAAAAGATAAGACCGAGGAGCGTTAGCTAGTTTGTATGAGATTTTTAATTTAAGTGATAGAACATTTACTAAAGATGAAATGGAAGTCCTCAAAAAAGGTTTTTCATTTTTACCAGCACATAGGGCTAAGAATATATATACTGTACTGGATTTTAAGTTATATGTCAAAAAATTAAATTTGAAATATCTTTATCATGACATGCCTACTGGTAACACCAGTCAGTGGAAAAAGAAGAGTAATGTTAACCCACCGTTGGTTAATATATCGAATACCTTTTCTATGATTTGTGAGAATGATATTTACAACTTACATAATTTTGGTAGGTTTAATAAATTTAATTTTGATAGAAATTTAACAGAAAAATAATCAGTTGCTTTGAAACAGTTAAGTTCTTATAGTGACATCAGATACATGAAATCAGACAAAGGGCAGGGCCTGGTCATTATGATTGTTGTTAAGTATAACGAAACAATAGGTAACATGGCTGACACAGACAAATACAAAAAGGTTTCTAGAGATGTAGCTAGAAAGAAGTTTCAAGAAGCTGATTTAATATTATTAGATTTATTACATCAACATTACATCACAATTGATCTTTTTGAATTTCTTAATGTTGAACAACTACAATTGCGGACTTTGTTTGGAATTCCCAAAATACATCAGGATGCTGAACAGCCCCCCCTTTTAGACCTATAGTGTCTGCTCCAAGTAGTAAAACATCAACAATTTCTATTTATTTAGATGAAATACTTAATCCTATAGTACAGAATAGTAAGTGGTTTCTGAAAGACTCATGGATGTTTTTAGATGAGTTAAGGTTATACGAATTTCAGGGGGATGAGACCATGCTGTGTACATTTGATATTTGTTCATTATACACCACAATAGAACAAACAGAAGGTATAGAATTTATGAGGCTTTACTTAAATAGACACACAAATTGTCTTAAGACATTTTTCTGGTTTGCCAGCTTATGGAGCTAGTGTTAATGAACAAGATTTTATGTTTGGAGAAGGAGTTTACCAACAAACAAGTGGAGTTGCAATGGGTGCACACGTTGCACCAGAGTTTGCCAACTTGGTTATGTGTTGGTGAGAACCTCAATTTCTCACAAAATTAGAATTGTTTAAGTTTGTATGGTACTATAAACAATAAATGGATTACCTGTTTTTTATTTGGGCAGGTAGTAGAGAACAGCTTGTGGATTTTTTCAGTGAACTTAATAGGATGGTGACTTGGCTTAAATTTACCATTGGTAATGTTGGAACCGAAGTAAATTTTCTTGATGTTAAAATAAGTTTGTTTGTTTGTGTCTTTCTGCTTTTCCCAGTTAGGGGTCGCCACAGCGGAACTCCGGTCCGCTAATGATTTGATATCAATAAAAGAGAGTTTAGTAGTAACATCTATCGTAAACAAAGTTCACTAATAATTGTTTACATTTTGAAAGTTTTCATCCAAAATATATGAAGATCAATGTCTTTAAAGGACAAGTTATAAGGCTCAGTAGGATGATCAGTGAAGAAAACAATTTCATTAGTGAAGTCAATTTTCTTAGACAGTTATTCATTGATAGAGGATATGACCGAGGAGACCTAGACGAAGTTATTGGTTACATTACAAAAAATAGAGGGACTAGGTTTTCCCCTATTTTAAAAGTTGGATTTCAGACCAATGCTATACATAAGTGTAATGGAGTAGGGGAAGAGATGTTAAGGTATGCTTTTCCTGTACCTATGGTATTGATGAGCCTAAGATCAGAGAAATAGTGAAAATTGGAAAATCATTTTAGGGAATGAAGAACTAAGTAAAGTAGTGGGAGTCCAGCCGAGATTTATAAACAAAAAAACTAAAAACTTGAAGGAACTGTTGGAAAGTGGAGATAAGTGTGGAAAGAAAAATGATAATTTCACCTGTTTTAGTACATTCCCATGTACTAATTGTACTCAGTGTAGGTTTATGATGAGAGCACATACCTACAATTTTAAACACTTGAATTACACCTTAATAGCAAGGGGACAATACAATTGCCAAAGTGAGGGGCTGGTGTATCTTGCAGTGTGCTCCAGCTGTGAGAATTTCTATACAGGTAAAAGTATTAGAAAATTGAATCACAGAGTTAGAGAGCATGTGTTAGCCATTAAAAAGAAGGATCTAAGTAATGTGTTGGCTAAGCACTCAGTAAAGTGCACATATTTTAAGAAATTTACTTTCTTTGTAGTAGAAAAAAGTTACTCCGGTTCGATCCTTGGCTCGGGTGCCTTCTGTGTGGAGTCTGCATGTCCTCCCTGTGGTCGCGTGGATTTCCTCCGGGTGCTCTGGTTTCTTCCCACATCCCAAAGACATGCTGCAGGTGGATTGGACACTCTAAATTGGCCCTAGGTGTGAGTGCATGTGTGTGTGTTCCTTCTATGGAAGGTTGAGAGCGGGGCTGGCAACTCGATACTGTAACACTCCACTGCCAATCATGAGTGGACAGGTGATCCGCTGTGGTGACCCCTAACTGGGAAAAAGCCGAAAGAAGAAGAAGAAGTAGTAGAAAAAGTTAATAAGGACAAATGTATTGGTTCTTTTAATTATTTTTTTTAGAAAATATTGAATTAAAATGGCAGGTTTTTCTAAGGGCAGATATAAATACATGTATAAATGATAAGATTTCTGTGAAAAGTCACTTGAATTACATCAATAATTAATTATAAATATTTATATATATATATATATATATATATATATATATATATATATATATAAATGTATATTTTTGATAGGTATGAATAAGTAACTGTTATTTATTTACATATACATATTTGTATTTACATGGTTAAATAAATATTTGTATGTATACATTTTTACTTGGCCCGGGATTCATGAAGCTTGCGCCAGGCGCAGGCGTAGCATAGGCGGTATAACGCCAAATATGGCCGTCAAGCGATTCAGGTATGATCCAGTTCCACGTGCACTACAAGCGTACGCCAGATCTGCGCAGCTTTCGGCTCAGGTATGCTAATCACCCCATGCGCAGTACGGCAGCATGCAAATGAAGGTACATAGTGATTCATGAAGTGGCGTAGGCGTAGCGTAAGGCTACAGAAATGTAAACCAAAAAAAAACGGTTTACATTTTGCCAAACAGAACATCGGAGCCATGAAAGTGGACCAGACTCATGTATTACAAAGTTAACATATGCCAATGGCTAAATATACAGCCAATGGCATAAGAAAAGATGCACAACACATAAAAAAATAACATTTAATGTCATGGCCACAGTAACGCAAAGTACAACCGCAGGGCATGTGTGCGCAAATGGGAACACAATGAAAATATATACAAATGTCATAAAATAGCAATGTAATACAAATCATGATTTCACCATAATATTCAATGGTATGCATGCTACACCACAACCAAGCTGCAAGGGTTGCTAAGGGCCTGTGACAGTGTTCGGCGCGGTAACTATGAATTAGTATTCAGTGCCATGCAAATGAGGCAAGTAATAGTGAATTGCAAACGTCACGCCGGCCTAAGGATGTATCATACAGTGCAGTGCTACAACACCGAGGAGTGGTTTGGAGGAATACATGACATCAGCAGTGGGGTGTGCCACTGCAGCTGTAAGCACATTGGAGCAATGCAAATCCGGGCTGCCCATTGCTAAGCAAAGCCACAGAACAGGGGCGTGGATGTAGGTATAGCTTTGCTTAGCTGAGAGCACACATGGTGCCCCAAAGCGCATGTGTACATGGATGAAAACGTGCCCGAAACCCGGTAAGTGGACGCACGCGCAGCGCACCACAGGCCAAAAAGGAAGTTTAGGGGAAGACAATAAGGAAATGCCGCAGTAGGGTAATTGGAGTACAACTGAGCAATTAACACCTATTAACTCACAGTGGGCCATTGACGGCAGCTAACAAGGCTGCTAGCAGCAACCTGCAGAACAGGATAGGGGAGGTGTCGGATTGCAAAGAAAAGAAAACTGTAACCGCAGAGGAAAGTAAACTTGCAGTAGATCGGCTATAGAACACATTTCGCAAGACAATCCTGGTTTGGGAAAGTACAAAACAAGAAAACAGGCTGCTGGATGCATGCCAGACAATGGGAGGGGAATCGTTAAGAAAAGTTAAGGCAAGGGCAAGAGGTAATCCATGGCAGCTAAATGTAATTCAACACCAAAGGCACCACAATAGCAGTACCTGTGGTAAAACACATAAGATGCCCTGCAGCTCTGAATGTACATACACACCCTATGACATCATCAGTGTTCAAAGCGCAATAGTATAAAGTGTGAAGGCACCTCACACACACTTGTGTATTCCCAAACACTGCACCATTGGTGTAAACAGATGGGGAACTTTTACAATGTACTTGTTGGGAGCTGCCATAACTGTGATTCATCAGCATGTGTTGGAGACTGAAGGTGTTGTGGAGGATGATGTTGACAACCACTTCAGGCCCCGGAGGAGGAGAAGAGTGTTCAGACCAAGGGTAACCTACCAGGGGCTACATGATCTGGAGATAGTAGAGCATTACAGGGTGGACAGGGACATCATACAGCAAATAGTTGAACTGTGCCGGCCACGCCTGAGATCCAGAAACAATAATGGGGAACCCATCCCAGTGGACACAAAGGTATGTGTAACCTTGAGAATACTAGCCACAGGTACCTTTCAAAGGCCAACTGGAGATATCATGGGGATCTCACAGGCATCAGCGTCCAGGGTACTCCACCACTTCCGGGATGCCATGTTACCACATGCCAGTGAGCATATATACTTCCCCCTGAACTCAGGAGGAGTTGGCCAGCAATATGCATCTCTTCCACCATGTGGCACACTACCCAGAGGTACTGGGTGCAATAGACTGCACACATATACATATCAAGTCACCACCCGGTGAGCATGGTAGGCGCTACATAAACCGCAAGGGATACCACTCCATTAACTGCCAGGTCGTGTGCAATGCCCAGGGCATTATCACAGATGTGTGTGCTGGCAGCCCTGGAAGCTACCATGACTCCCACATCTGGCATGCCTCATAGCTGTATCAGGTATTTGTCAGGATGGACATCCCATATGGCCACCTTGTGGGGGATGCTGGCTATGCACTGGAGCCGTGGATGATGACTCCCATCAGAAATGCACACACACCCATGCAAGAACGCCATAATAAGGCACACGCAAAAACCAGAATCATCATAGAGCATGTGTTTGGGATGCTGAAATCACGATTCCGTTGCTTGGACATATCTGGTGGAGCCTTGCAGTACTCTCCAGGCACGTGTGCCCACATCTTTATAGTATGTGCCATGGTACATAATATGATCCTGCGGAAACAGCTGTAGCAGGGACATAATGGTGAAAGTCCTCACAGCCCACCACAATTGCCAAGGCCATCACAGGCACAGAGGGATTCACACCACGAACATCCTGTGCCAGCCCCAGTAGGCAGATGGAGGTGTGCCCAATATACCCACGCCTTGGCAAAGAGGGAACATATAGCACATACACTGACATTGTAGGCCCCTGTGGACTGACACACTTCTCCACCTGCACACACAGTAAAATGGATGGCACACACACACAACCACCTGTAAATTGTAATGTATAGGTGGCCTACTGTGTGAATCCTACATAGGCTGCCCTCAACTATTGCACACACAACAGCTATTGGAACAAGGAAAGTCGACACCTGAACAGTAAACGAAGCTAACAGCATATGTTGATACTGTATGTATAGGTTCCTAGGTACATCGGTAGGTACATGCCCGATTGTCAGAGGCCATTCATCAGCCTAGGCAAAATGTGTCTGCTATCGCCACCCCATCAATTAACCAACTGTCCCTCTGTGGAGCAGAGCCAATTGCGGGATCCATGTGTGTAACAACTGTTCCCCACCTACTCTGCATGGACTCCCCGGTGTGTTAATGAGGGCCTCCATATAATGTAATCAGGGATGTAGTGCCAAAGCATGGGGAGTACCCATGACAGGTATTTGCCACCCCAGCATTCTCCAGTTATGGTTGTGTCAAGGTGTAGCACATTACAGTGTGTGGCTCACTGTGACATAGATTCCCAATGCTGGAGCACATCCATTAAACATCACTTGGACATACCATTAATAGGTATCATCCATATGTAAACTAACTGAGCTACACATTTCATTGCAGTTTGGAGGAACAGCCGTAGTACAGTCCACATACAAAACACCATAACACTTGTACAAATCCCAGATGACCAAGTGGTAAAGCCACTGACTGTGTCGTGCATGTTCCCGGTTCCACATCCTGCAAGGTCCGTTACATAATCCCGATGTCACGAATAATGGATGTTGGATGCAGGTCATTAGAGCACGTTTAAGCACATGTTAGCTGGTTTATGTGGCGGCAAGTGATGGTAAGCATCGTTTAAACATGACTACATAATATATGGGACATAATTATGTCCTACAATCTCGATACATTTGCCCTTTTTAATATTTTTGTCAACAAAACAGGTCTAAGCTTTGCTGAATTCCTTGCAGATCACGGTCAAAGATGTCCAGAACAGGTGAAACCAGCATTATTCACCCTTGTACTAATAGTGCCTGCTCTGAGAGGTAAAACGACCACTGCCAGGAGTAGAACATGCAACCATGTACACAATCACCTACCACTAAGCTACCTGAGATGTACCAACGGCAGGTGTGTATTGTGACAGGTTAAAACACAAAAGGGCAGAGTTCAGGAAACAGTATACACCGCCATGTACCCAATGAAAGGTGTGTTCACTCTCTCTCTCTCTCTCCCTGTCTATATATATATATATATATATATATATATATATATATATATATATATATAATAAGATAGAAAGGGTGATAGAGAGATGTATGTCAATATATACGGATATACATATATCTGCAAATATATAGACAGGTTAACGACTTGTACACAACCATGGAGGTACAAATAAATAGGATACTTCCATCTACCGAATGCTTTACATACCGACACATGTAATCACGAGGCTTAAAGACCGAAAGACCACAGTACCGGAACACTATAACCGTGAGTAATATTATCACGATGTTAAGGGACATTTAGTTATTGCTGCTGGTGCTGCGGTCCAGGTAGGTACTGTGTTTAAGTGTGGTTCCGATTGCTGTAGTGTGTGTAAGTGCGTGTTGAGAGTGCGGTGTGTGTTTCTGTGGGACTGTAATGTGTGTGTGTGTGTGTGTGTGTGTGTGTGTGTGTGTGTGTGTGTGTGTGTGTGTGTGTGTGTGTGTGTTTGCATCATGTGTCTGTTCGTGCTAACTGATTATTACAGTAGTTGTGGTCATAGCCGGCCTTATGCATATGGTTACCACCTGTCCCACTTTGAGAGGGACAGTCCCTCTTTGGGCAGTTGTGTCCTGACAAAAAATATTAAAAAGGACAAATGTATCAAGATTGTAGGACATAATTATGCCCCATATATTATGTAATAATTGCATTAAATAGTTATTCCTGTATCTAAAATACGTAAATGTTACAAGAAACATAATAAGCAACTAAAGTGCTACAAGAATAAGGTTTTATTTAGGACAAAAGTAAGTTCTATCCTTTGTACTGACAGTGGGTATGTGTCAGCTTCTAAACCCCGATGTGTGTCCTGCAAATGTCCCACTATGGCCATTTGAAAAGCTGGCAACCCAAGCCAAAGAGGTTCAGTCACCAACACAACTGCAATGAGTGCAAATATCTGTGACAGAAATACATGAGACAGCTTTCATGTAGCAACATTTCATTACATATCGATGCATTTCGGAGGGATTGAAGGATCAACATCACCTGCATGCTATATAGGAACCAATTAACAATGGCTTAATGAATAAGCCTGCAATAACCATAGTATTAGTCTACTAAATGATAGGTCTTCAATTAGGGAAGGAGCCCCCACACACATATGGAATATGTATAAATGCAGTCCCCACAAACCTTTATCTGCTATGTACGCCCACCTACATCTCCCCCACACCCGAAACGATTGCAATACAGACTGTAATGACATCACAAACATCCACTCACTCAATGACATCTGCAGAAGTGCTAACATACCTTGTGAGAGACACACTTGTAATGGCGCCATGTGAAATCGTTGCTGTTGTACAATGGAACAGACGCCGATGTTACAGGTTTTGTTTGCAATAGTCTCGTATCAGACGGTTGAGATAACAGCTACACTCACATGTAGAACTATATACTCTAGCCATCACACACAATCCACGGGGGACATGAATTCAAAATATCTGTGTCTCTCCATATAACAGTTGCAATTCATCACAATAAAACACATCCAGACCGTCTCCCTCGAAGGTAGGGCAAAAGGACAATGCCCAAGTGGAGTATTCAGTTATACCCCACTGTTGCCATGTAATTGGCCAATGGAGTAGCTGCACAGCTGATGTGCATGTAATAATTTACTCCGGAACACCAATTGGTGACAGGATACCACATGTTACAGGTATCTACGTATAAAATGATGGCTTGCCATACATTCAAACCGTATGCTCATACCATAGAACCGTTAAAACAGGAAAGGAGTAACACAGATATTATCATAAACTCGGACCACTAAGAAGGTATGTAGAACACTCAGTATGTTAGTGTATGTAGTGCCTGTTCTGTATTAATGAAAGTGTATGCAATGCATACAGTGGGAAAAGGTATTATGTAGTAAAGTCTTGTTGAGCATAGTAACGCTTGTAGAAATTGTGTGTACTGCTGTGGGCCATAAGGTAAACACCTCATACACCACAAGGGATGCTACATAAGGGCTTTAAACAAAAACAATTCCACTCCAGATGCTGTTGGTGGTGGGGTTTGTCCAACAAGTACGTGCCATAACAGGGGATAGTATATGTTGATATACTGTAACAGTAGGCATATGTATGGGCGCATAACGAGAATAACATGCCTAAGGTGGTCCTGCTGTGCAATTATGCTTTGCATTATGGGGTATGGTTTCAAAAATGTGAACTGTACAGTATAGTAGGTAGATATGTCAAATATTTTACATACCATTACTGTTATATTATGCAAACATAAGGTATGTCTATTGGAATGTACAATACACAATAACAGGATACATATGGCTTGTAGTCACCAGATTTTGTAACAGCATGACAGCTAATTGAAATGGAAGAGCTACTCAATTATCATGCACAAAGGACATGTAATAGCTTCATAGGTTCATAGTTAGGTACTATGCTATCTGGCCAAGTCCATTTGTAAGGCCAAATACAGTGTTTTCACTGGTGGCACCTCCCTAGGTTAGTGTCCTGTGCCTGTGAACAGCAGAGCCATTTGTTTTCTGCACCTGTGTACAGTACAGCCACGGCAGTGATCCCTGGCGTACATGTCTGTTCCCCATCCACCCATCGAAGTATCTCATGAAGAGTGCCAGTGAGGGTCCTTGCCTGATGCACATAGGAATCATGTTCCAAAGCATGGTGAGTGTCTGCTTCAGGAATGTATCCCTCCAGCACGTGCTACTCATCATTGCATTTGGGTACATATCCCAGAGCATGTTGATCTCAGTGGCTTTTGCTTATGTTGCTTATGTGGAGCATATCCATCAATATTTTTGTGGACATGGGCCTTGTATGTTCAGCAGAGGTCACCTCTGAGTATGCAGTATGCAAATGAGTACAGTTGGGGTTTCTGTAGTTGTGCTGCATATGTCATCCTTCGGAGGTGAGTAATCCTGTTGGTGTGTTAATGTTGTGGTATTTAAAGCCGTTGCTGTTCCGTAAGGTACACCACAAATGGGGTGTTGTACCCTTGAACGTGTTTCATAAGTCAGGAGTATAGAGGTACAATGGCAGCCTTTGTTCCAGCTACAAACCCATTACAGATTAGGGTGGCCATGTAGAAGGATATCCACGCCACCTTGGCAATATGGTTATCAAAGGAGTGGGTGCTATCTACGTGTGTACTAAGATCCCTTATAATGTCTTATGTATGTAGGGGACTACCACCTATGTGATAGTCAGTGGGTGATTGTTGTAATCCAAAGGGGATGTCTATGCACCTTGTGGCATGCCGCTTGAGGCCATGTTACCGACACCAGGTATCCGTCACAGTGACATCCTATGGAGGGTGTCTGTATTAGCTGGCGAATCAATCATGGCCTCTAGTTTGCAGTCATCTGGAAACCTATTCAGGGAAAGTCCTTCTGTGCTAGACTGTACCTCAGGGAAGCATATACCGAACATGAGGGACCCTATGACCGAGGACTGGGGTACGCCAATTTTAACTGATGTACAGTAGGAACTACGGTATGCTACCCTCACTGCATGTATCCTGTCCGTGAGCCACTTTGCATAACATCTCGAGACGTATGGGTCGCTGTGCAGGTGGATGTGTATATTGACAATACCAGAATGGTGAACGGTGTTGAAAGCCAATGAGAGGACAAAGGTAGGCTGTGTGGACCTCCTTACCATCATCTACTACCTTGGTAACTGTCTCAAAGGACTCCAACAGGTGTAGGAGCCATGGTCTGGCCCTAACAAATCCAATCTGGGTGGTATCAAAGGTTTGGAGGCCACCAATGTCTCTGTGAATGACTTCCATGATGATGTTCTCCATAGCCTTGCAGAACAGTCTAGTCAGGCGTATATGGCAATAGTTCCTCTGGTCCATTGTGGCGCCACCTTTGTGGAGTGTGATAGCTGTTGCTGTGTGCCATTCAGGGTTCACAATGCCTGATACAAGGCTATTAGTGAATTTGGTGCCCAAGTGGGGAGTCATGTCGTTCTGAGGTTTGTGTAAATCGCAGCCTGGGATGTTGGACGGTCACATGGAGTTTGTGTTCCAGGCTTTAGAGAGAGCAGGTTTGAACTGTGTAGTTGTGACCGCAGGGACAATGCATTGTTCCTGTATAGGTTTGGGCCCTTTAGGGTGTGAGAGGGGTGTAAAGTCAGCATTGAACCTATCTTCCAGGATGTTGCCAATATCAGTCGGTTCTGTAATGTTTCTGCCTAACCGTTGTATGTCAGAGCAGATGTGAGTATTGCCATCGAGAGTAGTGACATACCTCCATAACGCTAAGGGGTAGTCCTTGGAATGTGTCGCAGTAATGTTTACATAGCAAGCTTTGGAGGATGTGATAAGAAATCCCAGATTCCTACTGAGGCTGACCAGGGAGCTACCCCACCCATGGGAGTGTACCCTACTTTGCAACAGTCTCCTCCTTCTGTCGTACATTATGTCCATGGCAGTGGACCCCCAGAGTGGTGTCCGTTATCTGGTGGGTACTGTCATGGCTCTGTTTGGGATAGCATGATCCATGCAGTCGTGAAGGTGCTAATGAAGTGCAGTTGTGAATGTTTCAGCGTTTGTAACTATAATGTCCATCTGCACGGGTGTCATGGCATTTACTACTGCTGTCATATGAAGCCTGAAGTTGGCTTTGTAGAAATATTGTACTGTGTTTTCTGTGAAGGGTGTGGTGCCGGGATTTGGATAACAAGGGTGATTAGCATACGTTCGGAACTGACCAACGAGGGGATAACCCCAGGTGTGGAACACCAGTCACACATGTTGGTAATGTCCAGGTCTAGGATATTGTTGGCCTTGGTGGTGGTGTGTATAGGTTGATCCAGCCGATTGGAGTTTATGAATCCCCGAAAGTGTTGGCCTAATGTGTTGGTACATGAGTAAGTATCACAGTTAAGTGCAGGGTAGTGTCAGTCTCACATCAGTAGTTCCTGTTTGAACCCTACTTTCCAGTACACCAAGAAATGAGGGCCGTTAACCGTGGGGTATGGTATGGAATCCGTAGCAAGCTACAATTTGTATAGCAGTTCTGGCCACAGTTAGTTGCACTTGGATTACCTCTGATGCATTGTGCTAAGCAACCAGCATGGATGTGCGTACATCCTTGTGAAATATGGACATACCTCCGCTGTGGGTGTTCCGGTCCTGGTTACATGACTAAAAGGTGTGGTCTGCGTAATAGCCTGTCAGTGCAGGGGTGCTCTCCGGAGCCTAGAAGCAGGTCACAGTCACTGCAGAGATATCGAAGTGGTCCATTATAAGGAGTGCCTCGGCTGAGTGCGTTTGAGATGAAGATGTCAAGCATTGAGTAACATTACCCTCAGGTTTTGCTTGCCTGTACCTGTTCTGGTGGTGAATAAGTTATTTGAAATATGTCTAAGACAGGCAGTATAGGATCAGCAAGAGCCTTAGATGTTATCCATAATCCCAGGGCTGACAGGTGCAGGTCATCTGTGCCAAAGCATTGTGGTTTGTCGACCATGTCATTTAAAGCAGACAGATGCTGGATACCCTTGGAATGACACCAGAAGCATAGACAACTGTTGAAGTGAATAATTCTGTCGTTGTACTGTGTTATCAGTCTGGGCTAATGCAGAATGCTTCTCAGGGCTTGGGCGATATCTGCCTGGGCTACAAGATCGGAGAGCTATTGCATGTCCCTGTACATGTAGTCCAGGAAGTTAGATCTCAGGGCATTCACACTAACGTGGAGAATGACAGACATATTGTACCCGTTGAGGAGTGACCTGAGTGCATAGGTTATGTTGTGGATCCTGTTACCCGACAGCCAGATGAAAGTGACTATCGCCTTGTGTAGCCTGCTGAGTGGGACATCAGTGTGACCGCCTACAGAGTCACCTATGACTAGTGTGTTGGGTATGTTATAACACCCTATTGGCTGTAGTTGATGGGCACACATGAGGCTGTGGGCTATAAGTAATTAGTGTTGTGTTTGGTGATGGGGGCTGCCTCTGTTGCCTACACAGAGTAGTATGGAGTGGCTCTGCAAATGTTGTAGTCTTACTATGTGTGGCCTGTGGTGGTGGAGATCTAGTGAGACTATGTGATGAGTGGGGTGTGCTGCAAATGTTTAACATCCCCACATGATTGTCAGGTTAAATATGGGTTGGAGAGAGCATTACCTCCAGCATGGCTACATATGTGCATCTTTCACAGGCTGTAGTGTCGTATGTTAGGAGGTGAGCATTGACTGCGTACATAAGACAATTGCTATATTGACTCATGTTGCCCATATTCATCATATAGACAGGCAATAACACTGGTAATTGACACCTGGACATGCCTGTATATTCAACCATTTCTCACAAGATATGTGAGGTAAGTGTGTACAACAGCTGTTGTACTGTAAGCATGCTGGAAATGTAAAGACAAACAGTGTTTACCTGTAAGAAATGAGTAGGATTGAGTGCTATAGTAATTAGTAGCTCATGAAGTGCTTACATGTTCTGAAGAAGTGCTGAGCATGAATAAGCAATACAGATAGGTTGGATAACATAAACTCACTTCCCCCAACAGGTACACAATCACATATCCATGAACACTACAGAGCCCCTGTAACCATAACTATGATAGTACAAGGTGCACTCAGGCTGCATGTGACCTGTTCAAATCTCTGGTCGTATAATACACATATGGCAAAACAGTTTGCTCTACACATACACTTCCATGTAAAACATAGGTTCATGTCAGTCTATGAAAACACTGAATGGATCACACCAACAGTTATCACAACCCACAAAGTGGAGACGCCACTCATAATGGGAGGCACTCCACTATTACCCTGCTGAGTATGGTCTGAAAGTCTGTGAACCTTAATCAACGTAGATGTTGTTAGCAGTACAGATGTAGATGGCAGTACGGATGAATTCACACTGCATAGCATACCTGTGACAGGTCACAGGACATCATCACCCATACTGTGTTCCACCTACACTCAGTATACTACATGTACCTTCGTATGTCACAGAAGTGTTCTATCAGTGGCCTGTTCACAGAAGCAACACTACAAAAGGTGTCTGAGTGACATGTGCATATCACACCAGTGGCAGCTACAGTAAAACAGGGTTAATGTTTTGTACTCCCCCATCATTGTAGCCCATACCACACAGACAAATGGGAGGCATCTGCATATGTGAGTATGTGAATGGCCATGACCTGGGAGCAATAGCTGACTCAGTGTTGTGGACAACATACAGAATGGGCTTTGTGGGTGAGGTGCATGACATATGTGCACAATCTGACAGCTGCTTATTGCATTGTCACCGCTATGTTAATAACCCTGTACCCATTAACTACCACCTAGGCAGCAGTCAACATTATGGACACTGTGTGTAAGGGATGGTGCTGTGCAGTTTACCTCCCTGAGCTAGTGACATCACCAGGCCTATTAGGTAGTCATAAGAGGCAACCCAAGTCATGACAGGGTGCCATCCATGAGCATAGAGATCATTGGACAGCCATACTCAGCACTCAAGTGACCAATATCAGATCACATATCACCTTTAAGGGGCATTGGCCATGCTTGGATGGGCGACACCAGCCTTCACAATCCTCATCTCCACTATGCAGCATGCTGCCTACCCTGCATAAAGACATGTGCAACACTGTGATGTTGGACATGATACACGTACATATCCTGATCTGAAAGACATACGTCATGGACAGCCACCTTCTAGTACAAGGGTCGCCACATGCTGGACAGATCCCTGTGCCATACATGTTACATACTCCTGCCATACCATGCAACCCTGTCCAGCAAAGCTACACATCTCATCTCTGTCATACATGGTGCGATGACTGCATGGTAGATGTATCATTAATTTTCTGGATCAGTAATGTGGCACTGATTCACCTGTCGGTGGGAACATGGCTGTCGGATACAGCTAGAAAACCTTACATCCTATGCCTATACATGGCCCAGGGCATACACACTACTACATGATCTTGGCCGTACATGCTATAGTTGATAACCATCCCTGCGAATACCATCCGGCTAGCCATTGTCCCATGTGTATCACATGTGCAACACAGGTGATAAGTGGCAGGATGTTGAACTGCTGTACAGTGCCGTGTAGATGTATATGGCAAAACACATGCATGTAAAGGTTTCCGTGTGCATGTCTGCATTGTCACTGCCCATGTCCGTTAAGGCAGTGTATGTGATGATATGTGACATATACACAGCATCAAGGTCAACAGCATTAATGTGCACACATCCAGGCATGTGCTGATAGGTAAGAACACCAGTACAGGCAAACAGACATGCCCACATCAAGACAGCATTCACATGGAGTATGAGCAATGTAATGAGGTGACACACATATATGGTGATAATATCCAATCCCCATCGGGTATTACATGTGTGTGAAACAAACATGTCAGTCGTGTCAGTGTCATGACGATTTGCAAAGACAACTGTTCATAAGGACTAAATGTAATACACATGTATGTGCAGCTGTATCTCTGTGCATCTCTGAGGTGCTGTGACCTGTCTCCATCATTATGTCTTCCAGATAATGCCTCAATCATGACTGCCGGCATATAGCCGCTTGGAGGATGATGCCCTTATACCATACCTCCAGGATAACTATGAGGTACTGTTCAGCCATGTGCCACAGCATGCCCAGCAGCGTGATGACCTGTGGCAGGAACTTCGCAGGAGGGTTAATGATGTGGGTGGCCATAACCGCACCTACCAGCAGGTGCGCAGACACTTCACGGACCTGATCTGATATGCGAAACAGCATGCCAATGCAATTGCCAGGGAACACGGTAGAACAGGTGGTGGGCCACCAACCCAGCCCCCACTCACACCTACCGAGGAGCTACTGGCCAGCCTGGGGACCCCATAAGAACAGCATCCACAAACTCTAGCTGCCATCGTGGCAGTGGGTGTCTCCCAACCACCGAGCCTGGAGTTGCCCGGTAAGTCACTACTGCACATATAAATATTATATCCCATTTAGTCGCATGTGTCACTGTACAATATGTAATGTAATATTATATGCAAGGTATGTTTACACACATGCCGCAAACTATAGTATGCTACCCTGTGTATGCACACATGTGCATACTCCATAGTATATGCTATTGTACTGGTGAATGTGTTAACATGCACAGTGCACCCTGTAGCTGTCATACAGTCATGGATAATGATCAAACTGCTGTGCCACCCCTATATAGGTACCTCTGGCATGCCGCAGAGACAGCAGGCCATTGCAGGTGAGACAGTTATCAGTATCAGGCATGTGAATGCACAGATCTATTCACCATGTGGCCAGTTAACACATGTACACATAATGTATGGTCCAGTCACGATATACAGGTCGCATCCTTCATCAATCACACTGGCTACCCATGTGCAATATATACAAACCAAATGAAACACCAACATGAAACCACAGTAACTGTCATTGCTAGATGTGTGGACAGCTGTGCATACAACGGTGGAAGCGTTGTTCAATGTAGGAATATGTACTATACATCAGAACAACACATGTGGGGTACGCAAACAGTACTACACAGTGAGCTGGGATATGGGCAGCCCACATGATTCACCATTGTGGAATGTGCCCCTGCAATGAGTGCAGACATTGTGATGTGCCATCTGACATGTCCCAGACATGTAGTGGTCCGGCTGCAACATTGTCTCACTACCCCACATACCAAACATACAACCCTTTGTATGCATAACCCTGTGGACACTGGAGTATCTGACATCTATGGGTGTATGTCATATGGGACAACACAGACATGTGAGATAGATGGCCATCACACACATTTGGCCAACACATGTTCACACATGGCCATGGAGGATGGCCAGAGACATGTAGTAACACACAGTAGATGTAATGTGTATGTGTGTACACCCTGTTGCACATTGTCTACACATGGTCCAACTATAGCCTTTGTTGAATGGTTATATAGTAGATGTGGAACACTGGACATCCTAACAGCCTGTGCACAGCTTGTGGAGGTGTCACTTAATTCGACCACATAAGATGTGTTGAACATCATGACTGTGTCACAGCATGAAAGTAGTCACCTGTGCAGCTTCCACATACATGCACAGATACCACATTAGGCCAGAGATACCGTACATTTCCCTTGCTGCTTTTGGACATCACTGTCAGCCATGCACCTTGTGTGTGTGGTACATAAATGTCATGTGGGACATGGTGTATTGACCAGTCTGCCATGTGTGGACACAGTTGCCAGGCAGCTAAGAAATGTTAGCAGTTGTGCAGGAGTGTCATCCCTATGTCTTCCTGTGACCTGTCACACATGACGCAGCATGGTTTAGTGTGTATACACTTCAGCGACGTGGGTCACAATCCACAGTATTTATGTATTGTGTATGCACGCAGTCTTGGCTATGCACTGTATGTGTATTCCACACTTCTAAAGCAATAGAGACACCTCATGATTCCATGCAATGGCACTGTGTCTGTACTTTACACTGTATAGCAATATAGACACCTCATACTACCCTTCAATGGTCATGCACATCTGCTAAAAGTGCATTCTATCTGTAGGGCATATAGACAACACTGCAATGTGACACCATTACACCGCTGTACATGTGTCAGGACACCATTGTGTCAAACATGTATGCATGTTTGCTTCATGCAATGACACAAACCTTATATATTTAGCAAATTGTGAACAATGTCATGCATTTTATATAGGCATGACCACTAGGAGACTGAAAGATAGGATATATAATCATACTTATGTCATCAAGAAATTAGATCAGAGAAATGCCTTAGCAAAACATTCTATGTCTCACAAAGGTCATAATTTTAAATTCAGGGTACTTCAAATAGTACCCCTCAGTAAGAGAAGGGGTAATAACATTAATGATCTAGAAACATCAAATTAAAATGGATTTTAAAATTAAGAGCACATCAAGACCCTGGTCTTAATCAGTTCATCAGCATAAAACCTTTGCTTGAAGCACGGAAATTTAAATGAGTAAGATCTTTCCATTCAAATATATTCATTGCATTTCAATTTGCACATTCTCATCTCTTAGAGCATATTTCACATATTTCATATTTTAATGCTCATTCTATTTTGCTTCTTTTGTTTTATTGTATGTTTGTTTTTATTTTCCATACGTTACATTCTATATGTCAAGCCATATGGTAGCTAACAGAAAGTTCTTATACATAGTGGTTTGAAGGCTGAATTGTGGACTTGAACTGAAGCTACATTTGATATTCAATATGTTTTGCTTCAAATTATCAAGATACACGTTTAATTATGTAATGATGATTTAATTAATTGATTGATTGATGCTGTAGGTTTTTAATGAATTTGAATGTATAAAAAGCTAGAGTTTTAGTAACTAAAATAGATCTGAAGAAGCGTACCTTGGGAGTACGCGAAAGCGCTCATCTTCTCTAGTAAACCTGAAACTTATTTTATTATATCGTGGTGGTCTGTCTCCGGTTTTTACACAACTTGTTTTTTTCACTTTTACGAAGAGGACCTTTGGGCAGTAGCGTTTACTATTTTCTTGGTTATTGACTTATTTTTGTTAACGCAGCTACCACATGATGGATGATATAGCTATTGAACTTGATTACAACCCAGAAGGAAAAGATTTAAATTGGAGATGGAATAATTTGATTGAACAGTATAATAATCCTTTACTTGATTTGGAACTGGTACAATCCACAGTATCTTTGAATACAGGTAATGAAGACAATATGAATGAGTTTAATGCCACTTATAGAGACCTGGAAAATAATTTATATAAATTACTGAGACTTGCTTGGCAGAGACGCCATATGGATGCATGCTTACACTTTAATGTGATTCCCCGTGGCATGAGGGTGTTATGTATGCCTTCCTATGGTGAGAACCACCCAGAATTATTAAAAAGATGGCAGAAATTGAATATTGAACTTAGTAATAACTACATAAAACTGCTGATTGACTATTTTTCACCAATTGAAAGAGAATTAAATTTGAAAGTAGAGGCTTTGAATAAAGATCTACGAGACAGATTTAAAGGGGCAATATATGAGAGAAAGCCTGAGAATTTATATTGCCAAGTCGCTGCCTACAGCGACAAGTTACAACAGATTAAACATCGTAAACTTCAGTGAGATCATCAAGATTTTGCCATGGGTCAAGTCTTTGTATGGCCGAGGAATGATAATAGAAAAAGTTTTATGTTACATAATCAAAATTCATCCGTTATTGAGCACATTGAACCATTAACACAACACGCTGATTCCCCTTTAAGTGCTACAATAGCAGTGAACACTACAGAACGCGTGATTACATCACAGCCAGATACTGCAGACTCAGTAGCCAGTACGAGGATGGGTACACCTCCACCTAACCAACAAGCAATGGCGATGAGACAGAGAACGAACGATATGGGAGCTAAACCGAAGACTTCTAATGGCAATATGGAACGTTTTTTGCCATTTCCCGTCCAATTGCGGATGACTTCGAGAAGCAGGTTCAGCAGCCGTGTCCGCAGGAAGAGGAAATATTCAGGCGAGAATTCCGAACGGAGAAGACAGATGAAAGACTGAAAGACTTGGTCTTTAATTTTTCCAGGTTTGAACTTTCACTTACTGATTCTTTACTTTTAAATAAAGGGTTAACATATATTCCATCCCAAACCAGTAACTTGAGCGAAATACTAATGGACTTGAGACTGTTTGGACGCTCTTTAGCTTTGAGATTACTCTTTTCCACAGGTGAACAAGATAATCATAAAGAGAATACTGGTTATGTTTTTAAAAGAAAGAGCAATTTTACACCCGTATTACCTACTAATATAGATTGTTTTGTGAAAATGTGTGAAAATTATTTTTTTACTTATTTCTTAGGGTGTGAACATAAATCTACGTTTCATAACATAAGTAAAGATGAATGGAATTCCATACATGCTTTAAGCGACAACGTTGAACTGACAATAAAACCTGCAGATAAGGGAGGGGGGATTGTGCTGCTGAATACTAAAGACTACAATGATACAATGCTTGAAATGCTAGAGGATGCTGAGACTTACATGGAAATTAATTATGAGAAATTAGATGAAGTAATAAAAGAGATATATAATGATCTTTATGATTTCCTTATGTGTAGACAGATTGATCATGAACTATATTTGTATTTTTTAGTAGAACATCCATGTATACCTTATATAAAGGGTTTACCCAAAGTACACAAAAATATCTCTCCGTTGCCAATGCGACCGATAGTAGTAGGCAACGGATGGGTAACAGAAACAATTTCTTTATTTTTGGAAAAGAAATTGAGTCCACTTATTCAGAACATACCCTCTATATTAAGGGATACATATCAACTTCTTGACACATTGTATTCATCCTTTAGTAATGGTTTACCTGAAGCCTGTTTATTAGTCACATTGGATGTTAAAAATGTATTTAGCTCCATCCCAAACAATTATGGCCTAGAAGCAATCAGGGAAATATTAAATGGTAATACAGATTTTACCACTGATGAACAAATATTACTCAGTGCTCTGTTAGATATGGTTCTATCTAATAATATATTTACATTTAACAACAGGTTGTATTTGCAGAGATGGGGGGGGTAGCCATGGGGACCCCATGTGCAAATACATATGCCAGTTTGGTTGTATATCATTGGGAAACATCATTTCTTTTTAACAGCACATATTATACAAAGATATTATTATATAAAAGGTTTGTAGATGACATATTACTTTTTTGGAATGGGACTTTAAATGATTTAACTGAATGTATTCAGTATTTAGATCTACTACTGAGTTCTTTAGATTCACTATGGAATTCTCCAGTGACACCATAGATTTTCTAGATATTACCATTAAAAAAGACATTCTGGGCCACTTAAGTACATCTTTATATAGAAAATCATGTTAGAAGAACACCTTACTTCATTTTAATAGCATGCATCCGAGATTTACATTTCATAACATTGTTAAGAGTCAGTTTATTAGGCTTACTAGACTCTGTCAAGATCCATTGATACTAAAAGAACAGGCAGATTTATTAGAAGGGTTATTTCTAGAAAGGGGCTATAACTATGAGATAGTTAGAGCCACCAAGAATTCAATACTTAATGGTAAGTCAGAGGTTAATCAATGGAACTTCAGACATCATAAAAGACCAGATAAAGTTAATAAAGAACCCAAGGTGACCTTTATTACCAGATTTACTAATGACAACAAAGCCATTATCAAGATCATATCTGATAAATGGCATGTACTTACAAGTGATATGGATATAAAGAAGATAGTAGGAATTAGACTGAGTTTTACTTACAGAAATAGTAAGAATTTGAAAAGGCTACTCTGTATTGAACATAATTATCCAGAAGTTAGGCATTTCAGATCATTTAAGAAGTATGGCACTTTTGCATGTGGCAATTGTAACATGTGCAATATGATTTCAAAAGAACAAATTTTTATACATCCTATTTTGAAATACAAATTTGAACCCAGGTTTTTTGCTTCATGCAATGACACGAACCTTATATATTTAGCAAATTGTGAACAATGCCATGCATTTTATATAGGCATGACCACTAGGAGACTGAAAGATAGGATATATAATCATACTTATGACATCAATAAATTAGATCAGAGAAATGCCTTAGCAAAACATTCTATGTCTCACAAAGGTCATAATTTTAAATTTAGGGTACTTCAAATAGTACCCCTCAATAAGAGAAGGGGTAATAACATTAATGATCTAGAAACCATCGAATTAAAATGGATATTAAAATTAAGAGCACATCAAGACCCTGGTCTTAATCAGTTCATCAGAATAAAACCTTTGCTTGAAGCACGGAAATTTAAGTGAGTAAGATCTTTCCATTCAAATATATTCATTGCATTTCAATTTGCACATTCTCATCTCTTAGAGCATATTTCACATATTTCATATTTTAATGCTCATTCTATTTTGCTTCTTTTGTTTTATTGTATGTTTGTTTTTATTTTCCATATGTTACATTCTATATGTCAAGCCATATGGTAGCTAACAGAACGTTCTTATACATAGTGGTTTGAAGGCTGAATTGTGGACTTGAACTGAAGCTACATTTGATATTCAATATGTTTTGCTTCAAATTATCAAGATACACGTTTAATTATGTAATGATGATTTAATTAATTGCTTGATTGATGCTGTAGGTTTTTAATGAATTTGAATGTATAAAAAGCTAGAGTTTTAGAAACTAAAATAGATCTGAAGAAGCGTACCTTGGGAGTACGCGAAAGCGCTCATCTTCTCTAATAAACCTGAAACTTATTTTATTATATCGTGGTGGTCCATCTCCGGTTTTTACACAGCATGTATGCATGTCACTGCACACATCAGCAGATTACATGTCATACTACATGTTAATGTCAAGGACATATGCCTCACATCAGCCATGTGTACTGTTAACCTGTGCTGGTCCACATTGTGTATCACAGGGATGCATGCTTACTACCATGATTGTGTGAAATGCATGGCTTCTGCTATGACACATGCTTGCTGTTGTGTGCAACCCAGGGATATATGCTAACTAACACTATTAATGTCTGAGCTGCATGCCGTCTGCTGTATCACATGCATGCTGCATGCCTTCTGTCATATCACATGCATGGTTGTCTGTGTGTGTGTCTGTGTAGTGTGTGTCTGTGTGGTGTGTGTGTCTGTGTGGTGTGTGTGTCTCTGTGTGGTGTGTGTCTGTCTCTATTGTAATGTAGAGTCTTTGTTTGCCTTTGCAGGTGATGTAGGTGCATTGCCCTCCTGCGGTCCATCTGATGTTTGTGTCCCCACGGACTCTAGCAGTGATGAACATATGCTTGAGGTACAGGCAGGGTTGTCAGGGGCTAAATCTGTGCCATTGGTTGGCATCCCACCTATATCCCCCTCTTCCCCGCACACAGTTCTCATGCCAACACATACACCATCACCAGTGGCCATAGAGGAAGGACAGTTACCGTGTGTCAGCTTGGAACAGGAACGTGTGGTGGCTATGGAAGGTGTGTCTTGTCACCATGGTGTCAGTGAAATGACTGCAGATGTGCCACACAGGCATGTGGCCAGTGCTGCTCGTAGGAGGACCTCTGGCTGACATGCACCTGCACGACAGACCGCAGCAGCTGGTGTCACCAGACACATGTTTCAGACTGTAATGGCGGCACAGACACGTGCTGAACTGCTGAACAGAGAAGGGCAGAGGCTTCAGAGGGCTGCTATCCGTTCTTTAAACAAAAACATCCAGGCATTGGCAAATGCTGAACAGCAGATTGCTGATGTTTTGGACAGGTGATTGGGTGACATGGTTGGAATCCTTGACTGTGGCATGGCAATCCGTGAGCGTGAGCTGTCTGTGCTGGAACATCTGGTAGGAGTAAGGCATAGGCCACGTGGACGTAGGCCAGCTACACCACCTGGTGTAGATCTACGCAAATGAGCTACATCACATGCCCTCTCCCATAGTGCCGGTAGCAGCAGCAGTGCAGCTGGTGCTGTGCTGTTAACACCAGGACAGAGCAGGCCATGTGGACGTGGCCCTGGATGGTCCCAGCGGGGACATGGTTCCAGTGGACATGTGTCATCAGACAGTACCTAATCTGTACCTCTGTCTGGTAGTGTCCGTGCAACCCCTGGCAGGCACAGGTCACGTGGCCGTGGCCGGACACAGTGAGCTGTAAATCCTGGTCTGTACAATCTGGAGCTGTCAATAATACCCCTGTGTAGGCCAGATACATGGCGGAACTGTGTGCACACATACACGCACACACCAGAAACATCTGTAGGGCACCGCAACATCCACATGCATAACAACCACACATGTCCAATTAGATCACAGGCCCTAACCCACACACATGATGTCATCCACTGGTGCAGCCTTGGCTCCTGGCAAACATTATCACCCTGTGCATATGATGATGCCTGTGCCGCATCCCTGTCATCCACACCATCAGTGCAGGTACATGCTCATATGGTCTGATGCACAGGGTGAATAGAATAGTGAGATTAGTGTATATTACAATTGTTGTGTACTGTTGACACGCAGCAGACATGCCATGTAGTACAGGTTTAGAATGCATTGTTTTATGTTCACAGTATGTGTCTTGGTCACAACAGTAACAGCATGTTGGTAATGATGCCCTGCATCCATCCTTAAGGTCTGATTGCATGTGCCATTATGTAACAGTGTTTGCAGTTAGAATGCACTGTTTTATGTTCACAGTATGTTTCTTGGTAACAACAGTAACAGCATTTTGGTAATGATGCCCTGCTTCCCTCCTTAAGGTCTAATTGCATGTGCCATTAAGTACCAGTGTTTGCAGTTTCACATGTGTAAATGTGGAGTACTCACAGGCATGGATGGCAATACCAGCATGCTATACGTAGCCACAACCTCACTGTTAGAAAGGCTGACATTCCAAAGATCTCTACACATCTACTGATCCAGGAGCATGTGAGCTGTGTACTAGGCTACAGTGGCTAGAGACGTGACATCCATACTGGGTGACATCACAGCTACAGCTACATGGTGCGGGGGGTTTACACAGTGGTCTAGCTGATGTCAAGGGTAGGGGCCAGTTGATAGCATGAGGCCTCACTGTGTAGCAGTAATACACTTTCACATTACAGGATGAGAACACACACAGACATACACAGACACACACAGTAACACGCCCACACTCACGGGATCAATGACACTATAACACACACTTCATAGTGTTGAGGTGAGGACCCCTGCCTATGTGGTAATCACCATTACAGTACTGTGCACCCACATGACGAGACACAGAGAATGAACATGTACAGGTAGTCAGTAATGCCTAAGACTGACGGCATCAACAGGGTAGTAGATTGCATCACCTTGAGGGGTTAGGTGCCCTATCTGTTCTCAATGGTAGCATACATCCTCATTCCATGCACCAGACAGCCATACATACATACACACACACACACACACACACACACACACACACACACACACACACACACACACACACACACAAACACACTGGAGTCCACAAATGTCATGCACATACAGATAGCTAACGTGTCTTGCTTTCTACACTGCAGTATGTACAGATCTCTACAACAGTGTACAGGGGTGTGTAACAATTGGGATGTATTCCCCACCATACGTGGCATATATGGTCACACAAGCAAACACACATGGCAGTACTGTGAATCAAACACCTGCTATTTTATGATACGTCTGACAGACATGCAGCAGTATTGCCCGCATTACAATGTGTACCAAAGCTACCTTCGGCAATTGTGCTGCTATATGCACATGGGAGGACTTAAGTGTTACAGGTGTCAAGTGATTTACAGTCAGTGACACCCTGACTGCTGTGTAGGTTGTATGTCTTCACCTTCAATTAACAGAAACATAGCTTACTGTTTGCACATGTTATGGTAGGATGGCTTGTGACACACCTGTGAGGTGTCTTCAGCAAACATCCATCTGCAAAGGTGGCCCACCACTTTATGTACACACATCCATCCATACCTGATGTACATCTTACCGTACTGTCAGTATTTCACCATATACAGGTGTCAATGATGGGGCTGCATTGCAACTGCATGTTGTAGTAAGACACAGATGAACTGCAAACATCAGCTACTGCACATGCATGGTAGCTGAATGCACACCACTACATGTACATGTGTATAGGTCCTACATTCCTGTCATGTAGCCATGTTTGTATGCATTGCAATTGGTGAACATGTGTGATGACATACATGACACATGGACTGTGGGTAACCAGTACAGAGGGAATGTTAACTCAAGTCAACATTGCTACCTTATGTACTGTTAGTATTCAACAGCCATGGACCTACCTTCCATGTGCATGCATGTAATCACTGTAGCCACATGTCTGCACGAAGGACAGCAATAGCTATGCTATGTACATATGTGTTGTGTGTATATGGGGCATGTACATGTCCACAGCAGTTACATGTATGTCATATACAAACATGAGTGTGTTGTCTGGTGTACAGCAACAGTTATCTGTTACAGCTGTATAAGACCCAGGGCCCCTGTTATGTGTACAGCCGACCTGGTTATGAATAGTGGTATCAGTGCATTGCATAACACATGATGGAACCCTGTCAGTACATGAGTAGTCTGCACAGTTGCTGTAGAGCTAGGTACAGTCCACTGGTCATGAGTAACATGGTGTTGTACTAATGTATGGATGTGTGTTGCTGGTCCAAGGACATGGTGATGTGTGAGGGCTACATACCAGAGTGTGGCATTTACCACTGTAATCTGCACCTGACACATCTGTGATGGCTTTTGAGAGTGTACTGGTCAGTACATGTGAGTGGCCTTCATGTACATGGGGGCACTAGCACCTGGAACAGTCCGTAACGGTCTTATGGCCCTCATGTCTGTATCTGAGGTATACAGTGGTAGTGCTATTGTGCATAACTGAGCCTTATGCCAGGTGTTCCTCACTGCACAGATGTCAGTATTCTCCATTGTTGGATCTAGATTGGCAGCTATGATTACGAACGCTACACATCTAGCACTGTTTAGCATACACATACAATGCAGTTGTCCTGTAGGTGTCAGGGTGTTTAACTGGTCTCAGGTTCTTCGTCTATGTATGGTACTACATGTGCGAAGTACCCACTCCTGCCAGGACAACACCACGGGTGGTATTAATGTGTCAGGTTTAGATTGGTACAGCTAAGGTGATGGATAGCAGCAGACGTTGTGTAGAAGACCGGTGTCAGACATATGTAGTGCAGCGTTCATGCTAACAATGATGACTATCGACACACTGTGCCCTTCAGTGTTTAGAATCTGTGTGCATACAAGACAGCCCTTCCCTACTAAGTGTGTGAGCATGCCCAGTATGCCATTGTGTAGATGGACACATAGTGCATTCCAAACTGACGTGTGCTCCTAAGTGTGTGAACATGCCCAGTGACACCTTGTGTCAGTTGTGTGCCTCTGTGTATGGGCTTGACGATTGTAATCCTGTATAGCGATAGCGGTCATCCAGGCAACAGATGGCCATACCCCACTTCAGGATGGATTCCTACATTGAACACACTGGTTCACAGGTATGTACACCGTAACTGCCAGCATCCATGTCGATGTCTGCATTCCTAGAAGGTCATATTGACTGTCTGGAAAGGTGTACTGTCTGTGGCGCATCTCGTATCTATGTAGTGTTGTAATAGTGCTCCATAGATAGCCAGTTGTCCTGCTCACACCACTGCCGTGTGTTTGTCTCTGTCTGTCTTGGGACAGTAATATGCTTTTAGACTGCTCACACTCCATACAATCCCTATCGGCGTTTGTTCCATTGTTGATGCTGTCACCCACCTAGAAGTATGCCTCTGGGAGTGCTGTGATCCAGCAATCTTGGTAGCGCATTCTGTAACTGCATAATGCTGTAGTGTGATAGGTTAGTTAGGTCTATGTTCTAATCCTAGCCCTGACATGTGTGTGTGTGTGTGTGTGTGTGTGTGTGTGTGTGTGTGTGTGTGTGTGTGTGTGTGTGTGTGTGTGTTTCCAGCTGCCTGGGGACAGAGTAATGCTTTTAGACTGCTCACTCTCCATACAATCCCTATCGGAGTCTTTGCCTTTGCTGATGATGTCACCCACCTAGAAGTATGCCTCTGGGAGTGCTGTCATCCAGTAATCTCGGTAGCGCGTTCTGTAACTGTGTAATGCTGTAGTGTGATAAGGTAGTCAGGTCTATGTTCTAATCCCAGCCCTGCCGTGTGTATTTGGCAATGAGGCAACACATGGCATATGCACTGGCACAGTAGGTACCCAGGGATTTCACCCTCTCTGACTCACACAAACAGTACAATGGATGCCAAACATGACACTACCTGTGCTCAGCCATGTATAGGAAGTGCACTGTGTGCATCCAACATAGGCAGCCCTCCAGCACCATCCTCAGGTCTAGAACACCCTCAAGGTAAGTCAATCGACCTACCAATTGGCAGCTGTATTAAAATGTGTATTTACCCATAGCTATGGTATGGATGTGAGCATACAAGGGAATTTGGTGGCCGACTGTTAGGTCAGCAGACAGTACATGTCCATAGTGGCACCATGACATCTGTAGCACATACCGGGGTCACAATAGTAGCCAGTAGTACACAGGGTGTCCTAACCCACTGCAGGTTATGGGCTGAACATCATGTGTGTCCATACAGCCCACACAAGTCTCATACAACTGGACAGGTGTAGACCAATACAGACAAATGCTATACAATGGCCTCTGGATATGCCCAATGAATGACCCCAACCCCCACAGACACACACACAGACTGCAGCAGGCCAGGCAGTTGGATGTAGGTTGTTAAGGCTAGGACGTCTGACACCACTATGCTGGTAATTAAAGCTAGGATCTGACATACACTGGTATGCCTCCAACCAGCAATTTAGGTAGGTCCACACACTGAAATGGAGTACCTGGCATACCAGTACAGTAGTAGCAAATGTGTACAACTGTCAGCTGTGCCCCCATTCCAACATACACATGTGAGAGTCATGTGCGCCACCCCCGGTGCTGTGTAGGACTGTGGATACAGTTGGATGTATCCCCATGCTGTGCAGAAATGTAGCAACAGTCAATGCCACATGACCATTAGCTACCCTGCAGACACAGCATGCCACCTGTCGGTGTACAAAGCAAGGGTCGGCACCACAGTACTGACTATCTGGACATGTGACACATGCGATCCAGTTGACCATACTAGGCATGCTCAAACACATGAAGGTATGACGGTAATGTCAGTCGACAACATGCATAACAGTCATACTGGACATGCTCACACACTGAAACACAGGACGGCCAGGTCTGCAAACACCAGTGGTCCGGACATATCTGCCAGTACATTGCTATACTGTTGGATGACTGTGCTGTATGGTATGTGTGTGGTACTGTCTATTGTCTGTACATATGCCATGGTGTATTGGTAATTCACATGAGCTGTGTGCACAGGGTATTGCTACCAACACGTGCAAAGGACGGTTCTTTGTTTGCGGCTAGAACGACGCCTTCAGATACGGAGTGGGTAAGGCACATTCCAGTAGGTGGGAGTGGTTGTGCGTGAGTTTGCACTGTGTTAAGCACTGCTGACCTCTGGTTACAGCTCCTTATACTTGTTTAGACTCCACATTTCTTTAACAGTGCAATACTGGCATACTGGTAGACAAACACGCTTACACCCGCTCGCTCACTCACTTGCACGTGCACCGACATTTGTGCTTACATTTGTCACTCACGCTGGGTGGGTGCGATCCCTTGTGATGCCTATTACATCAGACTACATGATTACAGTATCGGGTATGTCTAACCATTAGGCGACGGCAGGCGTTCGACTGTACGGACTCGGTGTCCTGTCCAGTGACATAATCATATTATATGCGTGTTCCTCATACAATCTGCTCCCATCTGGCTAATACCTGGGAACTGATACTCTGCAATGCTGACATGTAAATGTTTTTTGGGAAACGCATCTCTCTGCCGGGTCATGCTACCGCATACCTATTGTAGGTTTTCCACCTTTTAGATTGGCCGACGTGAGACTCTAGGAGTAACACCTTTCCCACTTTGCATGGGACAGTCCCTCATTAGGCATATGTGTCATGCAAGACTACTCTAGCCATAGCATCTGTCCTGATTAGAGGACATTATTATATTCTACGTGTCTGTAATAGTTGCATGTAATGGTTATTGTATACATGACACTTCGATATGTTATGTGAAGTAGCATAAGTAACTTGACTGCTGCTAGACTAAGCTTTGATTTGTACTAATATGTATATTTCTGTACTATGCATGGCTGTATGTATGTTCTGACCTGGTACGTCTGACATTTCTACAGAGCAGGTCCCACTTTGGCCATTCGGAAAGGTGGCAGCCCTATAGGACCTATATGTAGAGCTGTCACATTTGGCAAGGCAACACATACCCACAGACAGTAGTAAACTGACTACTTCACCGATTTGCATACATTAAGGTTATTCTTGTAGCATTATAGTTGATAATACGGTTTCCTATAACATGTAGCTGTTTCTGATACAACAAAATCATTTTATGACACCACTACACACAATATATGACCTCCTTTCCCAAAATCACAGGCCATGTGCCGTTATATTCATTTTGCAGGACACAACTGCCCAGAGTGGTGTGTCACTCACAAAAGCGAACAGGTGGTAATCCAAAACTATTATGCTATCATCTACCTAAGGTGGTCGGCGGAATATGCGCTTTCTGTCACTTGCAGACATCACATACCAATGGGAGAGAATGAACACTGTATCAGGGACACTGCATAACACCCTGACGGGCACATTTAGATGATTGGTTCTATTAACCTGACACATTGACAGTCACAGGGCATATGTATTCATTCACGTTTGTCGAGGTACATGCTGTTTATGACTCATACATGTTGTCATTAGTCATTACCTGTATTATGTCACCTGTCCACTTAATATCACTAGTTCTGGAAGTGTTTAGTTGGACTTTGTTACATTCTGATTCATAAATATGGACATCCATGCTAATTGGGTACACAGCACTGATATAGTCCCTATGTGTTCCCCCAATGGTTTATGGACTGTCCAGTAGATGTGCTCTTCAGGTTTGGGAGGTATAGGCGTCTGCTATGCCCACATAGGAATATTAATTACTTCCACTGGGCGGGCCTACTACATCTCTGCCAACCAGCACCTGCACATTTAGGCCCATTATTGCATACCCATGATTCACCTACCTGACACCCCTCTACAGCACTCATGACAAATACTTACTGTGAGCGCAGCTGGGGTATGAACACACCCCTACACATTGTCCACTCTCCCCATCTCGGGACACTTGTACGTTTTGTCAAACCATATGTTATTACACTTGCACAACCTACTGTTCCATGTACATCTACATCCTGCTCGCATCGATAACCAAGGGTTCACACGTAAAGTGAATTTTTGGTGTCCCGCAAGGGACCCAGTTATCCATGTTTAAAGTGTAGACCTTGCAGATCTCTCCCACTGGTACTTTCCTGCAGGTGGTTTGGAAAGCAGCAGTGTATTTATCTTTATTGCCTGTCTGTATGTCTGACTGGCCTAGCTGGGCGGTGTGGGAGGTAAACCTTTGTTTATTGGACCTCCCAGTAACATATGCCAGGTCTGAACATATGTTACCCGTAATTGCTGTAAAGTAACCTAGTTATATACATGTGTATATCTAAAATGACATATATATTTTTTTTGTGTGTATATGTGTATATATCAATAACTGTCGTATGTGTATATATATATCTATCTATCTATCTATCTATATATATATATATATATATATATATATATATATATATATATATATTTGTATATGTGTGTGTATGTGTGTGTGTGTGTGTGTGTGTGTGTGTGTGTGTGTGTGTGTGTGTGTGTGTGTGTGTGTGTGTATATATATATATATATATATATATATATATGTATATATACATCTGTGTGTCCGTTGACCAATACATTTCCCGGACAAACACACTTACACATGCGTATTGGGTTTTATCTCTGCTTCAACAGCATACTATTGCCTTAGTCATTATGACACCGACACTTTACTCTGGTTAACTTGTAATCAGTATACAGCACGTTATACAGCGGACAGATGTCGCACTTTGTTCATGTATGGAGTACCGCTGATAAGTGTGATGTGATACAGTGTCATTTGACCTATTCCTCGTCTGCACAGTCTATTATTCCTGCTACTGTATTTGTTTCTGTGCACATTCATATTATTTATGTTACTAAATGGAGTGCATGTATTACAGAGAATGTACGTCAATCAACATATTGATGTCTGCATGTTGTTGTGTCTTTCGGCTTTTCCCGGTTAGGGGTTGCCACAGCAGAACTCCGGTCTGCTAATGATTGGCAGATAGGTTTCACGTGCCGAGATGCCAGCCCTGACGCACAACCTTTAACGAAGGTACGCCCATTCATGCATGTCTCCAAGCAGAAGATGCTCTAGCTGGGAATCGCACCTATGTACTAGCTGACCTACACGGGCCGCTCCATTGCAACTGGCACAACCAACCCTGGCACTCCTGTGTCCATAATCATATAGCCATAGTTTCTCCAGCCCACCCGTGTTGAGTTTCCATGCGTAACAGCCATTATCCACCTGATAGTGCAGTCATGACACACCTTTACACATTGCCCTCTCCAGAGCGTTAGGGGCCCTACACACATTTTGTACCACCTCGTGTATTCACAGGGTCTCCCTCCATTTATATTTGCACATACGTGCCTTTGCTGGTGTTATGGATTACGAACATTTTGTGGGTTACAAGTATAGGTGGTCACAACATGAACTACATTCCGTCTGTGTGTAATGTTGACGTAGCAGTTCAACGATATTATGGCCACTGGTATAACCCTACCTCTGGTGTGAATAGCAGTGCTCTACTCACTCTTGTGCAGCTTTATCTGACACGTTTTGTCTGATGAAGCGGCAGTTACATGTCGTGAAAGCGCTTACAATAAACTGTGGATTTACTACTTGACCGAATGGTTTTTTGAACATTACTTCGATTGCAAGACTAGAACAACTTTGAACATTTGTTTCTTGGTACAGCAGAATTGTTTTTTCGTTGATTTAGTGCGTGGTTCTGTGAGTATTTGCACTACAATTTTATAAGACTATCAGCATTTGGCGTTTCCTTCTTAGGAATACGTAGAGACATATTTTTTGATAGTGCGAAGATCTGCAGTACGTACATTTTGGCCACTTCCAACCTGGGTTTTTGGTTTACTTGCATTTACTTTTTGCTGGGTTTTGGTCTTCAAGGAGGTTTCTGTTATATATATATATATATATATATATATATATATATATCTAAAGAACAAACCCAAGAGGGAAGGAATGCAGTCTGTTGATAGATTGGTAAAACTCCACCACACGAAACAAGTAATTCCAAATGTAGAAATAATCTATTTCTACATTTGGAATTACTTGTTTCGTTTGGCTTTTTTTGAACATATATATATATATATATATATATATATATATATATATATATATATATATATATATATGTATATATATATATATATATATATATATATATGTATATATATATATATATATATATATGTATATATATATAATTTCATATATTTCTTTATTTTATGTCTGTGGATATTTATTTATACACACACGCACACATATATATATATATATATATATATATATATATATATATATATAGAGAGAGAGAGAGTTGCATCTGTACAAAACAACATACATTTGCTATGCTGGGAGCTGCTTACACCCACGCAGGTGCACATGCATCTCCTTATTGTGAGTTACATATGTTTACTGCCACTTCTTTGTGCTTATGTGTGCCTTATTCATTATGACAGTACCACTTTGATTGATGGAATCCGGTTAACGGCCCCATGCGGAACACACGTTCACCTTTACATGTTTAAATGTTGGCTTTACAACACAGAGGCATTCATTATACAAGAAAATGATATGTGCTATAGTCGTACTTGAACCGGGAATGCCTTTACGTTAGGCGGATGCTCTAACCACTACACTATTGGTGTTCTGCCTCATTTATATGTATACCCATGGTTCATAGCTACCCTAACATACGCCTCACTGCTTCACTTACACAGCAGGCATCCATTCTCCTGCTGGGAAAACCACAGTACTACACATGCGACATTCCCTATTCCCTACTGCTCTGGACCTGTGCTGCATGTTTACTCACTCCAAGGATATTCAGAACTCCAAAGCTTATAGTCCTGGCACATATATGTGTTTGATTGTCAGGGTGTTCATGTGGTGGTCCGGGTTTAGGCTTGTCCGACTGGTGACCGGAACTGCCCTGTACCTCTTCAAATGTCAGATGTAGCACATGGACAGAGTTGGTTCCAATTTTAACATTCTATCTGCGTTTACAGATGCAGGGGTTTGGGCACCTCTGACCACATTATTAGGTTGGCGCTACATAATATAGGGTGGGGGGTGGTTCCACTACATAATACAGGGTGGTAGGTGTTTCCACTGGTGTTTCCCTTCACATTTGACTATTTCATTTATTCATATATACGATGAATATTATTCTGGGCATCACTTATGAATTCACTACAGGTATGCAATAGTACTGCCAACAAATGTGACAGTTGGTTGGTGTACATATGTGTACGGACCTCTGTAATACTCAGGGACTAATTTCAACAGTGACAGGGACAAGGCAATGACAAATCAGGGACAATCATGGACACTTCTACAATATTAGTACTATTAACTTGAAACGTGTTGACAGATTCAGAGCCATATGTATTAATACTTATTTTCTGCAGTTAAAAGCATCTATTACTCTTAATTATTGTCATTAGTCATTCAAGTGTCATTCAACATCTTTCCTCCAAAGGTCACTGGTTTTGTGAGTGATTAAGAGACTGGCCAGTTATTGTGCGAATGCTCTGACCATTGGTAGGGCCGCCACATTTTCATATGTACAGGATGGGATATATTCTGGGCACACCAGATTGTTTAGGCCAACACATACTCAGGGTCAGTACAGGGTTTAGAACATTCATTATTTTCCTAGATGAGAGCCTATTCCTGTAGCACTTTAGTTGCTTATTCTGTTTCTTGTACGATTTACGTATTTTATATCTAGAAATAATTGCTTTAGGCAACTGTTACATGAAGTATGGTACATAGTTATTTCCTACAATCACAGGACATTTGCCATTGTATCATTCTTGGTCAGGACACACCTACCCAAACAGTGACTGTCCCTCACACAGTGGGTCAGGAGGTACCCTGTTTATGTCAGCGCCTTAATCACCGTATTTCCAAGTGCCACTGTGCGAATGTGTACAATATATTCTCTCGATAATTCATGTGGGGAGATGTGCATGACACAGGTCAGGGCAGGTGTTTGATCCTGGGTAGTAGGTTCTGCATGACCATCTAGAGGCCGAACAGTCTCGTGCACCACTACTGCACATACAACTTGTGTTCAGATGTCTACAGGACTGGACATCGTGTCATGATACCAAGTCTGATGTTTACACAGGATACTTATCCCATGAGGGATATCCAAAAATTGAACAAGCCAAATACCGCCCATTCTTTTGGATTTACGAAAATGTGTTAGGGTTTTACATGCAAGGGATACATAGTTTGCAATCCTGACAGTGCCTACGGTGACACTGCCTACTACATATGAGTAGTGGTCACTATGTGTAAATATGGCTGCGCCAGGCTAGTAGCCCGAGTATGGCTGGATTTGGTGGACGTTCAGGAATGGGGGTGGGTTGTGTGCTGTGGCGGGGATGATGGGTATTCAATTATGCATCCAGGTTTGTTGCATTTGGATGGGCCAGTTCCATCCAGACCATTCTGTGGGTATGTGCCGGTGATGTTTCTGTACATGTGTATCGCACATTTTAATATTCATATGTTTGTGTGATTGTGTTCTACAGTATGGCCTGTCAGGTTGTATTGTGGATGTGTATACTTGTTCTTTGTGTTTCTTTCTGATTCACCCGCTGCTCCCTCATACACCTCCAGTTCACCTATTGTGCATCCAACACAGTCTCGCCTTTGTGGATTATACCATTACCCACCCCCTCACACACACATATTCCTGACACTCCATCCATCCCTTCTTTGGGTGATGGCCAATGGCACGGTCAAGGGAACACATTGCATACATTACATATGTCAGGTACCTGTATGGTTGTGAGGACTACCCTGGCATTTTTCACCTGCCACATGCTGTACATCACACACATACTTAACTTTCATGACATGGTAGGTACACCCAGGTAATACCCGTACAACTTTGACACATCCTGACAAGAATGGCTTGGACCGTATATGGGCGGATTTTGGCCGAATGCTCTGACCATTGGTAGGGTTGCCACCTTTTCATATGGCTAGAATGGGATATATTCTGGACACAAATCAGATTTTACAGGACAACAGATACCCACGGTCAGTACTACGGATAATACTTATTTTATGCCTACATGTTAGCTTATTGTTGTAGCAGTTTATATGCTCCTTCTGTTTCATTTTCTAGCTTATTCTATTTTTTGTAACATGTGGTATGTTACATACGGAAATAACTATTGTATGTGACTATTACATGCGATGTGGGACATAATTATGTCATACGGTCGCAGGATATTTTACATTTATAATGGTTTTGGTATGGACACAACTGCCTAGCTGTGTACTATCCCTCACAATATGGGACAGGTGGTAACCCTGACCATTGGGCTAGACGTAGCTATTGGCGGTGCGCTAACATGATGCGTTTCACTTCCACTTGGTATAACTATCTACACTGCGTTAGAATATGGGCACATGGTTTTAAATGTCATTTGTTCGAGGGATGGAGACTCAATATTCGCTACCATGCATTTGTGTTTGCTTCTTAATTTTGTGTTCGCAAAAACCGTCTTGCATGCTTTGCATACATTTCAGTATCCACGGACACTGACAGGTGTGATTACTATTGCAGGCAGATTGTTATATTCAAGCATTTTAGGTTGCACGTTAACAGCCATTTCCGCACCTCCATGCGACACTTCGACATGCCCTATGCACTCACGCTCGTTTCCTGTGCACGTGGCTGTGGCGGCAGCGCACCTTCATTAATATGCATATGGCACTACTGCTCCATCTACATGCTGCATTGTCGGCGCAAGCCTAACGCCGGCCTTGCGTCGAGCTTCATGAATCCCGGGGATTGTCTTTCACTTTATATTAATTGAGTATCAGTTAGGGAAATTATGTCATAATGGATGGTTTTATAAAAGGTAATGGCTGTAATTGAGTTTTAGTTCTGAAGATGTTCTGTAATAAATGGACGAAAGTGCTCAACTTTAATCTGGCTCCAGTGTGGTTTGTTTTATTTGTTGTTTTTTTTCTTTTTGTGTTTTTTTTTTACATACAGATAATGCTTTAAACAGTGGTTGTGAAAATTGGAACTCTGGTTACAAAAAAAACTTATGGTTACAGTTGGATGTTAAAGAACCTCACAACTGCAATTGAAAGAGGCAGACCATATGGCACAATTTTATTTAAGCAGTTAGCACAGTAGCAACCAGAAAAAATATATATCATCGGAAAACTTGGATGGAAAAAGTATGTTGGTTATATGCTCACTGGTATCCTAAGCCTGGAAGATATCACCAACATTGAAGAGTGCTGTGCAGCACAAAAAATGTATAGCAAAACTCAACAGTTGAAAGCAGCCTTGACATTTACAGAATATCCTAAATGGCCAGCCAAAGTATCAAGTGACATCTTAAATGTATTCATACTGCTGGAGTTTTGTATATAAATTGGGAGTATATTCACAATTCCTGGGAAAAGGCTAACATCATTGTAATTTATAAAAATGTGAGTTGCTGTATTGTAGAAATTACTGCCCAATCAGTCTAGCATCCTTGTTCACCACTCTTTTACATTTTAAATGTCTTGCAGTTCTAGAAGAACTAAGATGATAACAAAGATTACTATCTCATCACAATTTTTGGAATATGTTAACTCCAAACCCACCAAGATTATTAACTGCTCATTGTGTAAAGCTTTGAATGCTAAGCATAATCTGCCTCTTATGAAGTAGCAGTAACTAGAAAATAAACCCAAGAGTTGAAGTCTCAGAATAATTAAAATTTTGAAAAACACGTAAGCGTCTTAGTAAATATTTTTTGCACTCTTTCATCAAAGAATTAAATCATCATCATCATTAGAATAGGAGCAAAACATACAATTTGACTTAATAATTGGATTAATATATAAGTTACAAATTTGTAAGTAAAGAAGAAGATCTAGATTGAAAACTTCTGAACATTTGCCTATATACTTTAACAGTATTTGATTTGACCATTGAAATATTGGCTTTAAAATTCAGTTTGTGGTTGACGTAGAAACCAAGATCTTTAAATAAGGAAGCATTCCCATTAAAAGTGTTTCCTAATAAGATTCACTGAAGCATGGTACAGTGACGATAAGGAAATATATCCTTTTCCCCACTGCAGAGCAATCTTGGAGTTAGTACATATAAGTAGCTGGGGCATGGGGGGGCACAGCCCCCATATGAGGGGAGTTAAGGGGGGTTTCCCCCTGCAAAAATATGTTTTTAGTGTGTGTGTGTGTGTCCCCGATTCGGTGCATCAGTGTTCGCATTTTCATTTAAGTGCACTTTTGCTAAAGTGGGTTCGCCTTTCTGTTTTTCGAAAAAGTGTAGACCCATATATATATATATATATATATATATATATATATATATATATATATATATATATGTGTGTGTGTGTGTGTGTGTGTATTGTACAAATACTTGCATATGTAGGCAGAAAGGAACATACCATGTTGAAAAGGTCAGGACCTAAAATAGACCCCTGAGGACTGAGTAAACATCAGCCCAATGTGAATAATTGCTGCCGATTGTTGCATCAAATTTACTGTTAGAAAGCCATGGGTAAATCCAGTTTAATATAATAGTATTAATATCAAGTTTCACCATACATTCTATAATAACCAAACGTGGCACACTATTGATTTCTTATTTCTTTGGAGAGATCTAAATATACTGTGATAACAACTAATCTATTATCCACCCCCCAATAACATGATTTTAAAAGCTGATTAGGCAGCATATGTAGAATGATTTTCCATAACACCATGATGATAGATATCCAACATAGACCTTGCCTGGATTACCCTCAATTAAGTTCAAAAGATGTCTTTCAAAGTATTTGAAGAACAAGGAAGTTAGGCTGATTGACAGTAATTTCTACAAATACAGCAACTCACATTTGTGTAAACTGGAATAATATAAGCATTTTTCCAGAAAGATGGAATGATGCATTTTTACAAGAGAGTGTTAAAAACAATAGTTGGTTAATCACATGTAAGACTAGATGTTTCAATAATATACTAGGTATGTTAACCATCCCCCTATCTCAGTCACATTTTATTTTGCTTAATGAAACCTCAGCTATGTTTTCAGTACTACGAGGGCAAAATAAACCCTATGAATAATGTAGGTTGTTATCTTGAGCAGTCAGTGAATGCAAGATATCCATACTACTAGTAAAGGATGGGGTCAGAAGGTTGGTATCAGGAGCAAGGTTAGCAAAGTGCTTGGAAATAAAATATTAGCCATAGCAACAGGACTGATTAAAAAGCCATTGCTAGAAAAGGGACCTATACAAATGTAACAATCTCAGAGACAGTTCATGCAATTGTAGAACATGTAAGAAGCAAGTTTTTTCTTCACAGTTTGCCTTGTATTTATGAAATAACTGTTTTTAGTTTTCTACAGGCTACAGTGAAGCTGGTTTTGGTGTCCCAATTTTAGTATGTTTTATATAGCCTATATTTTCTTAGTTTCTTGTATATAAATCAAATCTCAAGGTGTGTGTGTGTATGTGTCAGCTATTTGGGCAGGGACACAAAACACTGGTTGGACAGAAAGGGTGCTGGAGATCTTGGCTTGGCCCCTCAGCTGAGATTTTAACCCTACAGCTGTGCCAGTGGGGAGTCTTACTGGGGAATCTGGAAAAAGAGGGTGAAACCATCCCCAGACTGACTGTGGGCTCTGTGTGCTCTTAATGGAAATTGCACTTTACTGTGTGTACTTGTCATCCTTTCAGTGTGTACCTCCATCACTGTTGCCAGTGGTGAGGATTGAGGCTCCTTGATTACTAGGCCAGTGCAGGAGCATCACACCTGTCTTTGAATAATACTACAGAACAGCAACATAAATATTTGGTGCAGCAAATCAGTGTACACAGCTGGTATAAACATTTATGTTGCACAGTTCAAATATGAACAGCATAAAGCCAGTTAATAATCTAGTCCAATTACTGTTGATACATTCTGTCCTACACAGGGAAAATATTCCTTATACAGCTGCTAATTTTCATACAAGAATATATAATGATTAAAGATACCCTGTCTAGAGAAAAACATTTAGCGACCTTAAAACTTGCAGGATAACATATTTATTGGGGCGAGGATGACAGCGTGTAGTAACAGCACAGAACGTTCCAGTCTGGTGTGCTGTTTTGAGGCTAAACATTGCATGATTATAAAAAAAATAATAATACTGAAAAGTAAGTGCGTGCATTCAACAAGAGGAAGATGCACCTGGAACACAAAAGAACTTTGCATTCATTATCACTCAAGTTGCTGTCTTTCTAGATAAATGGAACCCATAGTTGTTATATGACTTTCATAGACTGTACAATTCTGTGGTACAAACGAATTCTAGGTTGTCATTTTCTAAAGAATAGCTATGCTTACTTAAATCAGTGGCCCCAGTTAGGAGAGAAGAGGGCATAGGTTAACAACTTATCCTTAGAATTCATGTAAATATTTACTTAACATTCATGAGAATGTCAGCAGACTCTCACAAATGCTAATCTGAAGACATGTAAATTACCTGAACTTTTCAACCCTTTTTTTAATCACTGTCATAACAAAAAAAAAAAAGGTAAGCACCTCTAGCCTCTCATTTGTTTTCTCACTCTAATGATAGCAGTAAAGCAAAAATACTCCTGCACACATTTTGGTAGTATCATTTATACACTTTTATCATTCCTGTTGTACATCTTTATGTTTTTAGAAAATCTGCAGTTTTCACTTTAAACCTGTTGTAGTGTCAGCTTTTGTTGACATAGAACAGGAATGCAATCGTGAAACATATACAAATCCAGAGAGAGAGAAAATTTGATTCAATGTCTTGTAATGAGTTGCAGCAGCAATGCAATTGGAACTTATGATATTCTTTGCCTATTACATTTTATGTTGACTTGTATGCCTGCCCAGTCAACACTTTGGTTTCTGAGGGAGCATTTCATGAACAAGTTTTCCATGCCCTGTCCTAAAACTGAATTTCACCAATTGCACGTTTAGGTCATGCTTTAGTTCTGCTACCTCATCTACAGCACATACCCCTTGTTTAACTAATGATGATGCATACATACAAACTGCAGGCAGAAAGAAACTAGAATTTGTCATGTCAGCCTTATTATTGCAGCTAATGCCAACTAGCCACCCATGCTCTATAATACCCTGCATTTATCCTCCCAAATTTTCTCCTCTGCTATTCCACTTATTCCATATGATTTTGAAGAAGTTGATTGCAATATCCATTCAGGGATTACATTTTAACTGTTCGCCACTCTGTAAAATATGTTTCTTCATATGCAGCTTGAAAAGTGTTCACTCCATTCAGAGACCATGCCTGAGATATCTTTGGTATCTGGAGGTGGTAAAAATAATTATGTTAGGAGAATGGATCCACAAACACAGATAGTAACAATAACAGAAATACATGGTAAAGCCACTGGAGATAATACAGACAGCTGTAACTGCTATCAACCCTATAAAAATGACACTCCAAGACAGATTCAGAGCAGAGTCCACGAGTAATGTTCCATCACACACAAACACACACACACACACACACACACACACACACACATGAGTGTGTGTGTGTGTGTGTGTGTGTGTGTGTGTGTGTTTAGAGGTGTAATAGCTATGAGTGAATGCTCAGAATGAACACTTTTTGTTGCAGTTTTTATGCCTGCTGACAGCTCTGTATGGGACAGCGAGGTACAGTGGGGTCTTTAAATATATAATTAGCAGGAGGTGGGGGCTTGCCCCCTGTTTAAAAAATATTTTTTCAGGATTTTTTCATTCTTTTGAGTATTTGATCTTTTTAGATTTTCTTTAACACTCTTTCGAGTGCTCTCTGTTGGATGAGACATATATATATATATATATATATATATATATATATATATATATATATATATACATACATAATTACAAAGCCTTACTGAAATCAGATGTCATCTTTTATTTGCAGAATCTTTGCTTTTCAGAAGCAGCTCAGGTACAAATACAGAACAGAATCATTCAAGATCCAAGACAGATTAGCCACATAATTCAGTTCTTACATAATCTGTGAAACTATTTATTAGATTTTCTCCAAGTCCTATCTTGGGCAGTGGCCATCCAGCACTCATTGTCTACCGCAGTCGTGAATCTCCACTGCTTTTAATGTGAGAATAATGTCCCATGGCTATAGTCAGTTTCCTTTGTTTTGGAATTGAAAATGGGTACTTGCTTATCAGATCTCACATCGTGAAAATCCTGTTTCTAAGTAAAGGTTGCTGTATGACATTTCCAGTATTTTACATTTACCTCATTGATAATGCCACATCTCACAAATAAATGAAAGGCATTCCTTGAGGCATATGGGGCAGTTCTTAATTATGATACATTACTCCTTTTTTAAGAAGGACTTGGACTCAATGATCTCTGTAGATATTACAAGAGTTCATTCACTTGCACATTAAAACATGCATAGCAGACAACCCATTGCTTAGAATTCTGCAATATTTTCTAAAATTTCCAAATTAAATAAAATACTGTACAGTGGCTGTACTTTATGAATGGTATTAGCATTAATGCTTTATTTGAAGAAAAATTTCTATAACATTCTCTGAAATGTTTCAAACATGCAGAAACATATTACACTACTATAAAAATATATTTTTTTGATGTCACAATGTCTATAATCTGTCATGCCTGCAAAGAAACTGAATTTGTTAAGAAAAGGTATTTTTCATATAACACCAACGCTTAACCATAACGTCCAAATAACAGAAAAATGTCATTCAGGATCAGGCAAGAGATGAACAAATGTAATTATTTAAATGAAAATGTCTGTTCATAGGTTTTATGAACTTTCTATGTATAAAAGTTTGTCTTTCAAGTAAAATTACACTGACTTTGTATCTCGAGGGTTCAGATGCAAAACAGCAGAGCCAGAATTTTCTTAGTACTGAAATCATGCCAGGACTTCAGAAAATGGCAGTGCCAGATGATAATGTGTTCTTCATTCATCCCTGCATTTATTTCCTTTTTTATCTCACTTTTCTGATAGGTCTTTGTGTTGAAATAGAGTCACACTTGGTACTGATCATAGACTCACGCTGCAAATATAGACCATACAACTTAGTCAATAAGGGAACAAGGGTATAACATGGCTTGGCTTATAAAGGCCCTAAGGCCAATAGCCTAGTAACCTCCTATGAATCTATGAACCTATGATCTCCTCTCAGCGTAATCCATCTTTTATGAATGGCATCCATTCTCTTTATCTGTTCATCAGTTCAGTCCATAGACATAGTTATGTTCCATGTCTTATTTCCTCTCCAACAGTAGGGTGAATGGATACCCTATAGTTTTCATCATACTTTGTTGCTTCCCATGAATACTTCTAGAGTGGCAATTTGTATAATTTTGCTTGCATTCTGCATGAACTGTTCCATTAGTACATTGGCTAGAGTCACCTCTTTCACTAACTCATTGACTCTCACAAAATCTTTTGAATTGATGGTTGTTAAGTTATGGATGATTTGTCAGAAACTACAGTCTCTGGTACTCCAAATGATGTAAATATTTTTTGCAAGAGCTGGAGCTAGATGTATCACTGAGAGTCCTGAATCAACAACATCTAATAAATATCCTTTGCTGTGTAGTAACCCATAAAACTCATTGCATAAAACAGTCCATGGTTCCCTTGAGCATTTATACATTTTTCTTTGAACAGTCTTATTTCTATATGTTGGCTTGACTTGACAAACAATTTATATTTGTCTAGATTCTCTGCCTTTCTATTTTGCAATTTAGATTCATCTGTTGTGCTTACATTTTTTTCTGTTATACTGTCTTTTTCCTGTTTTGATGTTTATGTGTTTTTATGGAAATCACTAGCCTTTATAACCCCAGTTTCTTTGCTAGGATTCAACTCAGGCTGGATTCTTTTTCTGCTAATGCATGAGAAGGACTCTGGCTGACCAAGTTCACTGATGACTGCAAGCTAGGAGTCATTATCAACTCCCCAAGTGATGCAGACATCCTGCAAAAGGGCCTCTCTGAGATCAATGACTGGTGTTGGAACCATGGCCTGAAGTTTAACGCCAAAAAATGTGTTATCATCCCCTTTGGAAAAAACTCAGTTCCCACGAATTACCATGCTGATGGGTGCCCACTGAACACTGAAGGGACCATAAGAGATCTGGGCACCCAGGTTGACAGCCACCTCACCTTTAACTACAACATTGCCACTGTAGTCAGAAAGTCCTTCTACATGGCACATCTTGTAACCAAAGGTTTTACATCCAGAAAGAAAGAGGTCATCACCACTCTATACTCATCCCCTCATTGGACCTATCATTGAATGTAATGCCCTATTTGGCATGTACGTGAACAGACACCTATAACAGTTGTAGAGGCCACAAAGGTACCTCGCAAAAAGGAACCTAGGCCTTAAACACATGTCCTACATGGACAGACTCAAGAAACTTCAGTTGTTCTCAGTCTCTTATTGTCTACTTAGAGGTGATCTCTACTTAACTTACAAAGCCATGTCTGACCCAGCCGTACTTGAAATGCTACACCTAAAGAAATCCCAATTCCCCCCTGCGCCACACGCTCCAGAGATCACAAACTCATTACCACAATTAACAGAACATGCTGGAGGGACAGGTTCATCTCCCAAAGACTGCCCATACTCTAGAATAAGCTTCCCATTCAGGTCAAGCAGAGCACCTTGCTGACCCTCTTCAAGAGAAATCTTGATGAGTGGATGGGTAACAGAAAGTTCACTCCAGGGATCACTCCAGTTGCCCTACTGGATATGGGCACTGTGAACTAACATCGGGTGGCACAGTGCCTGGGCAGTTTTATTTTTGGGCTAGGCTTGTAAAGGCTCCAGGGCCATTAACCTACTACACACCTATGAACCTATGAAGAATTGCTTTTATTATGTTGTATTTTACTCTGATGTCTTCTTCTAAACAGTCTTTTCTAGGTAACACTCTTTTTGTACTATATGTATAACATCTTTTCTTGGTTTTCTATAATTCTAGCTTTAGCTTTAATTTTTTTGTATATTGTATCTGTTATATTCAAAAGATGCAATGTCTTCCACTATTTGTAGTTATTTGTTTAGTATACTCGCTGCTATTTGTAGCCTTTCTGCATTGTCACTTCTACTTTATATTGTATACACATGCTGTTTTCCTCTGTAGGTTCATTTTCTGCTTTGCATCATTACTTTGTCTCATGTTTCTTATATATGATCTGCTGCTCTTTCCTACTGATTGTTTTTGTCTTTAAAATGTAGTTCCACTATATTTTTGCTCATCCCTTACATTTTTACTTGTCTGTAAAATGGTAATATGGTTTCTTACAACAAATACATACTTTCTTTTAGCTAGCACTGCTCATATGATGATAATAATACTTTGTACAATATGAAGCATAGCTTTGCAGGTAATGAGCTACCTACAGTGATTTGGATGTCTTGTCAAAAACAGCTCTTCCTAAGAATCCATTTGGAATATAGACCACATAGAGGTTAGACCACATCTGTTGCATCTGTTTAGATTTTAAACACCCTAACATGACAGTGGTGAAACATCTGCCAGAACTAAAGAAATACATCTGTAAAGGTGAAGAAATATGTTTGCTCTTAAAAGTCTCTGTGTTAAGAATTAAAGTACAATTCACAGTGGAAATAAGGTTCACGTACTGTCATCAGGAATTCTTTAAAATGAAAAAAAAATGACTGTAAAGTATCTTTCAATCCATCTTTTTATCTCACTATAAATGCATTAACTAAAATATCTGAAGAGATACAAGGTGCTGCATTCCTGCATGTTGCTGGCATAAAGGTATTTAATTCTTTTACTTTTTGGAAAAGGAGAATGACAAAATAGTAACACTTAGAGAAAATATGAGGAATTACTCAGTCCAGAAATAAATTGCTATGTATCCTATAGAGACTACATAGCTGCTTATGTCACTGAACTGAAGGCCACAGCCATATACTGGGAATCTGGTAAGCAGCATAAACCTTTAAATGAGACAGAGAGACTAATTTTAAAAAGGAGCAGGCCTGAAAATATCACAAATGAAATCACTAGTGCAAAGTTAAAATAATTAATTGAGGAAAAGAAATTGTGAAAAACAAACCATGATTCACATGATTAGAAAAAAATGAGAAATAAAATATTTTTTTAAAAGTGACGTATACAAAACAGAGAGCTATGTGTGGATCCAAGATGAAGGCCAGAGTGCTTATATCACTTTAACCGAAGCTTTCAGTAGGTGTGGCCATAATCACAAGAACAACAATTGTCCAGTTTTTAATCACTTCTACAGAATCAGTTCTAGATAAGGATAGCTTTCTAAGATGCAAAAACGAATGTGCCCAAATGAATTTGTACAGTGATGTTGACTAGAAGCAGCACAAATGATCCGTTTGTTGTTAGTATGGACATGAAAAGGTTTAGCACAGTGAAGTCTGACAATGCATTTGAGGCAGTAACACAAGAGTTCAATGTGGACTGCTGGAAAGAGATAATGAAAAAAACAAGTACCTCAGAAGAAGAAACATTTTCTATATACTGTGCATCTTATGCATTTTGTATGCTTCAAGGTTTATAAGTAATATAATTTTATGGGCAATGCATTACATTTCATTCTGTCTACTACAGGTTTCTGTATGTCTTGCTGAAATGTAATTGCAAGCTGTACGCAGCCACCGACATTTCATCTCTGAAAGCAATTGCATTTGCTTTAGCATGGTGCTACTTTTCTATATGTGTATTAAAGTAATTTTAGGCATTTTTATTTAAAAACCTTAGGCTGGTTATGAATGTTCAGACTATCATATAGAACATGTAGTGAAAACTCATATGCTACACAATACTAGCATTCACTGAGGGTGTAAAACCAATACAAAAAAGACCTACTTATAGGTGGGGCAAGCTACTCCACATCCCCCACTGATACCATCTGAGATGTTAGTGCATCCTGCAGCTATTGAAGTAAATGCCAGTGTTTCCACAACTGTAAATGTAGGCTTTGAGCACACAAAACACATGCTCACTAAAGAAGCATGGTAAAATGCCAGTGATGACTTGACAAGCTATTACACGTTGGGTACATACAGATGTAGGAAACAACCACTCAGCACTTGATTTTTGCAACTTTTAATTTAGTTCTTTTTTTAGAGTTGCCAGATTCTTTACTATTGGGCTCTGTTCACCTACAATGAATAGGTGTTTAAGTGACTACAGTGTACAGAAAAGGCAAAGTAGCATTTTGACAGGACTGAGGAGGTGTTACAAAGGGAAAAGGGTATAACAGTCTTAAACCAGACCTCAGAGATTAATAGAATATAGGGAATCCAGTGGGGGTACTAACAGAATCGTGTACTCAGGGTAATGGGCAAGGCATGATGAAACATTTTAGGAAGAAGCACTAGATGCATTCAAGGCAGGAACCAGCACAAGGTAAGCAAGGCAGCTGGATACGGCCTAATTCTGGCTGGGAGGACCCTGTAAATGTTACAAAAAAATCTGTTTCACCCACATACTGCATCCCAACCTGATTTCCTCTCACCTGCAGATGTTGCTCTTCCAGGAAGTCTCATTGATTCAGTCAATTGAGCCAATGAGAGACAGAGAGAAATGTTTAGTGCAACATTTTCAACAGCCAGGCTCGATGAGTATTAGGATGCTGTAATTAGCACTGCTAGCATATTTTAGGTAATTAATTATTGGGAAAATTGTGGGCAGCCATTACTAGCACTGTCAGTGTAGGCCCTTAAGCAGTTGATACCATTGCTTGTGAGTTATCTTCAGTTACTGTATTACTACTGAGCAAGGTGAGCAGTACTATTAAGCAAGGTAAACAGCACTTGTCTCTGTTGTTGTAGAAGTGCCCACTAGCTTGGGGTTCCAAATTACTTTCTGTTGCTTCTGTTAAAGCAGATGAGCCATCTCTGAAGTAGCAGCTCTGTGAGTCCCCACTGTGTCAGGATTGGTTTTGACAAAAAGGTAGGTGTTGCGTGTGTGCGTGTGTGCGTGTGTGCGTGTGTGCGTGTGCGTCTGTGTGTCTGTGTGTGTGTGTGTGTGTGTGTATGTGTGTGTGTGTGTGTGTAACCACTGACATTTATTACTGTGAAAAGCCAGGACTGAAAAGGGGTGAGTTACTGAGGGTTATTTATTTATTTATTTGTCTTTTTTATCCGGAGAAGTCCTACTGGGCAGAATCCATTTTCAGTTAAGGCCTGGGGAGAAATGCTCCACCACAGTACATTTATATTACCAAGTGAATTTCAGACAGTTCTCAGTAAAACAGCAGTTGCATTTCTCATGAAACAACATACATAATTACAAGAGAAGTATATACTGTAAAGTATTTACTTCACCAATTATAAGTCTATACAGTTGTTCTAGTTGTAAAACTTGCAGATGTAAGTGGATTGATACTGCAGAAGTGAAAACATTATTGTAAAAAAGTTAGTGTTCTTACATTTCAGTTAAAAAGTTTTGCAAGGAGTTCAAGATACGAAATGAAGTAAATTATAAAGTCATTTTAGGAAGGGAGATTTTAGCATTGCATAGGTTTGTAAAAATATCAAGAAACATAATGAAGTAAATTATAAAAATTATGTAGGAGGGGAGGGAAGATAGTAGTGTATAGGAGGACAGTGGCAATAGCATATGACTGAGAGATGGGTTTGGTTCTAATTAGACTACATTTTCCAAACTGGTGTATCTAAAAGTCTACCTGTCTAGAAGTTTAGGGTCTACAGCAGCAACTATGCCAGTCATTTAGAGTTTTTTCTTGCCAGCCAATAGAATGCCAGATGTCATGCCCTTTTCTTTTCTCAGGAAACTGTCTGGTTAAGTGACTAGCTCAGAGTCACATAGTAGGCAAATGGAGGCAAATGGAGGCAGAAAGTGTCAAACCCTGTACCCTTGACTACAGGAAACATCCGATTAAGAGCTTGGCTCCTTCGTCCTCTGTCCCAAGTACCAGGCTTTCATTTTTGGATATGTTACTGAGGATTGCATTCAGTCAATCAATAATACCAGTCATTAGAGTTTCATAGTTCTTGTTTAGAAAATGCATGTGGAATCAAAACATGTTGCTTTGTTAATGTATTAAGTGAATTAGAGTAGGTTTGTTCTTATCTGTCTCTAATTTTGCAGAACATTTTGTCTCATATTCATGCCCCACCCCTCTTTCGTTTTTCTTGTAAATCATCAAGTACAGTATTAGAGTTTCATAGTTTTTATTGTCCATAAAATGCATGTCCATGCAACACTTGTTGTTATGATAATGTTTCAAGTGAAGTAGAATTGTCTGGCACATAAGGCTCTGAGCTATTAACAAACTGCTTCCTATAGTCAAAAGTGCAGGGTTTAAATCCTTCCACTTCCATTTGCCTACTGTGTAATTTTGATCAAGTCAATTAACCATACAGTACTCCTGGCTTGTCCCCGGAAAGGGACATTTTGTCTAGTGGGTTACCTGGTTAACAAATACATAAAATACGAAAAACAAATAGAAGTAGAACACCAGGATCCACCAAAAAGTATTTATTAAGCGCTTTCGTTTTTTTAAGTAAAAAACTTCATCAGAATGGCAGACACATACAAAAAAACACATATATATTGACCCTGCTTTAAATACCCTCCTAATTCATTATTAATTGTCAATTACCTAAAAGGTATATGCCACTTAAAAACATAACAATACAAATTCATAATATCACATATACATCCCATTCAAAGTAAAATGAATAAACATTAGAGACTTTCAAAACACATATAGAAAAAATTGTGCAAAATGTGCAAACCATAAATAAAACATATCATCATATTGTTAAGCCCTTGATTATAAACTTGTAAAAGATGTATAAAAATGAAACTATCTAAAACCATTATTATTATATGAGTAAATAATTTTATATGTATCCCTCTGCCCTAAGCCTAAGAATAGGGCTTATAGAGATGTTACTATTAAGCCCTGGTTGTTCAGTGGCATTAGTGCCATCTCAATTATTGCAATTCTAAAAAATCCTTTAAAGGACCTCCCCTATCCCCCATTACCACATGCTCTATAGTAGTAAATATAAAACTATGCCCCTCGTTAATAAGGACATGTACAGTCAAAGAATTTTTGGAATCTTGTTTTTTAATATCATAGAAATGTTGATATACTCTAGTCCTAAGGGCATTAATGGTCTACCCAATATAGAAGCTTGGACATGAATCACACAGGGCAAGGTAAACTACTGCCTTAGTACTACAAGAATACTTCTTTTTATGTGTATACCTGCCATAATTGGGTATTTTTACCACAGTACCTTCCATAGTATGCTTACATTGTAAGCAAAATCCACACTTATACATTCCTCCTATCCCAGTACTGGCCTTACAGTTCCTCTCTAACATGTTTTTAAAGGTAATATCTTTCTGATAAATTATTTTTGGTGCCATTCCTACAATTTCTATAAGATCTTGACTGGTATGAAATAAATTCCAGTTGTGACAAATAATCTGTTTAATACCATTGAATTGCTTGTTATAACTAAAAATAGCCTATTTCTTAAACCCATCAGTCTCTACATTTTGTACACCCATTTGTGAGGAACTACCTTTACCAAGCAAAGGAAAGAAATGGCCCCTTTCTCTTTTGGCAACTACTTCCTGTAAAATCGCATCTAAAAATACATCAGGATAACCCCTTTGTACAAGCATCCCTCTCAATACTTGAACCTGATACAAAAATTCATCCCACTCAGATATAATCCTGGCTAAACGGACACCGTGTCCCTTTACCAGGCATTTTTTCTGATGGAGTGGGTGAAAGCTGTTAAAATGTAGGAGGGTGTTAAAATAGGTTGGTTTTATCTTTACTAATGGTAATATCTAGGTAATTTATTTCATCCTTGCCTATTATGTAAGTGAAGTCTAAAAAATCAGTGCTATGATTTATGTAACTCAAAAAATTATGTAGTTCCACCTCACTTCCATTCCAAAGAATAATAATATTGTCCGAATATCTCCCATAATATTTCCAATATTGGGCATATTGACTATTAAAAACAAACTCAAGTTCCCGAAATGCTAAAGCTATATTTGCAAAAATAGGGGCACAGATGACCCCCATTGCCACACCCGTGTATTGTTTGAATAGCTGCTCCTCAAAGACAATAACATTTGTGTCTAAAACTAACTCCATAAGGGTTCTAATGGTCCTGATACGGTCATGTTTAAGGTTAGAATATTGACAAAGAAAAGAATAGAACCACTCAACCCCTGTGTCATGTGGAATTATCGAAAACAAATCCTTAACATCTATGGTCACGAAAAAAGCGCATCATCAAACATATTCTTATTAATTTTCCTGAGCAAATCCCAGGAATCGTTCACTATCCATGCACACTCATTTAATACAGATTTTAACTGTGTGTCTATGAATTTTGCTATAAAATATGTTTTAGATACTTAGGTCTAAGAGGCGGGTTGGCTATATCCTTATGCAACTTCAGTATACCAAAGATAGTTGGAATTTTTGGACTTTTAACTTCCATAAACTGAAACTCTTCTAAACTAATTTCTTTGTTCAATACAAGCTCATCTAGCAGCATATCAACTTTCCTATATAAAATATTTTTTTCATTTAAGCTGATCTCACAGTAAACATCCATATAAAGTATACCTAACATTTTGTTGATGTAAAGATTAGAATTCATGATAGCCAACCAACCCCCTTTATCAGGTTTCATAACTCTGATAGCCTTGTTGTTACAGATGTCTTCAACCAATTTCATTTCATTACCATCCAAATTATTGTCTTTGAACAAATAGTTGCCTTTATTCATAAAATATTTGCGTATATCGTGTTCACACATTTTTTCGAAAGTTTGTACCACAGGATGTAATGGCGGATTAAACAAACTAGTTTTTTACACGTGTCATATTGTGTCGGGTTAGGGGGTACACCTTTAAAAAATAATTGTAGGTTTAGCTTTCTTGTATATAATTTTAAATTAATTAATACATCATCTATCATTGCATCCCTACTGGGAACGAAAGAAAGACCTTTATCAAACACATCAGCTATTTTCCTGTCAAAGGTAATGTCACTGTAGTTATATATACTAAAATCTCCACGTGCATTCCTGATTATACTGAACAAAGGCTCATTACTAGACCTAGACATGTTGACACATTCAACACTTAAATTAGAAACTTGATTAAAACCATTATGAACAGTTTCTACATTCAATACATTTTCCCCCTCCCCTTGTAATTCCAGTTGTATTGATTCATACCCCTCTCTGGTTCCTCAGTCGCTCGGACCTCCTCAGAGGGGGATATTCTAAAGGGTCAGGGTGATATTCATCATAATTGTTCAAACCCCTACTATCATTAGGGTCATGCCCATTTTCTTTGTTAAAACTATTCCCATATTAAAAATGTTTGTTCTGTCCCAAAGGGGGTGGGGGATAAGCTCTACGGTGAGCATATTCATTTTTATCTCTTTTAAGTTTTAAATCTTTTTTGTTTTTAAGATCTTTCATACACAAATCAATGAGCTTAAATATATCAAAATAAGCATTCTTTTTTAAATCAAACAACAAATCTGAATGTATGGTATCATCCAGTCTTTTTATTTTCCCTGATAAATCAGTCATTTTCCTTTCATTGTCCCTAATTAGACAATCCAACAGCTTACAACCATGCTTATTAAAGAGCTGAAGTAATTCAACATGTTAAACAGAGTCTTTTACTAACCCTGGAACTAGAAAAAAGTACTCCAGGACCACACATTTTTTGGTCTTTCACTAACCCTGTAGGGTACTTCCACAAATGGAGGCCCTTGGGTATCTCCTCTCTGCTTCTACATTCGCTCAAATAACAGTTCTCAAGCTGCAGCTTGCGAAAATCAGATGTTAATGTTTCAAAAGTTTTTAGTTGATCATTTAGGGAACAGTTTCCTTCATTGTTAGTTTGTTCTGTTGTAACACCATTCTCGTTCACCTTCCAGCCATTGATTTAGCATGTCTCTACCATTGTAAGAGGAAATGCCCCTTCCCTCTTCATGATTTAAAGTCTTATGCAAATTCTTGTGAATTGATTGGTTGGATTGTGATCTCCTTTCTCTTTGGGCTGGTGTAATACTACTAACTCCCATCTCGTCCTCTACACCATGGTCATCTGACCTATCAAGTCGTAGGGGTGGCTTATCGAAAGGTTGCTGAGTCAGTCTTTCCATTAGGGAAACTAAGTTCGCCACAGTTGAATTCAGGGTCTGTAATGAAAGTGCCAACAATCCAATAGTTGGTTCTTCTATTTGTTTATTGTGGTGTACTACTTTTATTTTTTTTTCGTGGTTTGATATACATAAAATAATATTTTTTGAACATTTGTTCCCTATTATTTTTGGCTTTTTCTGGAATTCTTGAGAATAGAAGTGGAGAGGTATTTTTGTGTGTTCCCTGTAAAATGTATGGCTTTCTGGAAATTGCTGTTGATTGCATTGACTAAATATTAGCAGGCATGTCAATTTCACACTTTGCAGCCTTCAAAAAATTCTTGCTAATACAATGCTTGTTGTTCTAGCAGTAACTTTCAATATCTGAAAGTCAGAGCAGAGGACTAAAGCTTTGATTTATTAATGGTCTGCTTCCTGTTCCAAAGGTATAGAGTTTGAATCTTTATATTCATTTGCCTACTGGATGACCTTGATCAAGTCACTAAACTTGAGAGAGCAATTAGGAATTTGGACTAGGCTGCTTAATGATCTCCTGGACTGCATGCTTAATAACTACCTATGAATTTATAACTTTCGATGTATATACAATAAATATTTAAAATCTGTTCCTGATTTTTGTCTCTGATTTTTGAGCTAAAAAGTTGAGAAGGGAGTTGCAGAAGGTTGCATTCAGAATGCAATGGGTGGAGATACATTTCTGCACCATTATTTCTGAATTTATTCATTCACTTGATCTCAAGCAGATATTTGAGGTAGACAGTCATACAGATGGTTGAAAGTGATTGTTATATGTGTAAATAGTTGGTTTCTGTATCCCAGAGAGTTACGGTGTAAAGGAATGAATCGATTGTGGTAAACATGTCAACATATGAGCCATTTCCTTTGGGTACAATACTTGGTTTCCTTGTTTTGTATTATCTGACTGTGAATAAACTGGACAGCATGAAGTCCATGTATTTAATGTTAGTATTTTAACTATAACTACATTTTTAATTGTGCTTCTTTTTTGTGAGTACTCAGATGTGAAATGCAGTGTATTGGGTTGCAACAGTTTGTGTAGTACATAGTGCAGATGTAACACTATGAGCTGTTAAGGAATATTTATTAATTTATTGATATTTGATTATAGCTTCCCATAATACAAGGTTTGATTCTCACAGCCTTCTTTTGTCTATTGTGTGACTCTGACCACATTACTTCATCAAATAGAATTGCCAAGCTGCCCCTGAAAAGGGACACTCCCATGCAGAATCCCAGGATGTTGACAAATTACTGCATTTGTCTTTTAAATTCCTGCACCTTTCACATAACTGCTAATTAGTGCTTTACTATGTGCTGTTTAAGTAGGAATCCAGTATGATTCCTGTAGTTTAATGGATTGCCAGGTACATTCTCAATAAATGTAAGTTTCAAGGGAACAGAAGTTTACTGTTATTTATATTAGGTATGCTGGCTGTCAGTGTTTTTGCTGTAAAATTTTAAATAAAAGTTTTAAATGAAATCCAAATTTCTGGTCATTGTAAAAGTAAAGAATAAAATAATATGCACATTGTCAGGTCTGAACAGTATTTTGTGGTAATTGGGGGGAGTTGTACAAATAATGAAATATTACTAAGGCTGGGGGGGTTGTTCCATTGCCATGTCTAGGGCACCATTTCACCATGATCTGGCTCTGGATGCATTTAGGTAAGTATATGAAACTGAGTTAGTCAATCACAGCTGTTCAGGAAAATTAATCAAAAAGTACATTTTGAGTTGATCAGCTCTTTATACCTAAGTAACAAAACTTGTAGTGCAATGAATATGAAAGAACAGCAACATTTAAGGAGGAACTTGCACACTTCAGCAGTGCAATGACAGACACAACAAGGAGAGGTTTTCTTCTTGACTTGTGTATACAACCATGTGTGTGTGTGTGTGTCATTTGTTATATGAAGAGAGCTCTCCCAGGAACACGTTTTAAATATTTTCTGATGGATAGCTGGCTGAATGCTCAGCTAGTCTATTCATCTTGGAAATTACTTTTGTAAAGGTATCCTACAGCTAATTAATGCCAGTGAGACAATCAAATTCTAATCAATAAGAGGCAAGCACATAGGTTTATAGGTTTGCAAGTTCTTAGTAAGTTTACAGCTAAACAGACCATCAAGAAGCTTATCCATATCACCCGGTACTGGTGAAAGACTAACAGTGTCCCTGTTATGTAGAGTTTCCCATCACATCTCAGGTGAAAAATTGTGCTCACCTATCTAGTCACCCAGATAGGTTTTAAAAGTTGCTGTGGAAGTACATTGCTTGATAGGTAAGGCCAGCTTATTCTAGAAATGAGGATTACATTAGGTTATATATTTGCCATGCCATCTGGTGCTGTCGATATATCAGTATAAGTTTAAGTCTCTGGTATGGATGCTTGCTTTATCACTGGCTCTGTTTAGATGAATGGGTTCACAGAGTACTAGGTCATTCATAGCATGAAAGACTAAACAGTGGCGACTCCATGGAACTTGTATGGCACTGAATAGAGGGCTGGGCATTTTGTTTAACAGAGTATCCATGGTTGAATTTCAAAAACAATGACAGACCAGGAACAACAGATAAAGAAGAAGGGTTCAGCAAAATAATGCCAACAGTCCAATAAGCATCCAAACCAAGCTGTTTATTGTATTTGATTAAGAGCTTTCATCAGATAGTCTGACTTCCTCAGAATACAATCATCACACAATCAAGTGTTTAAATATCCTCCCCCAGCAATTACCAAATTACATAATTTCCTATTAAGATAATGACATTAAAAATACCCATATATCAAAAATGAAATAAAATATAATGCAATTAAAACCTACAAAATTAATACAATTCCAATCACACATTCAAATAAAATATATAGATTTAAGTTTTAACAATACCATAATACTGACCCTATCATTAAGGCCAGGTTTAACACTTTAGTTTGATTTGCCATTTCAACTCAAGAAATTCAAGATAATCTTCCTCAGGCCCACCCTGAAATCCTAGGTCTATGTGGTTAATGGCAAAAAAATTTAAAATTATGTGTGGGAAACATTTCAGTATGTTTAAACAATGCATTTTTTTTGTTCTTTTGTTTTATATCATATAAATGTTCATAAGCCCTTTGCTTCAGGGCCCTCTTTGTTTTCCCCACATAAAAACCATTGCAGGAATCACATTTGGCCACATACACCACTCCTTTGGAGTAGCAATAGTATTTCTTTTTTGGGTAAATGATCCCAAAGTTCTAAATGTAAATAGTGTCCTTGTCTACTATTAGGTGGCATTGTGGGCAACTACCACATTTAAAACAACCACCACCCTTGGGGGTCATCTTATTACATTCCAACAGGCCTTTAAGTGACATATCTTTCTTGTAAACCACTGTAGGTCTTTCACCTAGTACCCTACTGACCTCATCATCCAAACTAAGCATCATCCAGAATTTTCCAATAATATTCCATATGTCATAAAATTGAGGGTGAAAGGAATAGTAAAAGCAATACAAAACCCATTATGATTATTCCTGTCAAAAGCCATATCAATAACCCCCATATTGGACAGGAGTCTAACAATTGTACCTGTTTCTCTCTTATGTTTGACTTCATTTTCTATTGAGTTAACAAATTCCAAGGGGGTACCCTCTCCTAATTAACATACATTTAAGTGTCTCACATTCTCTATTAAAGTCCTCATCGTTAGATGTCATTCTGGCAACCCTGACATATTGCCCCTTCACTAGTGCTTTTTTCTGATGTTCAGGGTGCCAGCTTTGAAAATGCAACAGTGTATTAGAGTAGGTGGGTTTCCTAAAAAGATGTGAGGTAAACATTTTCTCCTGTAATCCTTTTTAATGGTAACATCTAAAAAATTCAACTTATGATTGTCTTATGTCATAGTGAATTTCAGAAAATTAGTAGTCCCATTGATGTATGAGAAAACTTCTTCCAAGTTCCCTAACCCACCTTTCCAAAACAGGACTATATCGTTAAGGTAGCGGCCATACAGTGCCCAGGACTCCCTAATGTTGAAATTCATAATAAATAGGTCCTCCCAGTGTGCCAACATAATGTTGGCAAATACAGGTGCACAGCATTTTCCCATGGCCACACCTTGTCTCTGTTTAAAGCTATGACCTTCAAAACTAAGAAAGTTGTTTTCTAAGACCAGCTCCATATATGTTCTTGTGGCTAATACTGACTCAAGTCCCAAGTCAGAGTTGTTGCATAAATAGTCATAAAACCACTCCAGTCCCAATTCATGAGGTATCACAGAAAAAAGGTCACAGATATCTATAGTGACCATGATTAATCCATCGTCATACATCTCAGGTTTAATTTTACCAAGGAAATCCCATGAATCCTTTATTACCCACTGCCTATTATTTAATACGGCTTTTAATTTACTATCAATATATTTGGCTGGGCAAATGCTTTTTGAGGCCTTAGCATCCACTACTGGGTGTAGGGGTGGGTCAATAATGGGTTTATGTATCTTTGGGATCCTAAAATGGTGGGTGTTCTAGGATGTTTAAGCTCAAAAAATTCATACACCTCTAAGTTGATTTGCCCATTTAGTAATAGTTCTTTCACTGTGAGATCAATGTTTTTATAGGCAATGTTCATTTCATTAACTGATGCTTCAACATAGGTATCACTATACAACAAATCAAACATTTTACTGTTGTAATCAGATGTGTTCATAACCATGAGACCCCCCGCCCTTATCAGGTTTCATTAATCTAGCATCATGGTTATGCAGAATATCCTGTAAAAGCTTCCATTCTGCATGTTCCAAATTGTTGGGGGGCACTGTTGCTGTTAAATTTTAAAAGTTCTCTGATCTCATTGTCACACACTACTTCAAAAATGAAAACCATAGGGTGGACAGGCGGAATAAAGGTACTGGGCCTATGTGGAATAGCACTTTCAGTCTGATGGAGGTGTCATTTGAGCTGTTTTCCTAAAGGGGGAAAGAAGATACTTATTTTGGGGGGGAGGTTGCCAGAGTTTGGGTCCAAGAATGGAGAAGACATGGTGGGTAGAGTGCAGTTTGGTTGGGGTCTCTGGAGTGAGGATGTTAATTGGGAAAGGTTGTCGCTGGATTTGTTATGGAGTTTGGCTACAAGAGGTTGGGAAGGTACCTTGTTGAAGTAGTTTGGAAGGAAGCAGACCCTAGGAGTAGCTCAAATCTGTAGGAGACAGATAGCCATTTGGCTTTGGAAAGGGTGATGCAGTGGTATTCCTTGTGGGGGGGGGGGGGTTGGAAATGAATCAGCAGATTTTGTTTTCAGTGGACCATAGAGTGGATGAGTTTTTTTAGAGGTTGTGGCTACAATGGGAAACCTGTATTCAAGTTGAGCAAAGGGGACTCCGTTGCCAATTGTAGCTCCAGCTGGTCTGGAAAGAAAGGGAGATATTTTCCAAGACCAGAATAAAAGAGTTATTTGTTTAGGTGTTTTCTCTGTGGCTTTGGAAGTTAGTTGACTGGTCTAGCTATAAACCAAAATATTTAAAGGATATGTTTTTTTCTGTTAGGGAGTCACTGAGATCTGCTATGTTGAAATTTTTAGGAGTTTTTTTTTCAGCTTTTGTGAGGTTCCAAATATCATACTTTTTGTTTTGGAGGGGTTTAGGAGTAGCTTACAGTTGTTTAGTTAAGAATTAAGAGAGTGGAGGTCTGACTGAAGCTGGGTTTGAATAGGTGAATGTGAGGGACTGGATCAAAGAATAACTGTGTCATCTGCATAAAGAATGATAAGAAGGTTAGAGAACTTAGAGGGTAGTTTGTTACTAAAGATTGAAAACAGTGGGATGAGTATGGATCCCTGGGGTACTCCTCTGGTATGAGGTGCTAGAGGTGATAGCGGTGAGTTATTTTGAATCTGATGTATGTATTTGTTAAACAATGTTGGAACTGGGTAGCAGTGTTGGGGGTAAACCCAATTTCATGGTGGGAGTGAAGGAGCAGGAGACAATCAATAAAATGAAAACCTTTGGTAAGGTCAATGAATAGAGCTCCTGAAAGATTTCCTTTATCCATGTTGAAAAGGATCTCATTTTTAAGTGACCACAGTGCTTTCAATGTGCTCCAGCCAGCCAAGAATGTTTGCTTCTAAGAGTGAGAAGATGGAACTGTTGCATGAAAATGGACAGCTCCAAGAAGAACTAAACCCTCATATAAAGTCACTGTTCAATCTCAGCCTTACTACAGGATATGTTCCCAAGGAATGGCGTACAGCAACAGTGGTCCCACTCCACAAAGGTGGTGCCACAACAGACTCTGGAAACTATCGCCCTATAAGCCTGACTAGCCTGGTCTGCAAAGCTATGGAATGTATCATCATGGAAATCATAAACAAAGACATTGGGAACCTCCAGACACTGGATCCTACCCAATTCGGCTTTGTTAAGGGCAGATCTTGCCTCTTGAACCTGGTCGACTTCTTTGAAACAGTTACCAAAGCCATTGATGAAGAGAAGGTAGTCCACACAGCCTACCTGGACCTTGCAAAGGCCTTTGACACAATACCCCACTCGGGCATCATAAATAAGCTCACCAGCTTAAATATCAACCCCTATGTCACAAGATGGGTTGCAAACTGGCTCAGGCATAGAACCCACATGGTCAGAATAGCAGGTGCCATGTCAGACTCTAAACCAGTTACAAGTGGTGTCCCACAAGGCTCAGTCCTGGGACCTCTCTTGTACGGTATATATTTCTCCGAGGTACAAGCTAACACGGGTGGACTATGGCTGACCAAGTTCGCAGATGACTGCAAACTGGGTGCTATAATCGACTCTCTGACTGACACAAGCATCCTCCAAAAGGGTCTCACAGAGATGGATAACTGGTGCCAGAGCCATGGCCTAAAGCTAAATGCCAAAAAGTGCATAGTCATCCCCTTTGGAAAAAACAAAGTGCCCACAAATTACCACATAGGTGGTAATCCATTAAGTACGGAAGAAGTAATTAGGGACTTGGGGACCCAAGTAGATGGCAATCTCTCCTTTGACAATCACGTTGCCAAAGTGGTTAGAAAGACCTTCTATATAGCCCACCTTATCATGAAAGGGTTCACATCTAGATCAAGAGAGGTCATTGTGCCCCTCTACTCATCACTTATCAGGCCCATAATTGAGTACAATGCCCCGTTTGGGATGTACCTTACCCGACACCTTCAGCAACTGGAACAACCCCAAAAGTATCTCACCAAGAGGATCAAGGGGCTCAAACAGATGCCCTATGCAGTTCGGCTAAAGAAACTCTGGTTCTACTCAGTTGTGTACTGCCTACTCAGAGGCGATCTGTGTCTGACGTATAAAGCCATGTCCAACCCAGAATTAATGGACATGCTTCACCTCAGGAAATCTAAATCCCTTAGAGCTACATGCTCCAGGGACCTGAACCTCAGCACAGAAATAAATAGGACATGCTGGAGGGACAGTTTCATATCTCAGAGGCTCCCCTCACTCTGGAACAAAATCCCAATCCATGTCAGGCAGAGCCCCTCACTGACCCTCTTCAAGAGAAATCTTGACGAATGGATGGGAGATCGTAAGTTTACCCCTGGGATCTCCTCTGTGTCGCTGCTTGACAGAGGTACAGTAAACAAACCTTAAAAGGGCTACCTTCTGTGACCTACTATACAGAGGCACAGTCAACTAATCTAAAAGGGTGGCATAAGCCAAACATACTCTGGCTAGGCTTATAAATGCCCTAGGGCAGATAGCCTAGTATCAATCTATGAACCTATGGACAGTTGGTTGTAGACTAGTTTTTAAAGTATTTTCCCAAGTGTAGGGAGGATGAAGATAGTGTGGAAGTGTGAAGCATTTTCTGGCTGAAAGAGTTTGAAAGAGCAGTTTTTCATATGTCTGACATTGTATTTTGAGTTAAACAGAGGTTATAAATATGGAGAAAAGGTGTGGTAAGGAAGTATTTGCAGAGTGATATAAACCAAGGGAGTAGATTGTCTGCAGCAGGGGGTGGATCCAGGGGTATGTTTTTTAGTATCAGGTCAAAGACTTTCTGAGCAGTTTTCCTAAAATAGAAGAGGGGGATAAAAGATTGGGGGGCTGGGTGAGTGGGGGGAGAGGTAGAGGTTGTGGTACTCTAGAGGTGGCTGAATTCCTTGAGAAAGTCATAGGGAAGGCGGATGTATCTGTGGATTTTTTGGCCTGTAAGAAGATTTAATTCATGCCTGAAATGTTTGGGTTTGCCCATCAGAACAAATTCTTTGTTTCTGAAGTAGCTGGTTTTGTACCTGAATATGACATTGAGAATAAGCTCATGATTAACTCTGCAAGTATCTGTTTGATCCAGTTGTTGTTGGAAAATCTGAGTATCAGAATATGATTTGATAACTGCCCCTAGTTTGTAATCTTCAGAAAATGTGGTTAGCTGTAGTCCCTTGATATCAACTTTCATATCTCACAAGTATATACCAAAGAAGAATAAGTCCAGGATGGAGACCTGTGGGGTACTGCAACTGCTGATGTTTTCTGTTTAAAGCAAATGTCTCTGACCTTAATGGTACAGGATCTGCCTCAGATCATGATCAAGCTAAATGGAAAATTAATAAATTAGCTTGTACTAAATTATCTAATTAGCAAATTATCAAATTAGCTAATAATAATAAATTCAGTATATGTATTTGGTTGGAGATAGACTAGATTTCTTTTAGTGGCCTGGAGTAGAAATTATTTAAAAATAATTTTTTAAGTTCATACCCCTCTTAAAAACTATTGTGGGTCCCTCATCAACATATTGTCTCAAACTCTTATCCTGTTTTAAGATGGTCCAATTTTTATTTAAAATATTTCTAAGTTCAAAACTATCAATAGTATAAGTAGTAACAAAATATATGTTATAATTTCTATTAGTATTTTCCTGTTCAGTATTAATAAAACTGAACCTGGTATCCTGTTGTATTGAGCATTCAGCTAACAACAGAGTAAAAAAAATCCTTTCTCTTATTAACTACTTCTAAAACTATCTCAGTAACAAATCTTACAGGATATCCTCTTTTTACAAACATTTTTCAGAATGTCACACTCAGTGAGAAAATCATCAAAATTAGATGTCATTCATGCTGCATGAACAAGCTGACCCTTCACAATGGCTTTCTTTTGCTTAAATGGGTGGCTACTGGTATAATGTAATAAAGAGTTACAGTATGTCTCCTTCCTGTAAATTTTTGAAATAAATTTATTATTTATATAATCTGTCGTTAGTAAAATATCTAAAAATGCTATCTCTTGTAAATTAGCATTATGGGTAAACTTAAAGAACTGAGTTGTCGAATTAATATAAACCATAAATTCATTAATTTTCTCATAAGGTTCAGCCCATAAAATAAAAATATAATCTAAAAAGCGACAGTAATATTTAATATTAGAATAAAATATAGAAGAGAATAAATATTTCCTTCCCATTGGGTTACCACTCTATTAGCATATGTACCACCACAGGCAGATCCCATAGTAACATCTTCTTATTGTAAAAATATTTCATTTTCAAATAAAATATAATTATTCTTTAAAACCATCTCCATAAACTGTAAATATAATAACAACTTAAAATGATTTACTTTCTTAACATATAAATATTCTTCAAACCATTCCAATCCAATTTCATGGGGGATAGTAGAATATACATCTTTAATGTCTATAGTCAAAAAACATATGAGAGTGCTTAAAAGGAATTTCATTAATACCTTTAAAAAACTCCACGAATCTTTACAGATGTGAATTTCACTATATATAAGGTTTTTTAATTTACTATCTAAATATTTAGCCACAGGTTGGGTAATACTGCCTTTAGAATTTACTATCGGACACATAGGTGGTTGAATCATATTTTTATGTAATTGTGGTAGCCCAAAAATTACTGAAAGCTTTGGATGCATAACCATAAGGTAATTCAATTCATCTATTGAAATAGATCCTTCTATAAATAAATCATGTAATTCATTTTTAATTTTTACATATGCCCCATTTAATTCATTGATAGAAGATTTTGCATAAGAGTTCCCATTTAAAATGTAAGCCATCTTCTTATTATAGTCCTTAACATTCATTATAACTGCACCTCCCCCTTTATCTGGTTTCATAATTCTCACTTTATGTAAGAAACTACCAAGTTCATTAATATGTTGCTTTTCTTTTAACTCTTCTCTATTTAAACATATATACCTGGATGTTGAACTCCGAATATCAAGTTCACACATTTTTTCAAATAATGAAACCATAGGGTGTAATGGGGGATCATAGGTGCTAGAAATAGTGAAGGGGTTTAAAATCTATTCAGAAAAAGAATTTTGAAATAGCACTTTTAAGTTTAATTTTCTAGTAAATACTTTCAAATCCATAAGCACATTAGCTCGGTCACTATGTTGCCAGGATACAAACGTAAAACCTTTTGCCAAGATATCACAATAATCAGTATGCCATGTTAGATATGAAAAATTATATACATTAAAATCTCCTAAAGAATTAGAAACTATGGAACAAGGGGGTAATATATGATCAAAAGAATCCACTGCTGTAAGAGGCGGAACTGCATCATCATGTAATACATGAAAATTGTCATAACTCAATCTCTGTTGTTCCAACCTCTGTTGTAAGGTTGTCTCCCCCTCACATTCATTTTCCCCCCTCTGTTCCACTGATTGTTTAATCGTTGTGGTGTTTGATACCCCTCCCCTCTCATATTCTCCATTGGGGTATTCCTGTTCTTTAGATGTTCTGAACATCTCAATGGGGGGTATTCCTCTTGGTCTAAAAATGTTTCCTCGTCTTCTATGTGTGAGGGCTGTGTTTCAGCAGCATTCAAATTATTTCCAAAATGTTTGTTAAATTTATTATCCCATTCTTGTGAAGGTGGTGGGTTAGGGTATGCTACACCTCTGCTATACTCCATTTTATCTCTATTTAGCTTCCTAACCCTAAGGGTTCTAATTGCTAAAGCCAGAGAATCAATGTTCTTAAAAATTTTTACATGTTCATTTTTAAAATCATTATACAATCTATGTACACATATTACATTGTCTAACTCGGTTACAGTTTCAATCAATTCATTAATAAGCTTATCATTGTGTTTAATAATTAAATTCATGTAATCATAACCATGCTGGTCAAACAACGAAGTAAGTTCATTAAACAAAGCAGAGTCAGCTTTTAATCCATTTGGGTATTGCCACATGCGTAACCCCTTTGGAACAACTTTTTCTTTAATGCATTCATGAAAGTATGTATTACCTAGTTGCAGTCTCTTAATTTTTGTTAAATAATAATCAAACTCTTCTAATAAGATAAACTTTTATTACCAGTCTCAGTCCTTTGCGCTAACCCATTATTCAAGGAAACTGTTGCTGTTAACCAATCTTTTAATAAGGGTATTGTCGCAGTATTTTGTAATGGTTGTTCGACATGTGTACTATGCTGACCACATGGAATAAAACTATTGCTGACATTACAATCTGTATGAACATTACTGTTCGTTGAACAAGAAGGCACGTTGTTTTGTAGGTATACATCATTCAGAGTTTGCTGAAGCTGTGTAGACGCTGAAGTACCTTCACCAAAGATGTTAGGAAAACATCTTACGAGGGCGTAGAAAAGAGCGAGTCAACTTTTCTTTTCAAATTTTGAACAATGTTTGATAAATCCATCACCGCTTGCTGTAAAACAGTAAAATCAGAGCCCTTAGACGAGAGCTCAATAGAGGCATCCAAACAAGTCTCTTCTGCCATCACAAACCAGGAAAAAAGAGAGAAAACAAACAAAAATGCAAAGTGCACACCTCCCAAGCAGTCGAGTGTGTTGGATAGCCCAAAACAGTAAGGTAGTGTTAGTGTAGAATCCAAACAATGCCAAACAGCCACAGAAATGCTGAAAAACACTGGATCCAAGTAATAGCAAGCAAAATAATGAAAAAACAACTGGTAAGTGTTTTCGTCCCACCTATACAGAACTTCATCAGACAAATGACATATAAACTCCAACAGTATTTAACTGATTCTAACATAGTCACATGCACAAGAATACATAAAACCACACCCCCTTAAACACATATAAAGATAAAATACTTATATAGTATGTACTTATATAGTGCAATTTAATAATATAGTAAACAATAAATATGTGCATTCTAAAATTATAAATATATAAATATGCATAACATATATATATAAGTATTTTATCTTTATATGTGTTTAAGAGGGTGTGGATTTATGTATTCTTGTGCATGTGACTATGTTAGAATCAGTTAAATACTGTTGGAGTTTATATGTCATTTGTCTGATGAAGTTCTGTATTGGTGGGACGAAAACACTTACCAGTTGTTTTTTCATTAAATATGCTCACTATTACTTGGATCCAATGTATTTTCAGCATTTCTGTGGCTGTTTGGCATTATTTGGATTCTACACTAACACTACCTTAAGGTAGAAAATGACCTCGTTGATCTGCACATAATCTAGTTTTTATCTAAAATTCTTTAGAAAATTGTCAAGTTGAAAGTAGGAAATAAGCGGTGTGTCTAAAGTGAACACTCTGACAGAAAATAGAGATCAATGTATTGCATATGTGTGCAAGCTTAGAAATTGTGCACTTGCACAATTCACAACAAAGCATCTGCACTAAATTAGTTCAGTGCGTAGGGGTGAGGAAAGTGCTGGCACTCACAGTTCTAAAAATGCAAATCTTTTAATGTCATTGTTTAAAAACAGTAATCACTATTGATCCTAGTCATGTCCAGTTTTCCTTCTCCTAGCATAGCTAACCCACTCAGCCGTTACCTTCATGGATAAAGCATTTAGACATGGCTAAACTTCTGTGGCCATTTGGACCAAGTTTGTTCATTGCTATAGCCTATATTGAAACTCATTCCACTTGGCCACGTGTTGTAAAGGTTGCCAGTACATTTCTCAACACATCAAATGTAATTTCACAACATAAATTGTTGTTCACAGCTTTTAAGAACAAATGCACTCCATTGAAAAGTAATAACCACACTATAGCATTAAAACAGTAGTTGAATAATTACTGACAAAAATAATCCCCTTCTGTTCTTATTATGAATGTTGATATTATAATGCTACATCAAGGAGTTGTAAACATTAAAACTCATACAAATGAAAGTAAAGCCAAAAAGTTTGATTTTAATTAGTCTTATGAGAAAAGCATAAGTACTGCTGTATGACATAATGTCAAAAAGCTCCCCCACCCCATTTCATTTCTCTCGTAACAGTCTGCTAGAGCTCTGAGTCATGGGTGTTTACTAGACTAATGACCACAAGGGCCTTTTTAAGCCTAGCCATGCAGCCCAAATCTTTGACAAGTTCTGGTACCCTTGATAAGTGTAAGCAGGGGCTTGGGAGATGAAACATTTACAAGTAGGCGCCTGGGAGATGAAACAGTTATTCAGCCCAACATTAAGTGGACGCTATGTGTCTTCCCTTTATTTGGGAGTAAGTCAGGCTTGGTCAGTGCCATACCTCTCAACCCTACAGATTTTTGCAGACTTTCCAGATTTTTGCCTCATATTTTTGGTCCATTTTTCATAAAATTGAGGTTTTCTGGCAAATTAGTGGCAAATCATTAAAGACCGAAATTAGAAAATAATGACAGACGTTTGAGTTTCAGACTTCATACCTTCAGAAAAGTCATGCTAATGCAAAATTTGTTATTCTATCAACTTTCTAAGTTTGTAAGAGGAATATTTAAAAACTGTTCATATTTTTAGGTTTTGTCCCACTTTTATTTATGGGTTTGTCGAGATTTTTTGCTCTAAGAAGTTGAGAGGTATGACGTGAATCATGAAATTCAATATAATCCAGTAATGGAAAACTCTAATGCCAGCTGAAACTGTGAAATCAGCATCAGACAAAATTGTGCAGGCATTTTTCCTGTTAATAAGATTATATTAATGGGTGGATAAAGAAGCTCAAGTAGAGAAAGAGTACCCAATGGTTGCAGTTTTTGACATATTGCCACAGGGGTATACAGAGCCACAATGAAACACCAAGTTCATCTGGTACAAGGGCAGTTCTTTAGTTTTCTATACATTGTCCCCTGACTGTAGGGTATATTTGATGCTATGGGTTATAACAGGAGCTTGGATAGGTGCATGGGGGGAAATGTTTATACCATAAGATACTGCCAGGTAAATTCAATTTTATTTAAATTTGACTCTAAGCAGTAGATCGGGATAGACACTTTAAGATATATCCATGTGTAAACTCTGCTTAATTGATATAAATGAATATGCAGTGTCATTTTTTTTTCAAGAAAAAAAAACTGTTTTCACTACTACTACTGTGACAATCATGTAAAAGCACTCAGCACTCATATTCCAAAGAAAAACCTTACATACCTAAATCTGTAAGCACACTAAGCAAAACTGATCTTTAATCTATAAACAAAGAATTATCTCAGGAAGAAGAAAATTGACTTAAATATGAAACCTGACAGAGGGGTAATCAATAAATCTCCACAGTATGTTGCGACCTCACATATATCTCACTTGTGGGTATGCCACTTGTGAAGTCACTGAAAACATAGCCCAACATACAAGGGATATTGAATGTTGCCCATGAAAGCATGTTCAGTATTTCAACCATGTGCTGTGTAATACTGTGACTTCAACTCTATACTTTGTTTTATTGTCATGTATCTATGGGTGTAGGACGTTTGACTGACTGGACACAATGCTGGCACTTGTTTGGTGTGCGAGATCTACAATCCCAGTGATGGGGGGTGTGGGGGGGGGGGCTGTAGCTTGCCATTGGTTTAGTGTGCTCTGGAGGATACACAGAACATTTCGATATTTGTTCATTCAACTTTTTGCCATTGATCTCCTTTGTGTTGGCATTGTTCCAATTCAATCAGGTGTCCTACACCTATAGATCATAGACACCACAGACAGATAGACAGATAGCTATACGTTAAAAACACAAAGCGGACTGGAACGCAATAAGAGACGGCTGAGATGTAAAAATCTGATTTAATAAACTCCAAATAAAATAAGCGCTTTCGGCAGAAAAATATGCTGCCTTCTTCAGACAAAACAGCAGAATACCAAAAGAGCAGGTTTTCATAAAATGTACAAACTGATTACCCAATGAATGTTAAATGCATTATTCAATTAAGTATTGTCATGGAGACCTTAAAGAGACTTTTTGAGCCACAATGAAAACATGAATCCTGTTATCAATAACCAATGAAGCTTGATATAAACACAAATCTTAGGGTTTTACATGTACTTCAAATACTAGTTGGATAGCGAAAACCATTAAATAAACGTGAATGAAGTATATTAAACTCTACTAAAATGCATTAGAGTCAAAGTACATCCTTGATATCAATGAATTACAGTAGATTCGCTAATTGTAAAGTATCTCATGCATCATTTATAAATGGAAATAACTTCAAAAGTGACGCTACGTTGCCTATTGAATCACGTAAAACCACTGAAAATACACGAGTGCGCCTTAATATAAAACAGCGTTCATTAGCTGTCACGCTGGCTTATACAGACAAGTGAAAACTAAATTGATTGACACCTTAGTTATTCTAAAGCTTGTTTGACAACAATACATAGCTTGAAGCAGCATACGTATATCTAGCTGCATTGAATCTTAATCATGAATTCCAAAATGACACTTTTTTCATTACTTAACAGGGAGAAGGAAAATTTTATGCAAAAATTATTTTTGAAAAATAAAATCTATAACAAGGCTAGCATATATTTTACTTATAATCTATCGACAAATTGAAATATGAATTCACTTTATAATAATAAAAATGAATTATGTTCATCTATTATAAGCTAACCATTTAAGGACACATTTGATAGAAAGGGACTCATTAATACCTGGTAGTAAATGGGCTCTGGTACGAATTTGCCACAAAAGTTCGTCTATTTCTAGATGGACCTGCCATGGGCCCCCCCGTATGTCTGGTGTTCTTTGCTGTAAAATGACGAAACTAAAAGAATGCCCACTATGTTCCAAACTATGTTTGGCTAGGGCATTATTTTCGTCCTTTTTGGCAACAGCATGCATATGTTCATATATTCTGATTTTAATCTTACGCTCAGTTTTTCCAATATAGAAAGCCTTGCAGTGATTACATAATGCTGCATAGACCACAGATTTTGTTTCACAATTAAAGTGGTTGTTGACCTTATATTCTTTGCCATTAATAGAAAAATGGGTGCCGACCTTGATGTACTTACATTGGTTACATGCACCACATTTATGCATCCCATGTAGCCGATTGGAAATATGTTTTTTCTTTGTTCTCTCCAAAATAGTTTTCAAATTGTCCCCCCTCCTGTAAGTTATTTTAGGCTTTTCACCCAGCAAGATGGCTAAACCCTTATTATGTTTTATGACTTCCCAGATTTTGTTGATGATTTCCTTAATTTGGTGGAAATCTAAAGAAAAAGTGTGCAAGAAGCTACTGCAATAGTTATTATGCTCAAACATGGTGGTCCTAGAAGTTCCTACTGATGTTAAAGAGATGTCCAAATTAGCCTTAAGCTGGTAATGATCTTTACTGGAAAGGAGAGGGAAAAAATGGCCCTCTTCACGTTTACGAGAAACTTCTGAAATAATACTATTGATCAAGTTAGATGGATACCCTCTAGATAGAAACATGTTCATTAGTTTACTACATTCAACTTGAAAGTCACAATCATCTGTCACCATCCGTGCTGCCCTGACGATTTGACCTCTTATGACGGATCTTTTTTGATAATATGGATGGTTACTAGAAAAGTGTAGTAAGGAATTAGAATACGTGGGTTTTCTATAAATAGTACTCTTGAATCTATTGTTGATAGAGTCCTTGACCAAAAGAATATCCAGATAATTAATTTCAGTGTCAGCTGTGTTATAAGTAAACTGGAGAAAATCTGTCATCCTAGTGATTCTCTCAATGAATGATGGAATCATTTCTTTGTCACCTTTCCAAATGCAAAAAATGTCATCCTGGTACCTAGTGTACCAGGTGACATATTGTCGAAATATCTCATCTTTAAATAAAAATTCAGCCTCCTAATGAGCCATTACAGCATTTGCAAAAGAACCACCACAAGGGGAACCCATGGCCACCCCTGATGTTTGGAGATAGAAATTATTTTCAAAAGTGAAAAAATTGTTCACTAGTACCAGCTCTAAGAGGGTCTCAACCAGATAAATAGTGTCCCCTTGAATGTTTTTGGCTAACATAAATTCCCTGACCCAAGCTAGTCCTATATCTTGGGGTATGACAGTATATAGGTCTTTGACATCTATTGTCAAAAACACAATGTCAGTAGTATAACATTGTTTACTGATGTCCTTCAAAAAGGACCAAGAATCCTTGCAAATGTGTGCCTCACTGTCTATAAGGGGCTTCAAAATACTGTCGACAAACTTTGCGCATGCATAGGTAATAGAACCTCTCCCATCAACTATAGGTCTAAAAGGGGGGGCTTTTAAACGTTTATGTAGCTTGGGTGTGCCAAAGAAGGCAGGAATTTTTGGAGCCGCCATCTCTAAATATCGAAATGTGTCCGAATCAATAAAACCTTCTAGAAATAGGTCATTAAGGATACTATAAATTTTCTTATAAGCGCCATGTATTTCATTTAGTGACACTTGTCTGTATGCCGGTGTGTCCAGATGTTGCATCATGTATTCAACGTATTTATAGTGATCCATAAACACCACCCCCCCACCCTTGTCCGGTTTCATAACTCGGACGCTACAGTCTTTTAACAAGTGCAAAAAATCCCATTCAAGCGAAGTGATATTACTAGAATGTCTTTGGTTGCTATACATGACATGATTTTTGATAGCCCAAAGATCAGTTTCACACATTCTTTCAAAGACTGATAAAATAGGGTGGAGGGGTGGGTTATATGAGCTAGACACCTTTAAAATGTTGAGAGTTGAGGTGTCATTACCCATCAGGAAATTCATGTTCAATTTCCTTACATATACTTTCAAGTCGATCATGATTTTTCCTATATCCATATGCTGGCCAGGGACAAATGAAAGGTCCTTGGCAAAACAATCCACCATGTCCTGCTGGATTTCTATGAGTGTGTAATTGTATAAAACAAAATCATTATGTGAACTTGTTAGCAATTTTGGTTCAGAGCCAAAAACAGGATTTACAATCATCTCCTCCTCCTCCCCCGTCTTTTGTTCCTCGTGTTGTTCTGCCCCTGAATTCGAGGACGGTTGTTGCCCCTGGAGTTGTTGACCGGATGAAAATCCTGGTTGATCTGCTGATTTGGGGCATCTGTAGAGTTATTTTGTGATTGATTGTTGTCCCTAGGCCCAATGCCCGATACATGTCCTTGATTAGAAACATGTTCACCAGCATTGTTGTTATTGAGTCTAGGGCTCCTTCTTGGCCCTTGCCGTTGTTCCTTAGAATGATTATAATTATTAAAATTACTATTATTAGCCACCAAGTTTGATTCACCAACTTGTTGGGCCTGATCAAAAACCTCGTTAAGAGGTATTTGTGCCCCCCGTGAAAGTCTAGGATAAGCACATTTGTTATTATAATCAGTTATATCCCTAACAAGTTTCTTTTTCTTGGTGGCCAAAAGTTTTTCCATACTAGCTTCAATGCTCGAAAAGATCCAGAAATATTCATATTTGTACCGAAAAAAGTCTCTATCAGATGTAATGAGTTGTTCCAAGGACTCCAGTTCAACTGACAGAATAGCTATGTCTTTGGAATAATAAGAAATAAGGGCTTGTAGAAACTCAGTTCCCTGCCGGTCAAATAAATCAATAAGTTCTTGGTAAAAAGGAGAATTATCCAATAGGCCTGCAGGAAATCGCCACTGGCGTAAGCCTTTTGGTATTACCTTGTTTCTCACACATTTAGTTAGATATGAAACCTCCAGCTGTAACTTTTTGCACTTGTACAGTTTGTTATCAAACTGATCAATTTTATCGGCCAAGATACAACTGTCATTAGCTTTTATTGTAGAGGGTTCAGCATGTAAATTGAACCCTTGGCTAAAAAAATTACTATTAGACAGAAAGTTAGACATAATTGGAATCCCTTGTTTATTTGGGACCCCTTCATTGCCTCTAAGTAAGTGCGGACTAACAGAGCTGTTACCTGGTTGCAAAATGCCAGCCACAGATGGAATTACCCGATGTTGTTCGCTGGCATCTGTTGGTTTAATGTTTCCAACTGATAATCCATTGTCCATACTCTGAGGTTCCGGAGAGCGTTGCCCATTAGGTAAAGAAAGGCTACTGCCATTCTGTTGCGTGGAACACGACCTTGATGGTCCATCTCCAGTTCCTGAAACAAGAATTGACATAGCGTCTACCTTCTGTGTGAGGGCATCGACCCTTCCCAGAAGGGCCTCAACGAGTGCCGTTAAGTTGCAGTTAGAATTATCCCTTGCATCATTGCTCTCATTCTGCTGTGAAAAAAAGTGAAGGAGAAGCCTCTCCGGTTCCGTTTGCCATCCACGTGACTCACAAACAAGCGAAACAAGTAAACTTAGTTAAAAACACAAAGCGGACTGGAACGCAATAAGAGACGGCTGAGATGTAAAAATCTGATTTAATAAACTCCAAATAAAATAAGCGCTTTCGGCGGAAAAATATTCCGCCTTCTTCAGACAAAACAGCAGAATACCAAAAGAGCAGGTTTTTATAAAATGTACAAACTGATTACCCAATGAATGTTAAATGCATTATTCAATTAAGTATTGTCATGGAGACCTTAAAGAGACTTTTTGAGCCACAATGAAAACATGAATCCTGTTATCAATAACCAATGAAGCTTGATATAAACACAAATCTTAGGGTTTTACATGTACTTCAAATACTAGTTGGATAGCGAAAACCATTAAATAAACGTGAATGAAGTATATTAAACTCTACTAAAATGCATTAGAGTCAAAGTACATCCTTGATATCAATGAATTACAGTAGATTCGCTAATTGTAAAGTATCTCATGCATCATTTATAAACGGAAATAACTTCAAAAGTGACGCTATGTTGCCTATTGAATCACGTAAAACCACTGAAAATACACGAGTGCGCCTTAATATAAAACAGCGTTCATTAGTTTAATATACTTCATTCACGTTTATTTAATGGAAAATTAATATTTTTCCGCCGAAAGCACTTATTTTATTTGGAGTTTATTAAATCAGATTTTTACATATAGGATAGGCCTGGCTCACCTGTGATTCTGCACTGGATAAAACATGTAATCAGAAAATATATTAATGCTTGAAAGGGTATGGCTGCTTATTTCATTCATGTACTCTACATCATATGTTTGCACCATTCCAGATTACCAGCCATGGAAGAAATTCCATTTAAAAAATGTAATTTGCTAAGTCCTGGAAAAAAGTCTTTATTTTTTTATCGGCAGAATATCTCCTAATAGATACTCTTCTCAGCAATTAAGACTTATTTTCATTGGGATCAAATACTGCTTCTGCTTTCTTTGCCTATAAACATTTAGAAGACAAGCAGAAATTATTATATTTTCTTTACTCTTGTTTTTCTGTATGATGGACTTTAACAGGAGGCTGAATATATTATTTATTTTAATGTTCTTGGTTCTTAATTGCTCTTCTCAGTGTTCTTAGCAAGTTGACTCACAAATTAAATGCATGCAGTTCCAAACTTAGATGCAATCCATGCTGCTTCAAGCAAATCAAATGTTTCTGTACAGTCTAAGCAGTTATAGACCCTGAATCATTAAAGCCAATTTATGAGTAAAAATTAGCTTTAATAGTTTCTCAAGTACAAGTAAAGTCAATATTTTGCTTTTAGATTATTTTTGTTCAGTTGCAATGATTAATTTTAAAGGACATGGTCACCTTTAATTTCCTTGAGCTGTAACATACCAGATAATGGCCTTTAATGGATTTCAGACAGCTGTTTCACTGAAAGGTCACCCGATTTAAGAAACTGTCTGTCTAGCCTTGAAACAAAACCCTTATTTTAACACTGTTTTATCAGTTTTGCTGCAAAACTGTAAAGCCTTGCAGTGTATGTGTATATGCATGAGCATGTGCGTAGTTGTGTATGTTTTCCATAAGTGATACTTGCGTCTTCCTTAAAAAGGACTGTAGTTAAACAGTGTTTTCACAGCATAATGTGGAGATTTATTAATTATCCCTCAGTCAAGTTCATATTTAAGCGGATTTTCTTCTTTCCTAGATATTTTTTTTCTTGTTTATTTTAAAGATCACCTTTACCTACTTAGTGTGTTATTGCATACTAGGTGTGTATGGCTTCCTTTGGAATTTCCCTACTCATACATAATTGTCAAGGTCATGTTTGTGATTGCAGAGTTTTTTTTAAGAGTAGGATTTTCTTCTATAGTCTGTCTTTCTAACACACGTTTGTTTAGTAGTAGATAAGTCTTGCGAAATGCGTAGTTCTGATAGTATGTTTGTATACTTGTAGGTATGATGTGTTCATTTGTGGTATTTTTGTGCAGCACTTGACTCAGCTCCCTTACAAAGATTGTGTTCCCTTAAGGAATATTTAGAAGCTCTGCTGTCATTTGAGTACAGTCGTAATCCACACAGGAAACACTACTCTGGAGATGGCTAACATAAAAAATTGAAACTGCTAATTTCATGAACTTCAATCATACTTTGACTTACAAATGGGGTCCATTCCCATCATGGTACTCAGTGGCATATCGTTTACTCAGAGGTGATCTCTGCCTGACTTACAAAGCCATGTCCAACTCAGAATTGATGGACATGTTCCGCCTAAAGAAATCCAAGTCACTGCAAGCCACGCGCTCTAGTGAGCCAAACCTCGCCACAACAATAAATAGAACATGCTGGCAGGATAGATTCCTGTCACAGAGACTCCCCACGCTTTGGAACAAAATTCCTAATTACATTAGGCAGAGCCCCTCACTAACACTCTTCAAGAGAAGCCTTGACGAGTGGATGGGTAACAGAAAATACAGCCCTGGGATCACTTCATTGGCTCTGCTTGACAGAGGCTCAGTTAATTAATCAATGGGGTGGTGAAAGCTGGCACACTCTGACTAGGCTTAAAAATGCCCTTGGGCAGATAGCCTAGTACCTACCTATAAACCTATGAACCTATGGTGCTAGAAACCCAAAGGAATTGAAGAAATTAAACTGATGAAAACCAAGCGGTGTGAGGCACCAATGCTAACCACTATATAATTCTACAAGCATACTTTTATGCAGAATTTTTACAACATCAGGTTTGTGTTAATATGCAAACCTTATACTATGCATGAATAGTATGCTAATGTGATCTATTAAACTATAACATTTGTTTTGTTTTGATTTTTCCCTTTACAGGATGTGATTATGTGAATACTACAGCACTTGCCTAAACAATGAAAGTGTTTTTTGGGGGATAGTGTTCTGTTTTGTTTATACCACTGATTTTTATTTCAGATGTTCAGTATTTGTCTATTACTTAACTCTATAATATCTAGTGGACTTTTTCTCCTTGGGTTACCACTGAGAAATGTGCTCTGCTCCACCAGAAATCTGGTCATCAAACTATAAATAAATTAATAAATGAACGCATATATACATTTTTGTAGTGTTGGTGTGACGATATGGAACTGTTGTTTTATTACTTTAATGGACAAAGTACAGAGTTGTATAGTAGTGCTGTTCTATTTATATGATTTATTTTAGGGTGTCTAGCTCAGAAAGTGACTTATAGACTTTCAGCAGGATTCATAAATATATATAATGGCATAGTTCAACACTAACACTTCATTATAAAGTTATATTTTGCAAAAATATGCAACTATGTCACGTACAATATGGTTAACAGTAAAGTGCAAAGAATGTATAAGACTCAAATCACCTAAGAAGCAAGGGAGCAGATGGCAATAACAAATAAGAAACAGTGTAAGAGTACCTTATAAACAATGCTGTGCTTTGCCAGTAATGTCCCTGTGTTACTGCATAGCACTTCTCAATAAAAATGGGGTGAGGGAAGAGAGTGGGCCAAGACAGATGGAGTGAGAGAATAAGAAAGACAATTAGCGTATTGTGTGGATAGTGAACATGTGCAGTGTATAAAGAGGGATCTACTTCAATAGATCTAATCCACACATAACCAAAATTTACAAAAGCGAGACAAGAAGAACAAATGTTTAGAAAACCAACAGTGCACAAGCTCGGACGTTAGAACATCGAACTAACTATATATGTTAATAATGCAGACTGTTGTATATTGTGGATTAGCAAATCTACCCTTTTTCAAGAAAAAACACAGACTACTGAGTAAGAGTCAAGAGTACAACAGGCAACAAGCAAACTTTAAAATAAGAACTTCAAAACTGCTACGACCTTCCGACAAAAATAACAAATAACAAAATAACAAATGGTAAGCACTTTTACAGTTAATAATACTGCTTCATCAGAAAAGTTTAAACATAAAACGGTAACATTTGTTTCATTCATTTAAAACTCCTTTTACACACTTGACCAATCAAATCATTCAAAAACGTCAAGCCCCTAACTTGATGTCATAATAGGTGTTACAAAAAAAGGTTTCTTGATCCTACCAATAAAAATTTATTTTCATATACCAAGTCCCTACTAGTGTTTCAGTAGGCGTGATTTCAGAACAGGTTTAAGAGACACTCTTTCATTCAAACCTGGTTCTAAAACTGCTTTCACAAGTAAAATCCACTTCTGTTCAACACTTTCAGTCTTGTTTTTAATATCTCCTTGCCTGATGCTCTCATTTATACACTCTAATACAAAAAATGTAAAAGTATGTTCTGTACCCTGATCATGTACATGCCTAGCAAACGCGCTAGTTTCCTTTCTTTTCAAGATATCACCTGTAAGTGATATTATTAATAAGCATTGGTCAATACTTTTAGCAGATTCTCAAGTGAAAAAAGTAGTGGAAGAAAAACCTAGGTTTGCTTTTAGGAACAGCTTTTAAAAACAACAATTATGCTATAAAAGCATGTATGAATCTCATTATACATGCTCCAATCGGAAGGGTACTTTCACGTGTATTCCTGTTCTGCATGTAATTATATTTTTACATGCACTTCTTATATTCATAAATGGCAGGCACACCGATTTCCATCACACATAAGCATTTTCTCCCATGTAAATATGCAGAATGGCAGATATGAACTTGACCAGTGAGTGCTTTTCTCACTTGCCACAAACCAGATATAGCTGCAGTCATATAATCCTGGTTTAAGAAAGACTCACCCAACTTCTTTCACATTCTTTAATCATACAACTACTTACATGACCCTAGTCTACAACCACAGCTAGGATGGGAGATTGCTTATTCTATATAAGTCTAATGTCAGCCCTACAATCTGCTTATTCTATATAAGTCTAATGTCAGCCCTACAATCATAGTGCAAGTGAATCCAGCCACTGAATCAGATCCAAAATCAGTACTCCTAAAATTCCTCTACACTAAAAAGCCTCAACTTCTAATAGCCTCTGCGAGTATCCCACCCATGCCTTCCTGTCTAGATTTGAATATCACATAAATAATATTTTGTCCACTACACCCAATAATGCAGTTTTATCAGTCAATGGGACTTTAATCTCAATTTTCTATGACCGCTTGCCAATGGTATGTCAGAATATCCTGTTAACCTAAACCTCATGCAACTAACCTCAGAACTTATATGCCCCAACTCAAACTCATCCAATCACCCCATCTTAGACTTAGTCATCACGGACATCCCACATTCTCTCTCTAACATTACCATCCAGCCCCCAGCTTTCAGTGATCACTACTCCTTCACTTTCTGAATTCACAATCAACCCCGTTAAGCCTTCCCCAAGGCTTGTTACATTTAGACAAAAAACGAAAAGCCACCAGCCAGATGAATAAATCCAATTTAATAACGAAACAAAACTTATACAGCCAAATAACGAACTTTAAAAACACAAAAAAACACCGCCAAAAACAAATATATGTAAGCGCTTTCGTTTAAAAGTTTTAAACTTCCTCAGACTTTTTGGCGGTGTTTTTTGGTGTTTTTAAAGTTCGTTATTTGACTGTATAAGTTTCGTTTCGTTATTAAATTGGATTTATTCATCTGGCTGGTGGCTTTTCGTTCATATTTGTTCATCAGTTTGGTCGTTCTTCATCATGTCTACATTTAGACAAAAGTCTAGCAGTGGCATTGACTATCTAAAACACCATATATCCACCTTTGACTGTCCCCCCCCCCCGAACATTCAAGACCCCAGTGAAGCAGCTAAACCTTCCTGCTACTCCAGGATAAATTCTTTCCTTCAGTAAAAAAACTGTTAAGGCCTCTGAAAAATGATTGGATGACTAAAGAACTTAAAGAACTCTTACTACTTAAAGACAAAGCCTTATATAAGTGGAAATAAAACCCTACCAATGAATCCAGATCCTCTTTTCCATAGTCAGTAACCTCTCCAAAAAAAAAATATGGATACACAAAAATGTGTTTTACAAAACCAAACAACATTCTGTCCTGGACAAACCAAAACATTTCTGGAATGAAATAAATCTACTCACAGGCTGCAAAACCTAAGACAACACTCCCTCTAACTTCCAGAAGTACACCATCACTAACCTTACTGCCTCAGATTTTCTCCTTTAATTTGTAATTTGCCTAAAGCCACCACTGCCACCCAAGCACCTCCCTACACCACCCTCTCCCCCTTAATCCTGCCATCCTTCTGTTTTAAACATATCAGACCAAAGATGTTGAAACTCTGCTAAATCAAATCCCTGCTGATCCTTCACCAGGCCCTGACAACCTCTACCCTTGGTTCCTGCATCTATTCAAAGATTCCTAACCACCCTCTTACTCTCACATATAACCCTCATCAAACAAAAGCATCATGCCCAGCATTTGAAAAGAAACCCTAATAACACCTATCCCAATATAACAGAAACCTGAAATGCCTTCCCATTTTCAATCTATTTCTTTACTTCCCACACTAAGAGAAAACCTAGAAAAAAATAATCTGCAGTCAAATTTCAGCATTCATCCAGCAATGTTACCACATCTGCAAAAAGAAAAAAATCACAAGTTCTTGGGGAAGAATGTTGCAGCACCATAACAGATGAAAGTCTGTATAATGTGGGCAAAGTAACCTTAGTGGGCTGTCTTCATAGACCTTATTAAGGGCTTTGACCTCACAAAATGCTCACTGCTACTAGATAAGCATAATGAAATTTGATAAGTGAATACCCCCTTAGTTCAAAGATTGATTATTATAAATTAAAAGTAGGAACCTATGTCTTAAATTCAGCACTATTCCTTAAAGGAGTCCCTTAGAGCTCCATGCTCACACCCCGTTTTTATCCTTATTCATTAATAAACATCCATATAACCTTCCTCACATGCCACTCATTTTACATGCTGATGACACAGTCATCTACAGAGACAGCCATTTATACCCAAATAAACAAACTCAACTTTAGAATGACCTTATCTCACTCAACAAATGCCTTCCCCAACAGGGACTAGTCCAACCCTTCTAAAACTAAATGTATGTTCCTTGGTACTCATCAAAGGCTAGTCAGATCCCTCAAGACACTTGATATCATTGACAGAAATAGTTCTCCCATGACAACTACTTTCTCTTTCAAGTATCTGAGAATTTGGTTAGACCCAGCTCTTAATTTTCAATACCACATTGAAAAATTAACATTAAATCTCTGCTTTTTGGGCCAGAAAACTGCTCACCTTCCTAACAGCTTCAGCAACAACAGTTATAGGCAAACAGACACTACTTACCCATTTAGAGTACTGGATTACCTATCATAGTTACAGCATCCAAAAAAACACAACTACCATGTGAACCATCTCCAATATAATATGCTGTCTGATTAAAAATGCATAATGTCAGGAACACCACTGGCCTACACTCTGTAAAGCCAGATGGCTTCCAATCAAACAAAGGTCTGACCTGCTCTTCTACAAAAACAGTACCCCTGACTTATTTCTCTTCCAACTAAACTACACTGCACCAATAATGCTTTCTCCACACAAACTCCCACAGTCTGGAATTCTGTAATGATTTTCTAAAATAACCCCCCCCCCCCATGCAGAATTTAGATGCCCACTCTGCAAAAACACCTTCTTATTTGAGCTAAATGCTAATGCCTCCAGTGGACCTCACTTAAACTAGACTGTTACAACTCTTTCCTACTTATTCTCTTTCCATGAAAAAAATCATATTGGCAATTCTACTGAAGTCTTCATCCCCTATCCTCCCCCACCTTTTTTCTTTCCTAAGTTCCCAACAGTTCAAAGTGGTATTCATTAATTTATAAATTTATACATTAATGTATATTCTAATGTAGTTATTCCTTGCATTTATATCCACTTTTGTCAGATACAGTGCAACTTGCCAAAGGTAGTTTTGGTGAATGCAAAAAAAAAAAAAAAAGTTCACCAAAAACCACCTTCAGTGAACCTTAACAGAATTATTTTTGCAGTGGACCAAATACCCCACCACCACTCCCACACACCTCGGAATTATATATACCAACTCTGAAGCTGAACTGTCAGCAAAAGAAATTTTGGCAAACTACTTTTGTTTTTCTTGCACAAACTGAAACCACCTTTGGCAACTTGACATGCACCCCTTTTGTTTATAACTTGTGTTTGGGTATCATTTATTTTATATAGTTTTGTGTATAATTTCTGCTACAGTGTTTTTATCTAACATTGTGATATATTCACTCAGGCTATGCCTTAAATCAGTCCACTTTGAGAGTTACTGTATACTTTATCACTTTAAAACTTGTTGTATTAATTTTTCTAATAATATTTAACTAATTGTAAAATTATTGGAAAATTAATCATAAACATTAACAAAATATATCTATTGCATATTGCCACATAAAACTAATTTCTGTTACAACTACCATTTATGACTGCAGTAGAAGACTTTTCCTTGGTCATACTGGTGAGCTTAAAATAAGAATTCATAACCTTAGCCTCATTATAAACCATATTAAATAAACATTTTCATTGTATCACTGGCTTCCAGTGAACTATAAGGCTGTTTATATGCCATTCTGTAGATGTGAATGAGTTGGAAGTGTGTAAGCCTGCAAATAATTAGCTTCCTCCAATTCAGTTTACACAGGACTTTACAGGGGTATGTCACTGAGGGAACGTGTGATGCAAATTTAACAGTTATGATGCAGGTTATTTTCAGTTTGTTGTGAGCAAGCCTATAGAGCCTACATATCACTAGTGATCTGTGCAGTAACATAGGCAGCAGAATGGTCCGTGCAAGTTTTCTTTTTGTATGCTCAACCAGGTTTTCTTTACTCTATACAGGGCACCCAGTTTCTGATGGATTGTTTCGATAGCAGTATCATTATATTCCTTATGTTGGGTACTACACTAATGAGTGTTACAGAACAACAGATGGAAAGTTGAATAGTTTGATTATAGTTAACCATTAGCTTGCTTGTGAGAGTACATGATTTTATCTTTTTTCCTTGTTTATCAGCAGTCTACTACGATTCAGCCAGATGGCTAGCAAGTTAAAACTAGACTGTAAGCTTTATGTCTTTGTGTAGATGCACACATATTGTCAGAGTTAAACAGTAAGCTGGAGTCATCAGTTTCCTACAGTAGCATTCCATCCCTTTTGTGCTTTGCTATCCTTATGGCACACCAGCTCTTAAAAGATGAAGTGACAGGCAATAATTTTGTCAAAGCATTCCTTTTGTATGTTAATACAAATAGTTTCTAAATAAGTTAAGTTTGTCAGAGTGTCAAAGCTAAAGCCAGTCCACCTGAAGTGAGTGATTAATACAAAAAAATTAAAATAAGGGGAAGCCGCTAGCTGAGTAATACCATTTATCCTATTATGATGATCCATAGTCATCTAGTTTATTAATAAGAATAAGAATATCAATATTATTTCCACTCCTTGATGTAAATCCGGTCTATTTGATAAAACAGTGCTCCTTTTCCATTGCTGACTGATTTGTTGGTGTGCCATTATTTTCAGTTCTTTTGTGAGGAGGCTTAAAATATTAATTGATTATAGTTTTCATTTTGGCTTTGTCTTCTCTTTTAGGTGTTGCAATGATTTGGCTCTGCTCTGCTTCCATACTTCAGACACTAGTCCTACTTTAATGATTGCGTATATTATAGTCAATGGCAGAACAATGAAGGGTGCTATCTGTCCCATGTAGGAAGGGAGCAGGTTTTTATTAGAGGTGCACCCATAATTTTTCACCCTTCCTAATAGACTGTGGATTGTTATGACTGTCATACTTTAAAAGGGAACCAGCCTCTGTCACGAATGTTAGATATTGTTGGTGAGTATATCTCTGATTGAACAGATACAGTGTATAGAAGTTGCAGTTTGCCATGGTGAGATGAGAGATTAAGGGTTGTCACTGCAGTACCTATCCTTTTGCAATATTCTAGTGATTCTTTCCAGAACTCTGATATACTGTTCTTGTTTTTGTCCTGCAGACATGAGAAGTGCGTATGCCTGACAGGATGAATATATCACTTATTTATGATGGTATGATGCAGATTTCTGTTGTGTTCTTCCATTCTGCTATCATACATATTCTAGTTTGTTTCTTTTAATGTTGCATAACTTTAAACTACTTTATTAATCCAAAGTTTATACTTGGGGAAATAACTGCAAGGTTAAGAAGCAATTTAAGGTATGTCAAATTGATTGCGATGGCAAACAGCACTTTAAGTGATGCCACAATTACAAGTTTAGTTACAGCATATTTTTTTTAGGAATGACTCATAGTAATTCTTCTTGGGATGTATCACAAGTTATGTGGGAGTTTGTTCTATCATCTTATCTATAGAAACTTAATACTTGGAGTCGCTGTATCTGTTTTTCAGTTTCTGGGCAGGAACTAAGACTGATGACCTAGGTTTAAGAAGTGTGGATGCCATCTACATGATTTAGTTCTAGAGGAGAGATAGTTTCAATAATGCAAACTTTTGTGAATGAAACATAACTATTTGACTGTCTGTTGGTGGGAGAAGTCAAACCATTATAGCCAATGCAGGGACCAGTGATGATGTGTTATTACATGATTGTTAACAACAAGTTTGGCTATCCTACTGAATGGCTGCTCTAGGGTCTTTTGGAGAAGTAGATTGTTCATTATAAAAATGTACAAAGTACATAAGGAATTTTAGGAAACATAAGCTTGTTTTATCAGTGCTAGCTTTATCATTAAGGACAGCATTGGCTTCTTAATATACGAACTGCAAAGTTGGTCAAAGCTATAGTTCAGACAGTCTCTTCAGCAAGGAAAAACACGTCAGGAACAAAAACAAGTTTATTCTGCAAAGCTTTCAGGTTAACACCCTTCCTCAGTGCATTATAAAATCAATTAGATACACCCATTTTAACTAAGAGCATCAATTAATCACATGTCAGCCAGCTAACTTATCAAACCCATATACCACCCCCCTTTTTCATATATACAAGTTTATGTAAATTTTAAAGTCACAGAGTTGTTCAAAAATCACAGAGTTATTAAAAACACTCATTAAGCATAATACAGTCAATAAATATAACTAGGTTAATAAATATATATAGGTTAATAAATATAACTAAGTTAATAAATATGACTATAACTAATAACATTTCATTCTTATTTTATTTCCTTTTGCTTTTTTACTAAAATAGGTTTTATACTTGCCATACTATTAATACCTAGTTTACTTTCTCTTCTCTCAACCTTACTATCCATTCATATTCTGTTGTTTCTAAAAAATATTTAAATCACCACCCCTCATACTCATACTCATAACTACTCTATCCATCACTCTGAATTTAAAATAATGTCCTGAATCATTATCTGTTATGTGTTTACTTAATGCATTCATATTTATACTTCTCCTAATATCTGATTTATGTTCCACTATTTATTCCCTTAGTGTCCTGGTAGTCTTTCCCACATAAAACCAGGACCAGGCTATACTGGTAGTTAGGTATATAACTTCTGTTGTGTTGCAGTTTGCATAACAGAAGGACTTATTTTCCTTTTTTGTTACAGGGTGCACAAAGGAATAAAATACATTTGTGGAACATAAATCAGATATTAGAAAAAGTAGTTATGAGTATGAGGGGTGGTGATTTGCATATTTTTTTAGAAACAAGAGAATATGAATGGATAGTAAGGTTGAGAGCAGATAGTAAACCAGGTATTAATAGTATGGCAAGTATAAAACCTATTTTAGTAAAAAAAGCAAAAAGAAATAAAATAAGAATTAAATGTTATTCGTTATAGTCATATATATTAACTTAGTTATATTTATTAACCTAGTTATATTTATTGACTGTATTATGCTTAATGAGTGTTTTTAATAAAGCTGTGATTTTTGAACAACTCTGTGACTTTAAATTTTACATGAACTTGTATATATGAAAAAAGGGGGGTATATGGGTTTGATAGGTTAGCTGTCTGACATGATTAATTGATGCTCTTATTTAAAATGGATGTACTAATTGATTTTATAATGCAATGAGGAAGGGTGTTAACCTGAAAGCTTTGAAGAATAAACTTGTTTTTGTTCCTGATGTGTTTTTTCTTGCTGCTTAATATATGCCAGGTTTCTTCACGTGAAGGCCAAATTTTAATTATCAAGAATTCAGCCAAGAAGTTTAGTTGAAGTGATTTCTTCTACAACCAAAGACCTCAATGCATTAACAATACGTCTTAAATCATTTAGAGGTTGGGGTAGCTCACCAAAGGAAGAACTAGGTGTTGTGGCACAGCCAGCTATTGTGATTTTAGGTGAAACAACATATATTTACTTTGATTGCTTTAAGGTATGAACCCAAAAACCTGAGACAATAGTGGAGAGAGTGAAAGCAAGTGTCAAGTTTGTTGTTAATGGACTCCAGTTAATCATCATTATGGACATCTGTGCAATCATCAGTGTACTGGATAAGCTTTAAAATACCTTCCAGTCATCAATCAATATCTCTTCCATTGGTAGCCATCCTAAGCTGTCTTGAAGCCGTGCACACTACAGTTTGTTACCTGAAAGTATAAATAATGGTTACCCTCCTCTCAGCTAAACAGTTGTTATGCTCTGTAGCTTAGAAGGAAAAAGCCTGACTACAGCTCAGGTGACCCAACATCAATTAGCATCTTAGTCACTGGAAGAGCCAGGTACTGTAGAGTTACACTCCCACTTGGGGAAAGAGAGGTGATTGTCCCATCCGCTCATTACTCCCATGTAAGTAGAGGCTTGCATGTTCACAATAGTCATAGATCCAGGTAATCACAAGCTGGGTTTAGTAGCTCTCAAGAGGAATGTATATGGGAGCAGGCACATGCAATTGGGGAGCATATGATGCCCGCGTGAATGATATGAGTGATGAAGTCAGCTACCAGAGATGGGTTTAAGACCATTTAAGAGAAAATTTCAATGGTTGTATGCATGGTGGATTTGCGATTGCCTGTCATCCATGAAGTGAAAGAAGACTAATTTGTAGGAAAGCTTGATGATCATCAGGCAGCAGGAAAAAATAGGATATAAAAAAAAAACCTGTTCTACAGCTATTTGTTCTCTTCTTCACCTAAAGCACATCTCTCCTAATCATTTGATTGTCACACAGAACATGCTTTCACATATAATACAATTACATGAACCTGGGAAAAAAATAACATTTTACAATATTTTCATTGTATAATAGAAATAATGCCTTGTATAGGTGGAAGTAATGGTGAGATTTATTTCCACATGGCATGAATATTTGATCCTAAGGGCCTCCTTGAATGTTGTCATTCAGGAGTAAATCTAGGCTTAATTCACTCCTCTATGGCATTATTCCTATAGTAAGACATTATGCAATTCCTGGCAAAGAATTGTGCAAGCATGAAAATAAAAGAATGGTTAGGTTAGACCTGTCTTGTAGCTAGAACAGTTTGATATGGAGGAAACACCAACAACTGGAGATGTACAGTCATGACGTCAAAGCAACTATTATGATGGTAAGCAAAACCAATGGAAACCAAACAAATGCCTATATTTAATTTGATGGACAGCTAGAAAAGACACTTCTCACTGCCTGCAACCAATGAAAAAAACAAACATAAATCTTGTAAAAGTCTTATAAAATGTGTGCCACTCAGTTACAAGGATGCCCTAATTCTTTAAAAGACCAGTCTAGAGTGATTCCATATGTGCAAAAGGAAATACAAATACATATGCTGAGATAAATAATATTGCTTACAAACGAGAGGAAAGGGTTGAAAATATAAAAATATCATCACAGTAAAGATTAGGTATTTTTAAATATTTTCAAAAGTGTATGACAAAATATTTCAAAATTTACTACATACAATTACTTTTGTGCCAAAAATGACTTTCATAAAAAGTAACTGATGAACATGAAAAACTAAACGATTAATCCCAAATTTCCAATTGTGTGATTCACCAGACAACTTGTTGTAGGTGGAATGACAACCGCTTCACCCACCATAAAAGAATAAATGACCACCCTGACCACCTTAAATGAAATGCTGACCATACCGTCAATCATAGCTGGCTGAATGATCCAGGACATGGACATGTTCATAGCTGGATGGATGATGAAGATGTTCATGGATGGATGGATGACTAGGATACCCTAAAATGGATCATTAGTAAGACCTTGGATGGGCATGTAACATCCATCTTGGAAAACTACATGAAGATTAATTTTGAAGCATATGATGTTTTCTGTTGCTGAACATAAACTGAATGAGTACATTGATGTCAGCTGACTGTTATCTGCAAGATGGCTGTAGACAAGTCAGGAGCCCATTTCAATGATCCTGTAGTAAACAACTGATGGTAACAAAAACACAGGTGAGCTACAAACATATTGTCATGACATGAATACAGAAATTGTTCTAGCAATCAAATAATGAAAGGGATAGAGGTGTCATGGATTAAGTATGCTCCTTAGTTCAGGATGATGATTTGAAGCATTATTGCTAAACACTGAACAAACAGTATATTTAAATATATAATGATGGTCTGATGCTCTTTTTGGGGTTATAGGAAAAGGAAAATGTGCATATTTGTTGCATATCAAATCTAAAGATACTTAAAGTAATGATGCTGTAAAATTATAATAATGAAATAATCTACAAGTCTATGGTTATGTCTTCACTGTACTCGTAAGTAACATAACAATACTCATTTCAGCTCCTTTCACACGTAGACTGCCCCAGGAGAATATACCTTTTATGAACTGTTGTATATCATCTGAATGTGTATGAGTCACATAAATTGTTCACAAAAAATATCGCAATGATTGCTTTGTCATAAACATACACACACACAAACACAGAAACACACACTTCAACTGTCTCTGACAAGCTAAATTAATGCATGTTTTACTGTGATCAAGCAACACCAGTTAGTAAGTTATTTTAAATTCAGAGTCTTACAACCCCAGAGAGTATATGAAGCACTTAGATTTGAAGCAGAGTAATAGTATTTCCTTTTTTTCTTTCTCTGAAGTTGTGTGATTTCAAAGTTAAAATTAATTTTAAAGTGCGGATGTGGTTAGCATAGCCCCCACAAATGAGTCTGCAAGAGGGAGTTGTCTTCCTGTTGGACATATTCAACATGATTGTTCTATAATGTTCTTTCTTGAACAGACTGCCTCCTCATCTTCCAAAATAATCAGTTCAAAACTGATTATGCCTCTGATGGTGGTCTGTTATGAACTGAAAGAAATTCTTGTGATATTAATGCATTTTTGCTTATTTCAAACCAACACACACATTCAGTTTACACTGAAAACCTTGAAACTGCATCAGCTGACTGGCATATGGTCGACTTAGTTTTCAAGTCTGCAGAATGTCGAACCCAAATCGATTGACTACACTACAGTGAACGAGTAGCGTAATTCGAGCATTTGGGTCCGATATTGTGCAAGGGGATCGCTGTTCAGTGAGAAACAGGGAATTAGCCCATTTCCTCACTGAAGTGCAATCTCAGAGCTGGTATATTTGATTTAGGTTCATAGGTTCATAGATTAGTACTAAGCTAACTGCCTTTGCAAGCCATTTTAAGCCTAGCCAATTATCTCTTGTGAGACTCAAACCCTGCACCTTGTGTTTGTAAGGCAAACACCTTAACCATTAGGCCATTATGAATGTTGCCCTCCTCAACACCACCAAATATAGCCAGTTTTAACTGTCTACACCTCTGGTGTTTGACTTTGATTAAAGTGTAAGAAACAGTGGCAATGGTGATGTATTGTATTGTGTTACTCTCAGACACATGCAGTGTTATCACTGACAAACCATGATGTTATTTTTTTAACTGTGATCAAGTAAATGTAATATCCCCTTGTCTTCACACATAGCCAGTCTCCCTCTCCTCTCAAAGATAGCCACTTTCTGACACCGTATCGTCTTATGTTTGACTTGATCAAAGAGAAATAAATAGTCTCAGTAATGTATTTCAGCTTTTTGCTCTCAGACATATGCAATAGCCTTCCCTGAGAATCCATGTCAGTGATAACTTAATTGTGATCAAATACTAGTGTTTTTGTTTATACATATAATTGATCCTACCAATCCCACTCTTATAATAACTATTTTCTCTAACAGTATACACTTTGGAGGTTTTTAATGCAATCAAGTTAACGAAATAATGGTCACAGTAATGTATCACTGTTTGTTGCTGTCATACAGTCATACACAGGTATTTCCCTAATGTGACACATCAACAAATGCTTACTTGTGATCAAGTTAATGTAAGGTCCTTTACCTTCACATGTATCCTACTATTCCACCTGTGAAAGACACTAACGTCAAAGTGGAAACACCTCAGATTTTAACTGTTATAAAAATAAAAGATAAAAATAAAATAAATAATACTCATAATAATCTATGTTATATTGCTGCTCTCAGATGCATACATTCCTACTCCCTGTAGACATACTGATGAGTGCTTAATTGTAATCAAGTAAATGTAATGTCCTTTGCTTTGGCATGCAGCATGCCATCTTACCTCCAAAGACAGACAGTTTCTGACTGAATGCACCTTTATGATTGTGATCAAAATAACAAAAAAAGATAGTCACATCAATGTATTCCAACTTGTTGCTCTTAGACATGTGCAGTATCCCACCCTAACAAAATGTACATGATCACTTGTCTATGATCAAGTAATTGTCCTTTACATTCAAACATGACATGCCTCCAACACCCCTAGAATAACAACTTTCTGAGTGTAAATGCCACGGAGTACCAATACGTGCCCAAACACCTCTAAGTCCAGCAGGGTTCATCCGCCCACAGTAAAAAGTTGTCTTGTAATGCGGCTAGCTCCGCTGCACCAAAGAAAGCAGATCCACAAGCTCAAATATAAAACAAATGCTTTATTGTCAAACTAGCGTTAAAGAACGCCAAGGCAAAAAATCACTTGACTAACAGCTGTAACACTACTACTTGAACTCGATTACTAGCGCTGACAAAACGCCAAATCAAAAAAAACAACTGACTAACAGCAGAAATGCTACTACATGAACTCGGTTGAGCGCTTTCACCCATATAATATGGGCTTCATCAGAACACCATTTCTAGAATGCAGATGCTTTATAAAACTTGAAATAGAAGAATCACGACAACTGCTTCGAGAGACCAGCAACCACACCAAGCCTTGGAAGTATATCCTTTAATACACACCGACTAAGCGCTTTCACCAAAAAATTGGCTTCTTCAGAGTCAGTTTTACAAAGAAAGCACAAACCTTTTATACTTTAAACATAATGACATCATATACTCATTCAATTAAATTAAATTGAACAATGATAATTATCCCCCCTATTGTTAAAACCACAAATTCATTTCAACAATGAACCTTTCTTATTTTCAAATAATTTAAAATAACCTTTTGAAAAAAACTTTTTTGCATATAAAATTTCACAAATAGTACATACATATTAAACCATAATATACATCCCCGTTTGCTTAGACATTGAACACCATTAATTAATTATATAATACTGGCCCTATATTTCAAAACTGGGGTGGGGGCAGACTTTACCTTGCCCGGGGGTGTGTAATTGTAACACCAAGAATTTGGTATATGTGGCCTCATGCATAACCTGCGAAGCATTCTATATAGGTATGACTACCCGTAAACTACGTGAAAGGATTATTAAACATGTGAGAGCAATTAAGAACAAGGACTCACACAATGCATTATATCTCCATAGTGCGAGCTGTAAGGGGTTTAAAAAGTTTATATTTTTTATTATTGATAGAGTGTTTTCAGAACAGGGAGGTGATGTTAGCAATAGAGTAGCCTTGTTAGAAACAATGTGGCAGTTGAGATTAAATGCCACGAGGCAACCGGGTATTAATGATTACATTTCTTTAAAAAACACTATTAAAAACATGTAACTACTATAAAATAAAATAGAGCTGCTAAACATAGTTTGATTGCATCTTACTAATATTATAACCAATTTCTATATACTCATAAAAATGACCTATATTTACCCAATAATATGTAATCTAATGGTCAATACTTTCTAATATAGTGTATAATTACTACTGTGTATAAACTGTAAGTGAAACTCTATCCATATGTATTTAAGTATACTGACTGATAATAATTTTCATAAAATCCCCCAAGAATTCCTACTGTATAATGAACCTTGTAATATGTGACAACCTTGTAACCTAATAATAAGCTTGTAAGCTATTTAGCGGAAACATAATGAATTGGGGATGTACAACCACCTATATATATTAAAATGCTCATAAGAATATCATCTCCATATTGAAAATGTATTTGTGATTATTTCCATCTCCATATTACAAAATATTATAGAAGAAATTCATACAATTACCAACAACAAGAAAACATAATAGTATCAAAATTATTGAATGTTAATTAATTTCTAATATGGCCTTACTAGATATGTTGTCATTAAGCCCCAGTGGAGTTGTTGCATCTAAAAATAGTTGCCACCAAGTCTCCCTATAACTCAATAATTTCTTATGATCCCTACCTCTGGGATCGTATTTGATGGTGTCCAATATTGCAAATTTAAATTTGTGTGCCTGACCTTTCACTTCAATATGTTTGTATAAAGCACTCTTAGGATCCCTCTTCCTTATGTTATACATGTGCTCATATATACGTTTCTTGAGACTTCTCTCCGTCTTTCCAACATAATAACTTGTACATTCCTTACATATTGCTATGTAAATCACCATTTTAGTGTTGCAATTCCCTTTTGCAAATTTAAGTTTCGGTCTAAACAGATTTTGTATAACTATTTCCTTTTTATCTGTTATATAACTACATTGGTTACATTAACCACATTTTGTAGTAAACTGCTTAGTACCATTTCTGTAATCTTCTTTTGTCATTTTAACTTGTTCTAAGTAATCTTTAATGTTCATTCCCATCTTAAAAACTATTCCAGGTTTACTACCTATAATGTCCGTGAGATTCATGTCACTAGTAATCAAATACCAATAATTCTTAATAATTCCTATAACATCATTAGCAATTGCACTATATAAGACTATTAATGATCTTTGATGGTGTTCATTTCCTTTCATTTTCCTATTAATACAATCATTGGCATTATTTCTAGGATTGTTGTCACTGCCTAATCCTAAAAGGGGTTTGTATGTAGTACCCCATAGTTTTAATACCTATTTGTCCACCTCATCCAACATTTTCTGTGGGTATCCCCTCTCTTGAAACATGTTATTAATAGACCTAATTTCCTGTACCAAAATATTATACTCCGATATCATACGTAAAGCCCTTATACACTGTCCTTTATATATGTTTTCCTTTAACTTAGAGGGGTGGAAACTACTATATGCTAAATAATCGTTGTAAAACATTTCTTTCCTATAAATTTTAGACTGTAAAGAACCTTCATGTTTGTAGACCAATGTGTCCAAGTACGCTATACCATCCGTATTGTAAGAATAGGTGAATTTAAGAAAATCACTACTTCCATTCAAAACTTTTATGAATTCATCCAGATTATCCATACTAGAATTCCATAAAATATAGATGTCATCTAAAAATCTTGAATAGTGAGAAATGTGAGAAAAGTGTGAGCTTGGGAAAAGAAGGTTGTCCTCCCAGTCAAGCATAACCAGATTGGCAAATATGGGAGCACAAGCTGCTCCCATAGCTACCCCTCTGGTTTGCCTGAAATGCTCACCTTCGAAATAAATAAAATTGTTGTCCAACACAATGTTCATCATCTCCATGAGCAAACTGACCTCTTCCCAAGGTATATCAGAATGTTTAACAATACTGTTACAAAAGGCTTCAAGACCCGCCTGTTTGGGAATACATGAGAAAAGATCTATGACATCAGTTGTGACAAATATACTACTGTCTTTCCATGTTTGTGTGGGATAGTTCCTCAGAAATTCCCACAAATCTTTGACCAAATGAGTAATGTTATTGTATATGTGTTTCAATTTGACGTCAATAAATTTGCCCATTGGAAATGTTTTGGATTTGCTCCCAGATATAATAGGTTGGAAGGGTGGATCTAACACATTCTTATGAACCTTAGGTATGCCAACCATCGTGGCAAGCCTAAGAAACTTAGCACTCAAACATGTATATATGTCTCTATCAACTCTACCATCTATATAAAATTCCTCAATATAAGAATCAATTCTTTGGTATGCAATATTAATCTCATTGAGAGAGATAGGTTCATAATTGCCTGATCCATATAAGATGTCATAAATTCTATTTATATATTCTAGGTTGTTATATAGTACCACCCCTCTGCCTTTGTCTGGTTTCATTACCCTCACACTATTATCTGATTGAAGGTCATTCAACATGTCTCTCTCCTCTATAGTCAGATTACTTGTATAAGATTTATTTTTGTATTCTTTGAATAATTTGTATGTCTCTCTAGTCACAATTTTCTCATAAACTTCTATAGTTGGGTGACTTACTGGGACAAAAGTACTTTTCATACTAAGCCCTGAATGCACCTTTTTGACATCCTTATGTGTTCCCCCATTGGTATCAGCATTGTTAAACATAATTGCTAAATTAATTTTCCTAGTGAATTTCTTTATCTCGCATAAGCAATCAACTAAATCAAAACACGGCGTCGGTATATATTTCATCCCCTTAGCCAGTAAACTAAAATGTGTGTTGTGTATGCTTACGTTGGAATAATTATAAATATTGAAACCATTAAAGGTGTAAATTCTATCCCTCACTTTAATACCATTAGACGCTTGGGTATCAGTATTAATGTCGATCTCTTTATCTGTCACCATCTGTCGTCCCAATTTCTCTGTTTGTTTTTCCCTCTTGGGTAATATTGCTTTTGGTAATAGTTCCTGTATGGTTCCCCTTGTTGTACATGGTCTCTCCAAAAATGTGAATTATTGTATGACCTTTCCTTATATTGGACACCATCAATATTCTGTTAATTCATATGTATCATATCAGTAACCCCTCTCTTCACTTTATTTCTAAAGCAATTATATACCTTCCCTTCCCTATATTGTTCAACATCCTGATGAATCTTTTTTTGTTTGTTCTCACAAATATTATGTATCCACCTTGCGGCTACATTAAACTGTTTACAATATAACCTTTCCCATTCGGTAAACAATAGGTCACTAGTAATTCTCATATTTAAATTCTCAGATTCCTGTACTAATCTACTTAATTTTTCATCATTGTACTTAATAATTATTTTCATAAACTTGATACCACATTCATCAAAAAATTGATTAAAATCACTAATTGCATTGTCTGTCAACACTACTCCCATAGGTTCTTTATAAAATTCTCATGCCCTTCGGTACAATTTTCATTGAAATACATTTTTGTAAATAAGCATTATCTGCCTTAAGACCATTTTTTTTTTCAATTTCATCCCCATAGTAAAAATCATGTCCTTCAATGTCCCCAAAGTTTCAGACTTAGTATTGATTTTGTCATGATTCTGAGAAAAATTGTCAAAATTACAATCAATTTCCAAAGATTTGTTGAATTGAGTTCCATTGCCATTACCAGCTCTTTCTACTGGTGTCATAAAATTGGTTACAGAATGTACAGTACCTTTATGTTGCTGTTCGTTCTTACCAACTGCATTGGAATAAGTCTTTGTAGGATGTATCCTCTTGGGTTTGGTGCCTAAGCGCTTCGACTCTTCATCAACATCATAAATGGAAAAATCAAAGGTAAAATCTGAAGTGTTGATTTTTCTACTATTGAGTGGCTCAGTTATGTTAAATGCTTGATCAATATCTATAGGACAACTCCTACCTCCCATTCCCTGTCCATTGGGAATGGGACAACTGTCCTCAATATTATCAGTTCTCTTGTTTGAGCCATTTTTATTATTAATGTCACGACAAGAAATGCTATTAATCGGCTTGTTACGCTCCCCATTTAAAGGAAGACCACTGTACTCCTTTGAGCCAGTGGGTTGTGTGTTAGAGCCAGTACAATCCACAAAATTAATGGGGCACCCCTTAGGTGAATTAGCAGAACGTCCTAGGCCCTGCTGGATAAGTTCCATCATTTTGCTAAATTAACTTTAAGTGCCTTCATTTCCTCTCGTAATGACAATACGTCGTCCTTCTGATCAATATTCCGTTCAGGTGTTGTGTCACCAGTGCTCTCCATAGCTAAACACGACTACTGAATAACCACAAAAAATGGTACAACTAACTGTAAATGCCACGAAGTACCAATAAGTGCCCAAACACCTCTAAGTCCAGCAGGGTTCATCCAACCACAATAAAATGTTGTCTTGTAATGCGACCAGCTCCACTGCACCAAAGAAAGCAGTTCCACAAGCTCAAATATAAAATGAATACTTTATTGTCAAACTAGCATTAAAGAACGCCAAGGCAAAAAAACACGTGACTAACAGCTGTAACGCTACTACTTGAACTCGATTACTAGCGTTGACAAAATGCCAAAGCAAAAAAAACAACTGACTAACAGCAGAAACGCTACTACGTGAACTCGGTTGAGCGCTTTCACCCATATAATATGGGCTTCATCAGAACACCATTTCTAGAATGCAGACGCCTTATAAAACTTATTAGGCGCCAAAAACACCAATTCAAAAAACAGCATTCAAAACGCTTAAAGGGACATAGTCTTCCTAATATTGAGTCAACCCAAAAATACAGCAATAGCACAAAGTTATAAAGAATACCTAATAACTTAAATACAATATTACCTAAAGTGCTATTTTCTGACTGTGTACACATTGGATGCTTGAATGTGATTAAATATAACAGTCATTTAACTCTAAGTAATTCTCAACTACTTTTACACACAGTCTACCTCCCACTCACCACACAAATATCAACTTACTGACATGTAAACCTCAGTTATTTCAACTTCAGATTTATTTAAGTGCTTATGTACTGTGCACTTTACAAAAGACTAAACTCAAACATGGTGATATTAAATTAAATTATGTGACACAAACTAAAATGTTATTAAATGCATTTTATTTTTGTGATAAGCACAGATAATTCAATTCATTCTGCAAATCAAACTGGAGTTCTTGTTATTGAATCAATGTGTTAATCAAGTTCAAATTCAAATCTTCCAACAAAAAACATGCAGAAGTATAGGTTCATATGCAGTTACTAGACATGCAGTCTGTGTGACCATTGAGAACATTTTCCTGAGAACACTGGTTAAGTGATTTGCTCAGGGTCACATAGTAAAAAAAAAAAGAAGAGAGAAAAAATTAAATTCTAGTCTACATAAAAACAACTGATAAAGCCTAATAGCCTATGTCTTTGTTAAATGCCAAACAACACATACATTACCGTTGATGTCCAAGATTAAAAATATATGATGAAAAATCCATCTCTATGGAAAAGATGAAACACTGATCATGATAACAAAGGAAAGAAACAAGTGAAAGGTCTTGCCAGCAAAATAGCATCTACAATCAGTCACAAAATTAAACAGCTGTCTCTCCAACACAATCCCTCTTCTGTCCAAAAGATAACCGATATTGCAACTATCCTCTCTGTAGCCAATGACTATGATATTTTCCAGAGTACATGCAACCTTTTCAACTCCTTACCCAATGCAACAGTGAAAACAATAAAGAATGCAGACTATGAATCCTACATAAGAGGACAAAACACCACAAAGATAGAAAAAGGATGCTGGTGTTCTGTTATAGTGTAACAGGGTTCCACCAATCCATTGATTCACTGTAATAGTGAAAGAGTTGCAAAATAATAAACATGCAAAATGCAAGACAAAAATATCCATAAAATAAGAGCATCTGCTGCCATGATTAGTTTTCTTTCTGAGCAACAAGTGACAGCACGTAACTCATATAGTAACAGGCTATAGATTACCATGATCGTTTACTATGAAGGATGAGCAAACAGGAGATTGCATCCTAGTAAGTAATGTGATGTCTCAGTTTTGGGATTAGTTTTCATACACCTGTCTTTTTTAAACTTTAGCATAATTATTCCAATTATCCCTACAATTTTCTAAGCGCAGAAGAATGTTTTTTTTATTTCAGAACAATTTTCACAATTCAAAAGTTATGTGAAGTGGGAGTTATCTCAACATTCACATTTCTGGCCTTTTCTGTTAGTAAAGAGAAACTCACTACTTGTTGTTAATGGGTTAAGTAGTGCTATGAATTGGTCAACAGGAATTAGGGATATAATTAATTTCCTGATTCACCACACCACACAACAACATACCTCAGTGTTGCTTTGGTGGGAGAGAACAAACTTTTAAGATGCTATATTGAGGAATCTTCTCAAGCCCCATGGCCTGGGAGCTTAGTCATGGGTTAAGCCATTGCCAAAATTTCACTTGCACCTCCACTCCACCAAAAGTGATTAATTTACAGGTTTCACAGGCAATACACTATATCTAGATCTTTTGTGGGGTTCTTACAGATCATCTCCACAATGTTAAAGAAATCTCTGTCTAGTCTCGCATGTCTTTCACTCATTGGTATTTTGCAGACAGACCTTATATTTGTACAACAATGTTTTCTCCATTTCCCAAACTGTCTTACTTGACGGTATCTCTCAGCAGCACTATTAATTGTTCTGAGGCAACCTCAAACCTCGTTTTTACTTCTTATATTTTTCATCCTGATCAGAAAGTAATGATGAAACTTTATGATCACTAGTTAACTTGTGGCTATCTGTGTCAGTAGTCATCCTCATCAGAAAGTAATGATGAAACTTTATGATCACTAGTTAACTTGTGGCTATCTGTGTCAGTAGTCATCCTCATCAGAAATTAATGATGAAACTTTATGAACACTAGTAAACTTGTGGCTATCTGTGTCAGTAGTCATCCTCATCAGAAAGTAATGATGAAACTTTATGAACACTAGTTAACTTGTGGCTATCTGTGTCAGTAGTCATCCTCATCAGAAAGTAATGATGAAACTTTATGAACACTAGTTAACTTGTGGCTATCTGTGTCAGTAGTCATCCTCATCAGAAAGTAATGATGAAACTTTATGAACACTAGTTAACTTGTGGCTATCTGTGTCAGTAGTCATCCTCATCAGAAATTAATGATGAAACTTTATGAACACTAGTTAACTTGTGGCTATCTGTGTCAGTAGTCATCCTCATCAGAAAGTAATGATGAAACTTTATGAACACTAGTTAACTTGTGGCTATCTGTGTCAGTAGTCATCCTCATCAGAAAGTAATGATGAAACTTTATGAACACTAGTTAACTTGTGGCTATCTGTGTCAGTAGTCATCCTCATCAGAAAGTAATGATGAAACTTTATGAACACTAGTTAACTTGTGGCTATCTGTGTCAGTAGTCAGGGTAATATGAATTGGATCCCATCAGTCTCACATCTTTTGTGAGGGAAAAATCTGGTGACTTAATTCAGAATGTTAAATGTCAGAGTTTAATCCGTGCTTTGCCCCTGTTTAATTAGTTTGGAGTCGCATTTTGTCCAAATGGGTCAATTATCATATGCTAAGACATGTGAAGACACAATGAATAAACCCTGCTAGATGTTCAAAGGAAACTTCAGTTTTGCCTTTTCCTTGAATTATTTTGCTACAATGTCTAAGTAGCACCATTTTTAATTTTTACTTTTTACCAGTTTGCCTTATAAGTGTTCTGCAGGCACGGGTAGCTCTTAACATCTTACAGAAAGAATCAGGGACAAAGGAAAAACTAGTGGGAGTCAAAGGCCTAGAATAGGGGATCTATCTTAAATATTGTTCTTATATATTTACAAAGCTGCTAGAAAAAAAAAATCAGGTTTTGCATTAGAGTACATTTTCTGAGGGATATGAAGTCTGAACCATAAAAGGTCTGCCATTATTTAGTGATTACAGTTCTTGACAGGTTTGCCAGAAAACTATAAATGTTGTTAGAAACAAACCAAAAATATGAGGCAAAGTCAGGGGCATTCTACAAAAATAGGGTTCAGTCGAATGTTATGCCCACTGGCTTACCCTGCAGAATGTCACCTGTAGTTTCTTAACATGTATGTTATTCCAGAAGGAATAGATGAAATTAATAAGCATGAATCATGAAAGTCTGAGACAAATGTACTTGAACAGACTAAATCAAAACCTCAGAACAACACTGAAAGTTAATAGTTAGAAACAAATATTAGAAGAATAAATTAATGTTTTAGCACAACATCAAAATCATATTAGCAATGCAGCACAATGCCATTTAACATTTTTGACTTATTTTTGTAAGGGAGCATGCCCCTCAGCTCCCCAGGAGAAGGGGCTATACCATTATCCCTTTTATTAAGTAATCGTACATCCAGAGTCTCACAACCTCAGAGAGTATATAACAACACTTGGGTTTGATGAAAAATAATAGTATTTCCTTATTTTTCTTTCTCTGAAGTTGTGTAACTTCAAAGTAAAAATAATTTTAATGTGTGGATGTGTTGGCCCAGCTCCCACAAATGTGACTCTAAGGGGGGGCTTGTCACCCTGTACATATTCAACATTATTGTTCTATAATAATTGCTGTGACTAATAATTAAGGTGCCTGCACTAAAACTAACAGTACCTCTAAGCATTTTACACCTACTTCCTTGTAAGTCAGCATGTTTCATATATCTATCTTCCAAGAATCAGCTAGCATTAATATCTACAGAAAGACTGATAGTCATTTACACCGCTAAACCAAACAGCTGAACACACACACACACACACACACACACACACACACACACACACACACACACACACACACACACACACACAAACACACACACTCGATTTATGTCTTGCTATATTCAGGCTTAATCTGACAGGATGTGTCTCAGACTTCACAGTATAATGTCTTATTCTGTTCTTGTACGTGTACCCCTCAACACTTTGAGCATTGGTTGCTCAGAATTATAAAGTAGATGCAAAAGTACTCCTTCTGCCACACCATGAGTAATAAACTTAGCCAGCAATATAGTTAGCTATTCTCCCTCTGTTTCTCTCATGCTTTTTCTCTGTCTCCAGTAATTTTAGTGGCATGTCTATTGTATATTCACTTGGTAAGCTATTCCAAGGATAAACCTCAGCTAAATTACAGTCTTCTTAGAAAGGTTACTGGGTTGCTTCTTGTCATATATAACACACAGTGAACAGTTGTTTTGGAAGAAGCAAACATCAGTTTGTCTTATTCATGACTTATTTATGTTTATTCATTGTTCATATATAAAAACTTTAACTTATTTATATGGAGATGAGAATGCATTCATTCATTTGGCTAACAGCAGTGGTATAATATAGATAAAAAGAAGCTGTATGGTAATACACATGTTTCAGTGATTTCCAGTTCTTTGGGCTGTTTAGTAGGTGGTCACCTCCAATTCTTCAGCTTTGCATCTATTTCTGAGTAAGAAAATGTAACTGAAATAATTCATAACAAGCAGCAGAGAGTAAGATTCACAGGCAGATGGCAGTCTCTGATGAAGATATGTATTAACCACTTTTCTACTGGAACCCTGTTCCTATACTTGATTATTCAACCAATGCATGTGAGTAAAACATCTCAGTATAAAAAGGGTGTAGTCAGACTGAAGGCAATCACCTGAAATACACACTTCGTACTGTAATTAAAATACTTAAAAAAAGTACTCCACTGGCAAGGTGGCTGATGGTACATAGGTGGAATTCAGGAAGGCTTACTAGGTGTTTAAACAAACGTTGCAACTACCATCATTTTATTACCTGTATTGTTATGAAGGAATTGCATGGTGGTGCAGCGGTTAGCATTGCCACCTCACAGCAAGAGGTTCTCCAGTTTGATCCTCGGCTGGGGTGCCTTCTGTGCGGAGTCTGCATGTCCTCCCTGTGGTCATGTGGGTTTCCTCCGGGTGCTCCGGTTTCCTCCCATATCCCAAAGACATGCTGTAGGTGGATTGGATACTTTAAATTGGCCCTAGGTGTGAGTGTGTGCATGTGTGTGCCTTCCGTGGAATGTTGGGCGCCGGGCTGGCAACTTGACACCGTAAAACTCCACTGCCAATTATGTGCGGACAGGTGATCCGCTGTGGCGACCCCTAACCGGGAAAAAGCCGAAAGAAGAAGAAGATTGTTATGAAGGAATTGCAAGAAACATTCCTTGTTTTTGTGTGGGGGAACATGCCATTGGCCTGAAAGGATAAGTAAAATAAAAGTTTCTTAGAGACAAACATAACATCAGCTAATACAGCCATCTTTACCAGGTGAATATACAAATATTTCCTGATCTCCCACATTTTCTGTAAGGAAATCTGGTGACAAAATCCACAATCTTTGTTGTTTACATTTTTTTTTCAGTTCGACATGCCAGCCATTGCTAAACCAGAACACATTTAAATTGTTGCAATATCTCTCTTTCCCTCTCTCTCTCTCTGTTTCAAAGGTCAAAGGTTCAGTCATCTGTCAAAACACTGAGTGAAGCCAGTTAGTTGCTAGTTGTTCATGGGAAGCCATGACTCTGCCTCCCTCATGGGTCCTCTTAAATGGTGTTACTGTTCTGTTCTGTTTTTACAGTTTTGTCATCCTACCTGCTAAAGTACCACACAGGTCTGCTCTGTACAGTTTCCCAACATTTTGCTTCACTTTAGAAAATATAATAATGAAATTATTGTATGTCCCCCACTGGGATGGGTAATTAAACGAGTGTTGCCTAGCCAATACTGAGTTTGGTTGTTCCTCCTCCTTGCTCTCTTTCTCTCTCTCTCTCTCTCTCTCTTTGTTTTTCTCTCTCTTACTCTACAAAGGAATGTGTCATACTCCTACAGAATTCATTTAGCAAGTTCTGAGAGAAGGCCTAAGCCAAGTTTTTTTTTTCCTGTTTATCATCAGATGCTGGTAAATTAAATTTTGTGAGTGATGTTTTCAGTGCTATTATTTTGTAGCCTTGTGTTTTTCTTAAGCCTTTGGTTGCATTGCATTATATTATCTTGATTAATTATTTTATTTTATAGATATGTATACTCAACTTATAGGATATTTTTCATTCACAACCTAGTTACAGTAACACTCAAAAGAGATAGAATAAAAATGTATCATAAACAATCCAGCTTTAAACCAGATGACTCAATATTTATTAGCAGCTTGAGTATTTATTAGAGCTAGCATATATATCCTGGGTGTAGTGTACCAGGAGCCATCTAATGCTACAATCCTTCAGAGCTAGGATAATGCAAAGGATGTCCCTGGATCAAGCATTCAGTTGCCAAGCCATGAATGCAGTAGCCCTTATTAGGGGGCAGAAGAGCATGCATTTGGAAAAGGAGGGTATTGGTGATGTAAGTCAGTTACCCTGTGCCAAGAGGGAAGAGGGTTAGGGCCATTATGCTGGTATTGCCAGGATGCATGTGAGAGCATAATGCACCTTCATGGCTGCCTGAATGATGGCCAGCCCAGATGGCTCTCACCCCATGCCAGGAATACCAAGTACAGAGGAACAAATTGGCTTATGTTCCATCAGGGGAGGCCTGATGGTCAGTGGTAAATTGGCAAAAAAGACGTAGGGGAAAATGCATCAGAACCACTTACAACAGATGGTCTGACAGTATTAGGGGATGTTTTGAAAGTACAACATAATGATGGAAAAGGAATACTTTTACAGTACAGATATCTTCCTAAACTGAGAACTGACTTAGACAGAATTAAGCTTGGTGTGGTTATCTAATTTCAACATTGTATTAGCACTCTGTTTTATACTGAAGTAAAGAAGTGACTTTAATCTGAAAGTTTGTTTAATGTAGATAACTCACTAACTAGGGAGAAAGAAGAGTTCTACATTTTAGACCCAACAATAGAAGCGCTGATGAATGTTTGGGTATGCTTATTACTGAGGTGAAAGGTAAACTAGGTCTGAATGATGTTATATCTTATTTGTTGCTGAGTGTCCACTATAAGAATCTGCAGATGTCCACGTATAGTACCTTATAAATTAGGTTGCTAAATGGAAAACTGGCACATATATGCATGTGTAGTTATTAATTTTAGGATGCCTGTGAAGTTATATACATAATTAAGGGGTACACAAATGGGTACAAGTTAAAACTTTGACCTGATTAAAGTATCAGGAAATTTAAACTCCATGAAATATAGAAGTGTTTGAAATTCATGTGTCACTTCAACAATGCTACCATTGGGTGTGGCTATAGTCCCTTGATGTTAACCATGGAACAGTGTGGGTGTGCACCACACATGGGGTGCAAAGCGGGTTGTCCTGCTCTAATTATTTTTTTTGTAGTTTGATCAAGCTGAATCAAGTTGTAAGTTTCATCTGGAATCAGCTTCAGGTAATTTAGACTTAACAATATGTATAGGAAAGGTTTGAAAACCATTTGCTGCTTCAATAATGTCATTATCAGATATGGCTACAGGGCCTTAGAAAACGGGATGTTCAAATAACAAAACCCCATTGGTGGCTCAGACTTCCAAAATGGAGAATTAATGTACTGGGAAAGCCCGGAAACAAACAAGTATGCCTACTTATTACACAAAATCCATGAGCAGTCTTTGAAAAGTACATTTTAAGCTGACATTTCTTTCTGATTGGCTAACTGTAGATAACATGAATTGGTATGTGCACCCACATAAATTTAAGAGCTGGCATCAAGGGAAAAGAATTAAAGAGTGCAGTTCCTTTCATTAATGTTTAAATGGTAACATAGGAAATGAAATGCCACAAAGGAGTTTATTTTACAATTTTTAGTTAATGCAAACTACAAATTCTTGCAGCAAAACACTATTCGTCCAGGAGTCACAGTTTCAGGTAGCTTAGTAAGTTCTGCATGAATCACTGGCTGCAACCTGCAAGCAGGAAACAAAATGGTAGAAAGGATTTTTACAATCTTAAACTGGTGAGGAGCAGGGAGGGGACAAAGTCAACACAGCTGACAAAAATACAAAGTAAAAAAACAAGATGGACTACAGAAAAAGGGCAACAGTGAGATACAGAACTGAGAACTGTGAATGCTTTGAATCAGGATCACTAGAAATATCCATGCCCAAATTAAGCACCACACGTAAATACAAAGCAGCTTAACAATTTGCCCATTTCCTAAGTGCAATAGTGCCCTCCAGGGTGGGTATTACAGGGGAAATAATAGACATTCCAGAAATGGGGAAGCCCTTCACCTGTAGTGTTGAACCTTATAAAATGCCTCACAACACCAAAAAGTGCTTTCAAAAATCCACCGAGTAGCCCCCCCCCACACTCTGCTGTCTGTGTCCCTCCTCTCTCTTCTTTGTCTCTTCTTCAGAGTGACCCCATCAACTTGTGTGATCTTATAGCATAATTCCCAGTTATTCTGATTTCTTTTATGAGAGCTCCTTTTTTTCCAGTCTGTGGTCAGATTCCTGAGCACTTCTGGAGGCAGTCAGTCTGGTCATCATGCTTTATCTTCCACAACAGTAACCTGTTTGCTCTTCATATCTTCCCTCTGTATCCTGCTGCTTCCCACTTCCATCCCCATGCTCTTCTTTCCACTGTATGCCCACTCTTTTGCCCCAAATTCTATCCTTAGATTCCTCTGTGGCTATATTGGCCTTCTACTAGTTTTATATTTTGTCTCTTCCTGCAAAGTTCTGCAAGAGTACTTAGCTTGTTTACTCCATCAGTTTGATCCTAGTACCCTAAGTTATATTTACTCCTTTCCTGCAGTTCAATATAAATTGCTCTCCTAAAATCTCACACCAGTATCTTTGTCATTATATACTTCCCCTTCCCCTTAGCTTCAACAAACACAATAACATGATCACTGTTCACTAATTGTGCCTTTACTTTGATTTACCTCTGCCTTGGTTATGACCACATCACTAATTCTATCCTTGATGATATTGCCCTGCTCCATTTAACCAGATTCCTATGGGTTTGATACCTCAACCAGCTCCTACTCCCTCTCTAACTTGGAGCTCTGAATCTTTCAGTCTGCAGCTACCAGATTCAGATCTTTCATGAGTATTACTCTCTTCTTCATAGGTTTATAGGCAATTACTAGGCTACCTGCCCTTGCAGGCCAGTTTAAGCCTTGATAATTTCTCTTCAAAAGTGAGAGTCTACCCAGTACCTTGTGAGGTAAACACCTTAACCATTATGCCACCCCAACCCCCTTGTAAAGATAAATAGGTTCATAAGTAAAAATTAATTTATCATTCAGCAGACTATTACAAACCTAGCCAATGACAAGAGGGCAGATTCAAACCCTGTGCCTTGTATTTGTAAGATAAAGACCTTAACCATTATGCCAATTCATCTCTCTCTTTTCTTTCTCCTCCAGTCTTTCATCTTACTCTTTTGATGTGGCAGGGGTGTGATGCAATTTACCAATCCACGAGCATTCCCTCATTCCACTCCCTTAATTGTTAGGGGGCTTACTCTAGATTCTGACTTTAATTGCTCCCTTGACCTTTTTGTGGGGGTGGTGGTCCTCTTACTTTAATCTCACATTTAATCCCCACCCTTGTGTAGATCACTACTCTAGCTCCATCCTTCCCTTCTCCATCTTTCTTTAGCACTCTTTACTCAGGCATCTCCACATCCCAACTCTCATATCACTAGCCTATGTTTCTGTGATACCAGCAATGGCAATTCCCTGCACCTATTTCACTGCACCTATTTCACTGCTTAGAGCTTCCATTTTTCCATCCTTACCACTTGCACTGCACCATAAAACTATCCACCCATTCTCTGAATTACCATTATTTGTCCATATGGTATATTCTGCATACATTTTCCCCTCTGTGTACTGCCTGTATACCTATCCGTCCTTTTTGCTCTTATGACAGCCTCCTCCCTTAAATATCATTTAAATGTACAGTCATGCTTGCTTGTGAGATACAATGAATACTGTAGCTGTCATAGAAATGGTCACTTTGCCAGGTCTTGCATCCATATTCTAATGAGGAGAATCCCACTCTGTCCTATCTTCCTCTTTGCAGGTCACTTTTTTTTGCTTTTTTTATAAAGAATGAAAACAAAACAAAAAAACAAACATTTTATCAAAATCAAACTAAATCAATGAATTCAAATCTAACCACTGACTTTAGGAATCAGTCTGCTACTCCGATCCCAAACTCTCTGTCCTTCACTGCTTCAGGCAGTTGTTATGCTCAATAATCCTCCCTTTTATCAGCCTGTTGACTATTAGCTCAAGTAACACTTTTAAGAATACTATCACCATCCTCCTATCATGCTGCCTCTGTGCTATCTCCCTGCAGGACCAGCCTTTGGTCAACTGGTACCCTATGCAGAAGGTCTCCACTGCACCTCCCCAACACCCCATGTGCCCCCATCCTGGTCTACCTACCCCATTCAGATTACTGGAAAAGTGCCTCTGCTAGAGTGGCACCCTAGGTGACCATCTAGTTGGTCTATGCCTAAGGCCAGCTATGCCTCCCTGGCCCTGCCAGCTTCTATCTCAGGTTACTGAGGTCTAAATGCCCCACAGCATGTGTCCAATTCCCCTCTAGTCCTACTCTAGTTTCACTATAATATAATCTCTTTGTCTCTTGTCAAGACCTATATTCCCCTTTGAGTCTGCCTCTGTAATCACCAAAATACTCTTCTCTGTCCCCAGACTGGCTGTGGTCCCCTTCAGTTCTTGCACTGTATCCCAACCACTCCTGTCTGTACCCTTCCTCCTCCATTTTCACTCTGCTCACTGTAAATGCTGATTGTTGCTCTTCCCTTGTCCCTTTCCTATCTCACCTATATTCTACTTTTAATTGCCTCTATTGTTCAGCCCCTTTCACCCTCTGCCCTAGTATCTGATTACATCTCTCACTGGCCATCTCATTCCTGCTTGCCTTGTGGCATTGGCTCTTGCATAGTGACCCTTCATTGCTTTTCACTACTGCTTGCACTTGGAGTTTCACTGTGACTTCCATCTCTCTCTGTCCTCTCTTTTGTTGTTACATCTTCCACTTTCTCTCTGCCTCACTCTGTGCTACCTCACTTACTTGTAACATTTTGCACTCTGCAGGACTTGTGTTGCCTCCTATTATCCATTCCTAGTCTACCTTGCCCTATGTCGTCTGACCATCTCTAACTCCCATATCCTGTCGTGAAGCTTTTCTATTTTCCAGCAAACCCTGGATCTTATGCTTCCTCAGAGCCCAAACATCTCTCCCACTTCCTGACACCCTCAGTAGACATTTTCCCACTGTTCTCATTCAGTGTGTACTGTTCCTTTCCTGCTAATCCATTCTTCAGTCCTTCATTTTTTCCTGTTACGGTAATCATTAGTAGTATTGTTACCTACCATAAGTGTGATTCTACAGCTACTAAGGAAACGTAAAGTAACAAATTAAGGGCATCTCTTAAAAAAAAAAAAAAACAGATGCTGAAAGGCAAACTAATTCTTTATTAATGCTCAGAGTAATTGCTTTCAAAAGTGCATCATCATCCCTCTAATGAAGGAAACTCACGGGGCTTTTAAAAGTGGACAATCAATTCACGGCAAATTGTGTTTGACTGTGCATAGTACGCATACACACACATATACACACACACACACACACACACACACACACACACACACACACACACACACGTGCGCGCGATCAGTCAGTAAGATTTGTTTTTAACTTAAACCTCATATCAGAAATTAAACAATTAACAAAAAGAGATTGAATTAAACAAATATAAATGCATACATTTACATTTAAAGGTCATCATGTAAAGACTGATTGACCTGCATTATGTTGATCAAGTGAAGTCAAATCAGCAAGTAAATAATATATCATTTCATCACTGCACATCACTGACAAAGTAATATAAACATACCACAGACAACAATCTACCTCAAAATGGCAAACTCAAACATTTTACTGTGTTTTTGCAGTGCAACAATGCTCTGTGTATGTCATCAGTCCAAGGTTAAGCAAAAACAAGAAAGGGCACACTAGTTCTGGACCCTCCTCCTGTAAATGTGGACCTTTGGACTAGTAATATTAAAGATTTTTTTTTAATATTTTATCACTTGTCCCACTGTTGACTATCAAGCCTTCTTGATGGCTGTCCTATAGATCTGTTCATTCCACTAGGTAAGAGCCCTTCACTCCATTTGTTCCCTGGGGAGAAAGAATTAAGTATACAAGAATATGATGCCAGCACTCACAGTGAGGGATCTCAGTTTTTGCTTGAGCCCTATATTTCAAATGAGACTGCTGCTTGTTCACAGTCAAAACTACATTCACACCCAAGTATAAATATAAATGTATTGTTTAGGTTTAGCACTTTTGTCCAGAAAACAATGCAGACTTCATTATAACCTAATTTTGCCTCTCCAAGACTCACATTTATATACATAATCAATCAAGTGACCACAACCAATTAAAATTTAAAAATATAATCACTATAAATATTTGTGTGCACTTATAAATAACATATTAAAAATATTACAAATGTGCATAAAATTACCTAATAAATTTCAAAACAATTCATAAAAATAATTGCTAATAATGCAACCATAAAAGAATTAATTAATAAAATTGGCAACTTATTCCGAAACCTAGTATGATTACAAAGTTACAAAAATCACAGAAATGCTACCCTATCTTCACAGTTTTGCAGTACAAAGTTTGAGAACACTTGATATTGAAACATTATAATTTATCCCAGGTGGATTTATTAAATTTAACCTCAATTCATACCTCTCGAACTTTTAGGGCAAGAAATCTGGACAAAGCCATGAATTAATTGAGGTCAAGAGCTAAAATAGGGACAATTTTTTAAATATTGCTCTTATAAACTTAAAAAAGTTGATAGATTAATAGGTTTTGCATTACCATGAATTTTCTAGAGGGTATACAGTCTGACACCCAAAAAACCTGCCATTATTTTCTGACTTCAATCTTCAATGATCTGTCAGAAAAACAAACATTTTATATAGTGCAGACCAGAAACATTAGGTAAAAATCTGGATATTTGAGAATTATGCCTCAGTTGCCACTACAATTCTTTATATTCTATCAAGGTCTCCCATGGGCCACTTCTTGGGCTGTTTGGGACTTTCTCTAGGACCACAAATAAAAACTTATTTTAATGATTACACAGAACAGAGTGTTTAAGCAATGCATTCTTCTCATTTCTCCTATTGATATAATAATTGTGCTTGTATATTATCTTATTTAAACTTCTTTTGGTCTTTCCTTCATAAAATGACTTACAGGTATTACAGATGGCTAAATACACAATTCCAGCCATCGCACAACTACAACCATCAACAAGCTTCACTGCCTTCTCATTGCCACAACTCACCATACAGTTCCCCTCGAATATATAAGGACATTGGTTGCATTGTCCATATATTTTATTCCTTCTAAAAATGATTTCTCTGTTTTGTTCTTAAAATACATTTCCCAACTGCTTTTTAATATTGTGGCCCTTGTTGCATATAAATTCTGGCTGTTCACCTACAACTTCTAACAGGTTGTTGTCAAACTTGAAGATACGCCAGTTCCTCAAAATTATATTTTTCACTTGTCCTGCCAGGTGATGATACCTAGAAATCAGAGCTCTACTATATATATATATATCTATATATATCTATATATATATATATATATATATATATATATATATATATATATATATATATTTATATCTTGATTAACTTCATTTGAAGCTGAATCTAGCCCTTGTCCTCTCCTAATAAGGCTTTGAATTTTATAGTCCGATGATGCAGAATGTCAGTCATAATCTCATCTACAAGGTTTTCAGGGTAACCCTTTTCTAAAAACATACACCTTAATTTGTCACATTCTTTCTGAAAGATTTCATCTTCTGAAACCATTGTTATTATCCTAACAAATGACCCTTAACTAAAGATCTCTTCTGAGCCATGGGGTGACAAGAATGAAAAATGAAGGTATGCATTAGAAAAGTTGAGTTTTCGAAAAATGTTGGACTTGAATCTCCCATTTTTTGTAGATCGAAGCATCAAAATAATTAACACTTTCAGTAGAAAAACAATGAGTGACTATTAAAAAGGAGGCTGTACACAGCATGTAATTCAAAAATTCTCCATTTTGTCTGTAATGCTGTTCCACAGAATATCTAAACTTCAAAAACAAAAATCCACTTATTAATTTCAGGCAACCAACTCCAAAAAGGAAGCCACAGGTGCTAATGCAAAGAACATCATGGAAGAACAGTTTTATTATTTATTTAAGCTCACAAATTCTCAATTAGCTTTATGTATAAACCAGACTTCATCAGAATAGTAGAATAATTGCTCAAAATGCAATTATATATCTATTAACTTAATTGAACAATTAGTTCTCAATTACCTAATTTATGTTAAAAGTATAAAATCCCTAAAGTCAAATACATATTTATTAAAAATATGTCCATATAAAATGTATAAAAGTATATGTATGAAAGTAATGCATTTAAATTGTGAAATAAATATTCATAAAATATATAAGCAAAACAATTTATGACAAAGTGTATAAAACAGTATAAGTCATATCAAAACCGTATGTGTATATGGGCGTATAAGAATATGTTTTAACTGATGCTTCCCACCACTTTTAATTAATCATAGTTTTATTCAAACTTATAGTTTATTAGCTCCTTGCTTCAGTGCAGGTACTATTGAAATGCAATCATTAATGCCTGGAAAATGTGCTGCATCCAGTCTTAGTTGTCATATTAATTCCCTTAATTCTATATGGTCTTTCCATGGACCACCCCTCGGGTTGTTTAATATTTTTTCCAAAATAATGAATGAAAAATGTTTAAACCTGGGACATGCAATTGAATGTTTGTATAAGGCATTATTTTGATTGCATTTTAAAATGATGTTGTGTTCATATATTCATTTTTTTAACTGCCTCTCTGTCTTTCCCACATAAAAGGCTGGACATGAGGAACAAATTGCTAAGTATACCAATCCTTTCATTGTACAATTTCCATCCTGCACATGAATAGATTTCAAATTGTTGCTTAATTGGACTTGTTGACATTCCAAAATATACTTACATTGAGCACAACTACCACATTTTTTGTACCTTTTCCATTTTTCCTTTTCTTATTAGATTCATTCACTTCTACAATATTTTTTATGCTATTTGCCCTTTTGTAAATGAACCTTGGTTTAGGTCCCACTATATCTTTTAGCTTGTCATCACTTGCTCAAATGCACCAATATATATTAATTATATATTTTACTATACTAGACCCAGTATTGTACTGCAGTGTAAGAGTCCTTGTAAAACTACCTGCCTGGACTTCTAAATATGGCTCTAGGTGATTTGGTCATGTTGACTAATGTCGCCAGAAATGGGCATGGGTAGTTACCGGTGATCCACGCCAGGGACCCTTGCTAATGTTGGGAGGGGTATATGTGCTTCAATTGGCCAGTATGTGCCTGCCATAAAGCCCAGCAGTCCTGGGTCAATAAGCTACTGGCTGGCCAGTGTCTAGTTGCCCAGCCTGGGTTATCTGGGATAGCTCTGTTGAGTGAAGGCTGGACGTAAAACCATCCAACCTGCCAAACATGAACTGAGAATTGCTACGCTTAATGTAGGTTCACTGACAGGACGCAGCTTAGAAGTGGATGACATGATGATACAGAGGAGGCTGGACATCCTATGTATCCAAGAGATGAAATGGAAGGGCAGTGCAGCAAAGCCACTTGGCTTGGGATCAAGAGTCTACTACTCAGGTGGAGGGCAGGTTAGAAATGGTGGAGGAATTGTGGTGAGAGAGAGGCTTCAGAAGGCAGTAAGGGATATCATCATAATTAATGACAAACTCATGGCAGTCAGACTCCAGTATAATGATAGGGCAGTATTCATAATCTCAGCCTATACCCCACAGCAGGGTTGTGATAGTGAGGAAAAGAGTGCATTCAGACAGCAGTTGCAGGACCTACTGGATAAAGAAGGAGAACATGAATTGATGTTGATAATGGGTGACTTAAATGCACATATCAGGACAGACAGAACAGGATATGAGGACTGCCCTGGTCCACATGTGTGGGGCAACTAATAAAGGAGAAGCCATTCTAAACTTCTGTTTGGCAAATGGCTTGATAGTAGCCAACACATGGTTCAGAAAGAGAGACAGTCACAAGATCACATACAAGACTAGTCAACATGCTATGGATGGGAGGGTGGCCTAATGGTTAAGGTGTTTGCCTTACCAACACAAGGTGTGGGGTTTGAGTCTCACAAGGGTTAATTGGCTAGGCTTAAAATGGCTTGCAAGGGCAGTTAGCTTAGTACTAACCTATGAACCTATGAACCTATGAACCTACTCAGGTAGACTTCCTCCTAGTAAGGAAAAGACAATAGAGTAGAATCCATGATTGCAAAGTCATCCCCAATGAAACAGTCAGCCCACAGCACAAACCACTAGTTGCCACAATCCGCTGCAAGCAGTGGTCAGAGAAAGCTCTAAGGTCAACAGAGACCAGGTTGAAGACCTGGAAGTTGACTGGAGAGAAAGTACAACAATTCAAGGAATTATTCAGGGCTCTAGCACCCCAAGAAGAGGAGGAAATAGATGGAGTCGAAGAAGAATGGCAACTCCTAAAAACAGGATGTGTTAGAACTACACAAAAGATATGTGGCCAAGCCAGGTATGGAAATAAGGTACATAAGGAAAGCTGGTGGTGGAATGCAGAAGTCCAGGAAGTCATCAAAAGAAAGAAGGAGTGCCGGAAGAAGTGAGAGATAGAAAAGACTGACCAGGCTAGGTAGGACTACTAGTTGGCTAACAAAGAATCTAAGAAAGAGGTTGCAATAGCAAAGAATAGGGCATCAGAGGCACTGTACCAACTTCTGGAAAGTGACTCAGTAAGGGGCACAAAGAAACTATATCAGATTGCAAGGCAAAGACAGAAAAACAAAGAAAATAGTCAGACACCCTTCATAAGGGATGCCAGCAACAACCTACTCACCAGTCCAGAGAGCATCAAAGGCAGATGGAAAGGAGTATTTCCAGCAGCATCTGAATGAAGAAAACCCCAAGGAAGCTGTATTGCCCCAGAAACAGCCTACAATGAGAGAAGAAGAGGAGTCCACCCTAAAAGAAGTAAGAACAGCACTAAGGAAGATGAAGTCAGGGAAGGCAGCAGGCTCAAATAAGGTTACAGCAGATATGATAAAAATGCTGGGTGAGATAGGGGAGAAATGGATCCTGAGGGTACTAATAGCAGTGTAGAGAGAAAGGCATATACCAGATGACTGGAAAATAAGCATACTCATGCCAGTGTACAAGAACAAAGGGGACATCCACAAATGTGGGCAGTACAGAGGCATCAAACTCCTATCACATTGCATAAAAGTTCTGGAGAGGGTGACTGATAAACGGCTACACAGAGCAGTAGAATGTAAGATGGGAGATGAGCAGTTTGGATTTAGATCAGGATGCAGCACAATTGACCTGATGTTTGCATTGAGACAGATACTTGAGAAGAAGCTAGAGATGAGGAGAAAGTCCAACTGGGCATTCCTAGACTTGGAGAAAGCATATGACAAGGTTCCAAGAAAACTGATCTGGGCAGTACTGTGATGGTTTGAAGTCCCAGAAACACTGGTAGAATTAGTGCAGGCTATGTACAAAGACCCAATGACTCAAGTATGAACAGTGTTCGGCCTCACAGAGGGGTTTCCAGTGGAAGTGGGTGTACATCAGGGTTCATCTCTCAGCCCACTGCTGTTCATACTGGTGATGGACTACATTAGCAAACAGGTTGGAGGGGAGGGATCAACAAATCTGCTGTATGCAGACAATGTGGCAGTGCAGACAGACTCTGAGCTAGAACTTCAGCAAAAGATAGGAGAATGGAATGCAAATCTGAAGGCACATGGGACAAAACTAAGCACAGATAAGATGGTGGTAATGGCAGCAAATTTAGGAAATCAGAAGTAGCTGAGAATAGAGATAGAAGGGAAGATAGTGGAACAGGTAAACAGCTTCAAGTATCTGGGAGGGGTAGTTGAGGAGAAGGGTAGTCTGAATGAAGAGTTCAAAGCTATAATCAGAGGGGCTGCAGCCAACTGGCATAGAGTATCAGGTGTAGTCTATCACAGAAGAATACCAAAGAAGCTGAAAAGTAAGGTGTACAAGACAGTGGTGCGACCAGTACTACTGTATGGTACAGAAATCTGGGCAGTAAAGGCAGAACAGTTGAAGAAGCTAGAGGTGATAGAAATTAACTGCTTGAGAAAGGTCATAGGTTGCACACTGTGGGACAGGTGAAGAAATGAGGACATAAGAGCTGAAGCCAAAATAGCAACAATTGCAGAAAAGATCAAAGAGAACAGATCACGATGGTTTGGGCACATGTGTACAAAAGCAGAAGATTATCTGGTGAGGAAGATTTGGGACAGACAGAAAGAAGATAAGAGGAAACAAGGATGTCCAGCAAAGAGGTGGATGGATTGCGTGAAAGAAGATCTTCAAAAGTCAGGCATAAGTGTTGAAGAAAGCAGGAGTGTGGCACTGAATCAAGAGAGTTTGCAACAGTTAACACAATACCCCGACCCCATGTAGAAAAATGGGAAAAAAGGGGACTGATGATGATGATGGTGATCTGTGAAGTTAATTAAATTATCTATTTCTTCAGTTTTTAATAAATTACAACCCAAAAGGGCTTCAGAAAACAGTTAAAGACCTTCTTGGTGTGCTATAGAGGCAAATAATAATTAACATCCATGTTAAAAAAGGGACAAACTTTCACTACAAAAGACCCTGGTAGAAAGAGGCCAAAAAATCCCAGGAGTCCTTTAGGATATGTTGAAAATTATTTATAAAAAAAAGTTAACTTTTAATCTATAATTGTGTACCTTAGGGATGCCAAATAGTGGGCACCATTGGTTTGTCCATCACCAAATACTGGTGTAATGTAGGTGAAATAGGACTATGTAACAGTAAATTATTCAAGTATAAATCAATTTTATGGTATACAATATTAATTTCATTAAGAGAATAATGAACATTTTCTGGTATCACACAAAATTTGAAGCATTTTGCTAAAATAATGAAATGAAGTCATAACAACAACCCCCCACCTCTGTCAGGTTTCATTAACTAATGAGTTAAGTACAAATCTCTCATCAGTACTTAAAATGTTACCATGAGCCGTATTACAATAATCCTTGATGTTTTGTAAATTTCTTTCATGCAGACTTTTTCAAAGAGGTTAATCAAATAATGTGTCAGTAGACTGAAAATATTTTTTTCTTAAATTGAACTTCACTCATATTTGATTTTTCACATCCACTCACCAAAACAGATAGATTCAATTACTTAGTGAAAAATCTGCATTTAGTTAGACAATTTGCAATATCAAACCATGAGGTAGAGAGAAATGCAAACCCTTCCTCAAAGAGTTAAAAATGTGTGTCCAGAATTTCAATCCCACTGTAATTAAAGATATTAAATCCATTAAGGGAATATATAATTCTTCCATGTCATTCAGTAAGCTTACATCTTTCATGTCTCATCCCTTGACCGAGACATTATTAAGGGTAGAAAATATAAGAAGTTAGAAAGGGATGATACAACCTCTGGTAATCAGATGAACTGCAGTAATTGTGAAGAAGATACAAGGGTTAACAAGGTTCTTCCTGATGAAATTCCCCTTGATGATCTTTTGAGGTCCCCCCTCCACAAGTCCAGAACACCTCTGAATCATGAACAGACACAGGAGATCTCAATGGAAGCCAGGAATTTTTCCAGCTATGGTAGTAGGCAGAAAGAGGAAGAAAGGCAGGGATCGTGGTCCAGGTAGGATGCCATGAATGATGTAATCTTACTGATTAAGCCCTGACACATTCAAGTGCTAAATGTGTGCCCAAACACACACACACACACACACACACACACACACACACACACACACACACACACACACACACACACACTACCTCTCCACATGAAGTGAGAGAAGCAGGCATGATCTCACCCCCCCCCCCCACAAACCTTCAGGGGTCAACTCATCTACATGCCCAAGACAGTAGTCAAACCTGGATCACTTGGACCATAGTCAGGGCTTTATTTCTTTATGTAAATAAACTTGTCAGAATGTCAATATTAAAGTTAGGAGATGTGGGGGGGACTCCCACATAAGGAGTGCAAGTGTATTTGTTCCCTGCAAAACATGTTTTAAACATCATCATGCATGTAATATGATGATGGTTTTACAAATTACTATTTTGATGAATTGTATAGTTGACTTCTTATGATCAAAAATACTGCAATTAACACAGTATCAATAAGTGACGCAGATACAGGAAAAGTCAGCAAGGGAGAGTGACAGTGAGTGGTAATGCCAGCTCACTGACAGTGAGGGAAGGGGATCAGATTGCTCTGCTGTAAACCTGATACTATCAGAGCCGGAGTTTGTATCAATACACTGCGGAGTATGAACAAGTAAAGCAGATGACACTACTAGTCTTGTTAAAACTTGAAGTTTAACCATAAACCCAGCCAGAACCTTTAACTCATTCTTATACGGCTGGGAAACAGTTTCTTTTGGTACGTCTTTCTGGATTCCTCTGTCAAGAAGAATTACCATTTTCTTTTTACAGGTCTTCCTTCACTCTCTCCCAGCGCCACTGCTCTGGACCCAAGTCTCCTTTTCCAAAGGATAAATGCTTTTCTGTTTAGCCTCTATTCTTTTTTTATATTACAGTTAATAGTTCTTTAAACAAACCTGCTCTCCCAAATTCAATAAGGTCTCTTTCTGTTATTAAAGAAACAATTACAACTAAAGGGAGAACTGCACACAAAAACTGAAAAAAATATGTTTTTCAGCATATCTTGAACTTTTCTGCATTACTAATATCTCTGTATCAAAGTAAGTGGTGGTTATTATTTTCTAATTTGTTATATCCCAAGATGCCCTGAAAGGGGGCTTCCATGAGTAACATGATTTTGTTTTACAGTCAATGCCTTTGCCTTCCTGATATCATTGTAAAAGAACAGGCATGTGAGGATCGTTTACTGTGGTTTTCTCTCTCAGCAGCTTACAACAGTAATAAATTAAGTGTGAGTTTTTTTTTTTTTTTGCATCTGAAAAGTAAGCTTGAATGTTTTCCTTTTGTTCATTCTCCAGGACTCCAGGATACACTTTATCTGATGTGTGGTGTTGGCAATCTGTGACAGATAAGGTACATTTAAATGCCATTGTTTAAGAACCATTGTTTTCTAAATGGCTGTGTAGTTGGAATAAGTAATCTAACCTAATTACTCTCCAACTCTTAGTAGCCTTCGTGATGTAACAGATGATGAGACAAATGTAAGACAGAAAGGGAAGCATAAATAAGTTCACACATAAAACAAATGTAGTAATTATTAAATGTTGTTTTTTCTGCATTTGACACATGCAGCATTGCATTACAAGGAAGGAAAATCACTTTTTGGAAAGAAAATGTTGATATTAGGATAGAGATCTCCTTGAACAGAAAAAAAAAAAACAAAAGCACTACTCATTTAATGAAACATCACTCTATTGACAATGAACTTCTGTAGATGTAAATTATTTACAATTAACTGTTCATGACTCTGCTATTGACATTATTTTAACAAAGTGTTATACATTTTTGGAACACTTGTACCCTTCCGACAGGTAAGAACCACCATAGTGTGCTATGAAGGGTAGAGGCAAGTGCCCATCCAGCAGTAGGCTTGCTGTAGCTTATGAATGCATGCAGAGAATAACACGAATCAGTGTGCCTTGTACTGTCTGATCACATGCACATGACCCTTCTGGCTATTTCCAGATAATGGGAACATGCATGAAACACTCACTGCTCTGCTGTGAATACCTGTTCTGTGGTATATGACATATAAAGTGCAAGTGTTTTTGTATATGTGACATAGCATCTCCTTTACCAGCAGTCATCTGTTTTCACAAAATTAATATTTATGGGGATTTCCTTTGGATCCCAGAAGAATTGTTATTGCAGTCTATTTAAGTCATGGCTCAGGAAAAGATATCAGGCTGGGCAGGGGGGAGTGATGGGGGTTATCTTTTAGGGACAGATTTGGAAGGGGCCATGTGCACTTTTGATATTGGAGAGTTGAAATTTATTGTAAGATATGTAAAGCCTGTTGCAGTGAAAAATTAAGTGAATGCCAAACTGAAATCCCCACATTACTGGCACGGCAAAAATGGACCACTAATCAAAAGACTGGCATGCTTGTCACTAATCCAGACTCATTTCCTAGATGTAGAATTATATAAAGCCCAAAAGAATTAATTGAAATACAGTGGATACTGTTTCAAATGATTAAGAAGACAAGTGAGCTTAGCTGCACAATCTATGTACCTGTATTACCAGTGAGGTTATGATGCGCTGTTGTCATTACATTGACGGGTTTGCACATGATCATCATGTCAGTATATGTGGAGGACTGAGGTGCACCATTAGGCAATCCCAGTCTCCACTAATGACAGAACAATTCATAAATATTTAGGACTCCATTATCATGACTGTGAAGTGGGATATATTTGCATATTTTGCAGATGATGTAATCTAGTCTTGCTGTGGATCCTATTGGATGTAGATTTATGGTGTCATTGTAAGGGATGGCACACTTTAGTGCTATGAGTGGTGAATCATCCACGGTGTTTCTGATTTAGTGATACTATTTTAGACAGTGTAGTAGAAAAGGAATATTTGTATGATGTTGTCACTCATCTGTAGTCTTCTGAACACATCATTAACACAAATGGTCACTCGGGGTATTATTAGTGTTTTCTGTGTCAGTAGTCTGCCTTTACACAGATGTACATTTAAGGAGCAAATCCACAGTCACCCCACAATTCACATGTTTGTGAATCATAGACCATATGCGGATTCACATTTACACACTCATCCAGGTATACTGTAGTGTATGATATACCCCAGTTTATATGGGCACTTCTGTGAATTGTGTAGGACTTTGGTATGTGATGTAGGCCATGTTTGCAATTTTGGACTATGCTTATGAATCCTTCTCCTAATCTACAAAGATACAGTCTTCTGTAAAGTTGAACTAGATATTATAGATACATTCTGAGTCACTTTTCCAGCTGTCTTACAATGCCATTCTACTTGAGAATAGTCTGAGTCACTACAAAACAAAGCAACCATTTCTAACCATGATTAAATGAGGAGGGGGCTGCATCTCATGTGTGGTGAGCTGTAGTGCAAACAGTCTACTACTACATTCAAAATTATTATTAAAATTATATTCTCAGTTATCACTTCCTGCCATAAAAGTTTGCTTACTTAGCTGTCAGACAATTGAAATTTGCAGTACAGATGCAGTAGCTGTCCTCCTGTTAGACTTGAGGTGGTCAGATTTGCAGAAACATTTCTACATAGACATTGAAAGGTTTATATATCAAAAGTAATTTTGATTAAATGACTAAAAGCAGAGAAAGACAGTACTGAGATACAAGTACCTATAATATGAGGCAAAAAAGAATGAAAATAATGTGGATTTAACTGGGTGAGTTTTTGTTTTAACCATGTTCATTTAAGCAACATTTATATTTGTCTGCATTTTCATATTTCAGTGCTGTGCGTCTTCTCCACTGAATACCATTGTCTTGGGTGAAAGCATTAGATAATCAGGCATCCTTTAATTAAACCCTGGCTAACGCAAGACACTTGAGAAGCAGATTGAATTATCTAAACATACATTCACAATCAGGGTCTAAGGGATCAGAGCTGTCGTTGTAGTCTGTGTACTATGATGAACCAAGAGCTGTAAAAGGGTTATGCCATATGTAAAGGACAATATAAGGATAAAGAATAGCTTACAGTCAAAGAAACTTACAGATTATAACATATGATTTTATAAGTGATGTTAAAATGTCTAGTTAACTGTAACTTTTAAACCACTGTATTTAGATAAGGACAATTTTAAAATGTTTATCATACATTCAGCAGATCTTTTGATGGAGAATAACATTCTTGTGGGGAGGTTTACATCCCCCAAAATGTTGTAGGACATAAGTGAGGTTAGCAGGAGCCCAGGGCATGCCTTACTGGTGTCACTGATAGGCTTTTATCTGAAGTAAGCTATGAACTATAAACTCGGAGGAGGTAGTATGTTAGACATCATTCTATAGGTGCTATAACATTTGATCAAAGCATGGAAGACCACATTTAAAGGCAGGAGTGAACCTTTTATTGAAATTCTCTTTTTGCAGCTGGTAATATCCCCATCGTCCAGGATCACGTGCTATGCTCCCACTCCCTGCTATTTTATAATTTAGAAGCATGGCATCAAACAGCCTTTGAGTGAAACAGAAATACTTGACTTTGCTCAGAACCCACCTTTTTTCACTCTGAGGCATTGTGACCTTGGATTTAAAGCATTTTAGTACTGAGTGTGGGGACAAAGACCACCCCCAAGGGTACAAGGGGCTTGCTCTGCTGCAAAATGTTTCTTGCATTGTCACATTTGTGATTTTTGTTTCAGTTTTTAAAAAGTTGTGTGATTTTTGTTTCTTTATAAAAAATTGCGTTTAGACTTTTAAATGTGGTGTTCTAAATTTATAGCATTCTAGTTTCAAGCATGGAACAACAAAAAGTAACTGTATCTCCTGACCATTTATTCTGTACTATAACATATCACATGGATGAGGATGACCGTAACAGTTTGTTTATACAGCTGGACTAGAATTATTACATCCAATTGTCCATTTTCTAAACTGCTTGACGTAATGAGGCCGAAGGAGGTTATCAATCAATGTAAGGCAGACCAGATTCCCTATCTGCAGCAGCAGTGCTCAGCTCAGCTCATCCTATAAGTTTCTCTAGACATCCTCTGGCAATCTAAGAGATATAATCTCTCCAATGTTTCCAGGGTCTCCTCCAGGTAATCTATGCCTGATTCACCTCCTCTGGGTGGCAACCACTAGACATCTTCATTAGGCAGGGTTGCTACATGCCAGGAAATTTTCCTGGCAATTGGGAAATCAGAGTCATTATCAGGAAATCAGTTTTTGATGAGTGCTTGTCAGATTTTTGAAGTCATTCTGAGTTTCTATACCTTTCAAAAGTACATTTTCCTACAAAGTATGTTTCTAACTTCTAGTATTTTCTACCCTTAATAATGTCTCTGTCGAGGGAAGAGACATGAAAGATCTAAGCTTACTGAATGACATGGGAGAATTATTCATTCCCATAATGTATGTTATTCTCATTGTATTTCATAATTGCATTTAAGTTCTATTTCCAGAATAGTCTTTTGTTTGTTGTTGCTGTTTTTTAACTGACATCCTGTGACGTGTGAATATGATTAAAAAACACAGATATTTTAATGTTGAATTTCAACAAAGTACACTAGTGCAAAACCCTAAAAAGACTTGTGTATTCATTTAATAATAGCAAAATAATGGGTCTGTACTGTTTTTTTTACAGTAGAAAATTCATATACTCTTTCTGGCTCCAGTATAAGTGATATTTTGAGCATGAATAAAAATATGTATGTACAGGTGGCCAAGGTGAAGTTCCCCAAATGTAAGTTGCCCAAAGCACAAGAAACTGAGGAACACAATGACGATTTCCATAGGAAGTTACTACTGGTGCAATTTCTAAGTGTACTCTACCAGTGACTCCTTTGGTTTTGAGACAGTTCTCCCTTGTTAGAGTTGTACTAATCATGGAGTTGGTATATATAAGTTCAGGGGGTGGGGGGCTTGCCTCTCACAGCAAATGCTTCAGGGAGGGGGCTTTCCCCTCTACAAAAAACACTTGCAGTTTAATTTTTTTACCCTTTTGAGTTTGAGACATTCATTTTCAACATATTGGTTCATTGACTTTCTAACGTTTGGGGTTCCAGTGTAGAACTGAACAAAATACAAGGTGCACATTACGGGAAAGATAGTACCAAGAGTAATTATAACTCTTAATTTCCTCATAATATCTGTAATATTTTTAGGCCCCATGCTTTTCTAGTGTAATACTTTCAACAAATACAAGTGTTAAAACAATATGAAAATAAAATCATGTTTAAATGCTGAGAATGTTTTTTTACAGATTATTTAATGATTCTTCAAAGTCAGTAGCACGATGCAGAGAGCAGCAAGGGCAAGGCAAAAACTGTAGCAGGTTTTTTTTTTTTTGGCTTCTTCCAAAGGTGGTAACCCTATCATTCCTGTAACAAAGCTTTTAACTACTTTCACATGGCCTGTAACATTTCTTGGTAGAAATGTATTCACTGATGAATGCTAGGGCATAACCCCTAGAAAGTAGTAATTACAGTGCTAGAATATAAGGAAAAAGAGTTAAGGATATGCTTAATTAACAAAACGATAAACCTACGATGGTGCAGCGGTTAGCATTGTCACCTCACAGCAAGAGGTTCTCTCATTCGATTCTCGGCTGGAGCACCTTCTGTGTGGAGTATGCATGTCTTCCCCCACTGTCAAATGACGTCTGAAGATATGCAAGCACCGTGCGTGAATGGATGTGCCTTCTTTGAAGGTTGGGCGTCAGGCTGGCAACTCGGCACCGTAAAAATCAACTGCCAATCATTAGCGGACTGGAGTTCCACTGTGGCGACTCCTAACTGGGATAAGCCGAAAGACATGCTACTATAAACCTACTAAAGTCAATAATCAACAGTGTTATATAAAAATTTTTTTTTATTAAACCAATTTTCATTATTATTTAACATGTGCATGATAAGAAATGCTGTGTATTTATTATCAAGATTTTCTTTATTTCAGATACAGATATTTTTATGCTTTCCTTATTGTAGATCGATGCATGGTCAATAAAAAAGTACTGTCTCACCAGAGTGAGAAATACTGTCTCCTAAATCCTACCAAATAAGTATTTTTTGAAGAGAAATGTAATAGCTACACAGTTGCACAAAGTAGCTTGAGGTGAAACCCCCCACTAAGGAGTACAAAGGTCTTAGTGATCCTGTACAGTACAAGTCAAAAGCCTTCAGTCGCAACCTGGTGTGTTTAGTGTCACAGATCACTTGCAGAGAATTTTATTGATGGCCTTCATTTGAGGAAGAAAATATTTGGACAGATGGAGCAGCCCAGTAACTGAAATAAAAGAAAAGCTACATTTTCTGCAAAGGGTAAAGCCTGAGGATTTTGTTTCCCAACACTTCAAATCTACTTTTTTTTCTGGAAATACAAAAGAGTTGGTTATAATTGTTTGCTCTGATTTTGCTAAATTAAAATCAGTTTGTTATAAATTCAGGAATGGATTTGGTTGAGTAAATCTTAAGTACCAGATAGTTTGCACTAATATTTAAATACTTTAGCAGCATTGGCCGACTACTGAAAGAGAGTTTTGCTTAAACCTTCAAAACACTTATGTAAAATGTGGAGGGAATTAAGAACTAAATGAAGAAGGAACAGAATCAGTCATTCCATAACACTTTCTACTCAGATAATCACACAGTTTTTCCATGAGAATGTTCAGCCACTGAATTCATAGCAACATCAAAGCTTGGGCCCCGGGAAAAATATTATCATCTTCCTGAATTCCCTTCCCTTTTGTTTTTGTTACATTCTTCCTTGCTATCTCCATGTTCCACAGCTTGCAAATGGGATAGCAGACAGATTTTTTGTTTATGAGGCTGTTTATTTAAAGATATCCACAAAGCAAAAAAAAAAAAAAAATGCTGCTAAATATTTGAATGTTTAACTCAATAAAAGCAATACTTCTGTGCATCAGATCAGAATCTTAACAGATTGAAAGGAATGCAGCTGTTTCCTGAGAAAATGCAGCCCGCACCCATCTGAACCTTCTGAAGCATACTGAGATTTTTAAAAAGTTGTGCTTCACTGTGATATAAATAGGACCTGCTGGAGAAACAGGTATGTATCCTAGATATCACCTCCTCTCTGGAACAGGCTCCCCGTCCATGTAAAGCAACTTCTACCCTAACCCAGTTCAAGTGTACAATTGGATGGGGAACAGGAAAGTCATCCCTGGCTTGGTACTTATGGCTTTAATGGACACAGACAGCTTGTAAAGGATTACTCTCTCAGGTCCCTAATTGTAAATGTTTCATCTCCCTTAATCCTGCTGTCACTTAGCAAGGGTATCAGAACTTGTCAGAGGTTTGGGATGCATGGCTAGGCTTAAAAAGACCCCAGTGATCATTAACCTAGTCCCAATGTCATGTTAACTCTGTACCCAGGGCTGGATTAACAAGATTGCTGCTCCAGGCCCACATGTCAGAGATAGGCCTTTCTGATTCTACTCCTAGTTTACTTTAAAATCTTGTTCTCTCATCACAGCAAATAAACAGACCCCTAATAATTCTCTGTACCAGTCCCATAAGGCTCGCAATACAATGCTGAACCATCAAAATATGAATTATGCAACTTCAGGGCATAATTCCAGAAAGCTATTCATAATCTAGTTTCCAACAAAGAATGAACAATGTAACTTGATGTGTTCAGACATTTTTAATGGAAGAATAATGTGACTAATGAACCCTATGTTCTGGCACAGTGTCACCAAAGGTTAATAACTGGCTTCCTAACCTGTAAAAGAAGCTATGTTGTTACAACATGCATATTTATGGAAAATTGTAAATCAAATTTCAAATAGCATTTGAAATCGGTGCAATAAACCAGCACCATGAGAGGGCTGACCAGCACTGTGAGAGGGATGAAACTCTAACTATGGGCCAGGTGGCAGCAGTTCTATTAGCAGTTCAGGCATCAGAGACACTGGCATGGGGGGGGGGGTGTTTAACTATGTATTCCCTGTGAGGATGCATGGTTCATAGTGCGGAGTAGCCCTCATATGTAACAGGTGACTGCAGAGAACAGAGGGAATACCAGGTGGAAGCAGTCAACAGTATGACTCAGCCTAGGATGCCTTTAGGTTCCACATTGGCCCCAGCTTTGGAACTGAGTTAGTCTGGAGGCAGTAGGAGATAGTGGTAGACATGGCATTAGACAGGGTCACTGGGGTAGCAGGAAAGATTGAAGCAGAAGGGAAACAAAAAATAAAATATAATCACTGTAATCAATGTGTTTAAATGTGTTTATTCTAGTGATGGATGGCAGCGGTTATGGAGTCAATATCCACTGACATCCTAATATGTACACAAGAAGGTGAATGGGCTTAATACATTACATCAGATATGCACTACTGCACTGGATTATGATCGGTAACAGTCACATCCATATGATCAATACAGTCAGCTCTAGAATAAGATTATAATCACTGAATCTCCAATATTTCACCCACTTTAGGCTCAGCCTAGTGTATTCTAGTGCCAGCTTACCAAGGGTAACTGAGATTTAATCAAACTGTTTTTCATATGCATACACACTCATAATTTTACACAGGCGGGGACCACTTACAGTATCCACTACACGTAATAATGATTTGCTTCCACGACTCACACTGCTAATCTGATGCAAACCACTCAGTTATGGATTATTCTTTTAATGATTCAACCCTTATTATGTTGTAATAACTGATGGCCAAACAGTTTTTCTCTTCAAAAGAAAAATAAGACATCAGTCACAATCTTTGTCAACTATACAAGTGAAAGCTTTTTACTTTTAAAAGGGATCCACTTGCACACACAGAACAGCACTGCAGTTACAGAGAGAAAAGAAAATTCTAATTATTTCATACATGATACTATAATATCAGACAAAAACTGCATCTGTAGATATTTCTAGGTTCTTAATGTTGATGACTAAAACCCCAGTATATAAATAAAGTGCATCAAGTCTCTTATTCAAGCATCTTGGTGTAACTTTATTTGCCACTTAGGATTTCCAAATTCTAAATATTCACAGCCAAGCAGAAAAAAATGACAGTAGCAGCTCTGGTGAAATATTAGACACATTTTCCAAATATTAACTAATAGTCCAATGAGAAGAAAAAAATACACCAGTGGTTCTGATCACTCTGATGTGGTATATGCCACAGAGTTTAGAGATATTTAAAAATACAATCTGTCTTTGGAACAAGTTATAGGAAACTTGGACAGAACTGTTCAATAATGGCACAGTTTATGCTGTAAACAGTGAGCATGGGAACAACAATAAATAATTCCATATCATTAAAAACAGTTATATCGTCCACAGATATAATTAAATACACTATTTATATGTTTAAATCCAAGACATTCTCTCTCTCGCCTTCTATATCACAAGATGGTTTTCTTGAAAGACCCCCCCCCAACCCCCCTAGAAATGTAGCTTGGGAAGAATATATTTTTATAATAAAATATTTCAGTTTCCTGCCTTGAAAAAACTTGTGCATTTTGTTATTACAGTGAATACTTTTAGCATTTCCTGCTGGTAGCTTTTCACTTTAGGAACTGATGTTGCCATTTCCATTGGCAATTGAGTCTCGGTATTTAGAGTGTGGCTTGGTTTATCTGTGAATGAATCTCTAAACTTTTATAATACTGTTCATATTTCCTGAACTTGAGTAGTGGATAGCTGCCATGACAACATTACCACATTTGCTGAACTGTTAGAATGAACTTTACAGAGAAAATCTACAAGAAGATTATATTCTGCTTCCTGTTTTAACCCACTGCAAATTCTAAGCACCAATAACACTCTATGATGTTAGAGTTTCAATATGTAAACAGGATAAAGTATGCGTTGTTTTCTCTTGCCTGGCAACTCCACCACACAGCTGACATCACTTTACTTCCTTACAAAAGTGAAATGTTCCTCTCATGCCATTTGAAGCTTATTTTGCTGACAGGAATAACCACTGTTACCTTTCCTCCTGTACCACATTCTTGTGTTCTCACTGTCTGGTCATACCGAATCTTTCATGCTAATATGCTTACCTTAGTTGCAGTTGTACCTACCCCATAAGCTCCCTGAGCTTATTCCTGAAATTCCGTACAGGCTGTACAACAGACTGCTTTTCAGAATTACGTTTGCCTACCCATTCATCACAAATTAAATCTAGAGCCCCCCCCCCCTTATTACGTAACCATAAAGTAACAAATGATAAAAAAGGTGGCATCTTGGGGCATCACCCTGTATGCAAAGTTTTGATGGGGCAAGTATTAATCACACTCCCACTTAAACTGTTCTCCGAACGCTCTCAGCATAGTCCTAAGACCAGAAATAAATCTCTCCACCAAACCTTTTGTTTGTGGATGGTAAGGGGTAGTTTTTAATTACCGTAATTCACAGTGCTTCCACAAACTGGTAAACATGTCTGATATAATATATCTGATATTTGTCCATCAGTATTTCCAAGAAAAAAACTATGCTGCTGAAAAGTCCTAAGTGCATTTGCCACCTATTCGGCTTTGAAAGAAGACAAAGGTAGGGCCTCAGGATACCTTGTGTCATATACCTTTTATCTGTAATTCTTAGACTATTAAAAGGCACCACAATATGTCAACCCTCTGAAATGGTTCCTCAGTAACAGACAAAGGCACCAAAGCAGCTTTCGTTTTGTTTCCTACCTTACTAACCTTTTGATACTACTCACATGCCTTACAGTGCCCTCTCATGTCTTTTGCAATATCTGGCCAATAAAAAAAAAATTATATAAATATTTTCTTTGTATGCTTTATAGGATTTGGTCAGAAGTGCCTGATGTCAGGCCCTTGAACAGAGATGTAGCTGGGCTGATGCTCTTGTGATCTGAAGCCCCCACCCCCAGCTTTTCATTTGAAGAGACAAAAAAAAAAGGTCCATGATCTGGTGGCTGGTGCTCCTGAAATGCAGCCAACCAGGTCCTGTTTCTGAGTCCTACTCCCCCTTCAGCTGAGGGGTAAGTAAAAAAAAGTCCACAGTCAGGTATCTGGTGCTCCTGAAATGAATGAATCAATCAGGTCCCATTTCTGCACCCTACCCCCAACTCTTCCTCAGAATTTTGCTGAAACAAAAATCTTTTTTTTCTTTTAAACTGAAGCATTTGCACACTCAGAGCTCTACAGTGCTCAAATTTTAGTAAAAAAACTTTTTTCTTTTAAACTGTAATAAATTGCTTGCTACAGTTTAAACCACATAGGGAGTGCTACAGTACTCAGGTTTTAATTAAAATATAGAAACAAACAAGTGTGTGTGTGTGTGTGTGTGTGTGTGTGTGTGTGTGTGTGTGTGTGTGTGTGTGTGTATACATATATATATATATATATATATATATATATATATATATATATGTGTGTGTGTGTGTGTGTGTGTTTTTCCTTTAAACTGTTTTTTTGCTACAGTTTAAAAGGAAAAAAAAAGATTCTTTTTATTTATTTTTATTTTACATTTGTTAACTGGGTTAGTCCAACTGGATATACGTCCATTTTCAGTAGAGTCCCGGGGAGAAAAGCTCCACTAAAGATTATAGCAATTTCAGATACAGTACATTTTTAAGGCTAGGAATACAAGTTATTTACATAGTAGCTTAGTAATCATATCGACAACATTTTTACAAGATAATAGTGAACACATATTTATAAGGTAGAGACAAGTACATACTGTAGAGGGCTTGCTAATCAAGAACAAGCTCTGTAGTAGCTTCTAAGAAAGGCTAGGTTAGTTCCATCTTTAGTTAGCTGACAGCTAATACAATCTGAGGTTAATAGAAAGGAGGACAAAGCATAGCAGTAGTGAGATAAGTATACAATAAGTATGAAGGAAGGAGATGATTCATCTGGGTTGGTGCATGGGCGTAGCCAGTGATTTTTAAGGTATTCTTTGAGTTGCTTTTTGAAAAGTAGTATAGAGGAAAGAGATGAGAGTTTCCTGGGAAGCAGATTCCAAGTTTTCCCCACAATGTTGGAGAACAGAGAGTCCCCAGCCTTATTGTTATACTTGTCTATCGATACTAGTAGTTTATTTGCTGAGCGTAGGGTTGAAAGATTTATGTAGGGGGTAATAAGGCTAGTGAGTATTGGAGCATTACTAGGATGATAAAGGATCTTGTGTGTGATAATAAGTTGGTAAAAAAGAAGTTGATTATGGAGTTCAAGCCAACCCAGTTGTTTTAGATTGTGACAATGGTGGGTTCTAAATGGGGAGCTTGTGGCAAATCTGGCAATGTTATTATAGGAGGTTGCAAGTTTGTTGAGGTTGTTTTTAGAAAGATTGGTATAAATGGGTGAGGCATAGAGGAGGGTAGAGATAAGATGGACGTGGGCAATAGTAGTTGTAGCTGTAGGGGTAAGGAAGGATTTAATCCTGTAAAGGGAGCCTAGCTTTCTGTTAACTGATTTTATTGTAGTATTGATGTGTGTGTCAAAGGTAAGGTTGTGATCTATTGTTACTCCTAAGAGTTTGGTAGTTGGGTCAGGAGATATAACAGTGCCATTACTGGACAACACTGTGAAGTATATTTGTGTGGACTTTCTTGTAGGATTAAAGAGCAATAATTTCATTTTTTTGGGGTTCAGGAGTAGGCAGCGGTGTAGGAACCAGTTTTCCACTATGTTAAGTATATTTTGGGTGTGGGATTGGAGTTCAGATAACGAAGTAGCGGAGCATATTAATGTTGAATCATCTGCATATTGTATGCAGGTAGCTTGAGGAATTGTTAAGTTAAGATCATTAATAAAAATTGAGAATAGGAGGGGACCCAAAATAGAGCCCTGAGGGACACCAAGGGTAACAGGAAGATGTGTGGATAGTTCATTATCCCAGAGCAGAGCTTGTTGTCGGTTCTCTAGGTAGGAATTGAACCATTTAGTGTGTGTGTATCAAGGGAGAGGGATTTAAGAATATCCATAAGAAGCTGATGGTTAACCATATTGAAAGCCTTTGAGAGGTCAATAAAAAGTGCGGAAGATAGAGTGTTGTTATTACGATTTTTTTTGATGCAGTCAGAAAAGGATAAGAGGGCAGAGGTGGTGCTGTGGAATGGCTTAAATCCATGCTGACAGCTAGCTAGTAAGTTATTTTGGAGAAAGTGGTTGAGTAGTTGTCGGTGGATGTATTTTTCCATTATTTTTGCTAAGGGAGAGAGTAAGACTATTGGTCTAAAGTTAGAAAGTTCAGTAGAGTTACCACCTCTATGTAGAGGGATGATATGGGAGATTTTACAGATAGATGGGATAGTTCCTTCAGAAATTGTCCTTTTTATTAGGATGGAAATGGGGTAGTCTATGACTTTCTGCTTTTTGCAGATATTCAGCTGGTAGAAGGTCAGCTGAGGGGATGCATGGCTTAAGTTTTAGGAGAAGGGTGCAAATGAGGGCTATAGGAACTGGTTGTAGATGAAAAGAGGGCAATAAGCTAGTTAAGGTGGATGACAGGCTTGTGCTAACAAGGGGTAGAGAATTTGCTAGCAATTGGATGGCCTCAGTAAAGAAGGTATTAAAGGCATCAGCAATATGCTTAGGATTGCTATTCGTGGTGCTTGATGGGGTTGGCATTTTGGAGTGACCTGGGTGTAAGAGTCTGTTTATACCTGACCAGAACTTTTGCGGTTTGTGCTTGTGAATTTGCTGGAGTTGAAAGTAAAAGTTTTTTTTGTCAGTCAGTACAGATCTTTTGGTAGCATTTCTCAACTGGTTAAATTCTAGATGATCTGTTGGGTTTTTGGAAGTTCTCCATTTGGCCCAGATTTTATTTCTACATGTGATGTTCTGTCTGGTTTCATTATTAAGCCATGGAGCAAATTTAGTCTTATTTCTGACTGCAAATAGAGGCATGGGAGTCTAGAATTTGTAAGAATTTACTGTTAAAGTATAACACTGCTTCCTCTAGTTGGAGGTGTTTCAGCGGTGACCAGTCACATGCCTTAAGTTCAGTCTGGAAGCATTCTAGGTTAAACGTTTTGTTGGATCAAGTAGTTCTATACAAGTTAGAGTTGGGAATATTGAGTTTTTGTCTGATGACATAGGTCAGTGAGTGGTCACTAATGTCATCAGGAAGGGTACCTGCTTTATATATATATATATATAAGGGGATGATTGTTAACAAGGATCCAGTCTAAGGTGCTTTCTTTGTTATTAGGTTTATTGATTCGAGTGGGGCAGGTAATGATTTGGGAAAATCCATACAGGTTTATACGGGTAGTAGGCTTGGGTGAGCTACATGTAGTCCAGTCTATATTAAAGCCACCCAGCACTATGGTTTAGTGTGGTAGGTAAGTAGAGAGGCAGCTAAGTAAATTTTCAAGGGTAACAATGTTGTTTCCAGGAGGGAGGTAGGAGCAAATTAAATAGATGGATTTAAAGGCATTGATGTAAAGTTTCCCAGTACAGTAAGGGTTTCAGCATTACTGTCAGTAGGAAGTTGCACATTGAAAGATGTGATGTGTAACCATGAGTTATAAAGAATGGCTACTCCCCCACCCTTTTTGGTTTTGCTGTCTAGTCTCAATATATTGTATCCAGGTGGGGTGATTTCATTGTCCTGGGTTGTTGGTTTAAGCCATGTTTCAGTGAGACATAGGATGTCAAAAGAATGCTCATCTATGAGAGCATGAAGATGGGCTACTTTATTGTTAATGCTACGAATATTGAGGTATGCTATAAGGAGAGAGTCAGATGTCTTTTCTGGGTTGTAAGAGGAGGAGGGAATGTGTGTTTGGGGCTCAGAGCCATCTGTGTTGTTGGGGCCAGGGTTGGGGTGAATGTCTCTGTCTAATAGGAGATAAAGTTTAGGTCTATGTGTGAGCTTTAAAGTTTTAGAGTAGATGTTAAGAGATTTACTAAATTGGAGATAAGTAATGTGGGCTAATCTATTATACTTTGGAAGTAGGTAGATAGAAGTTGATGTTATATTAATGTGGTTGTGGGAGGTAGCCTGAGTTGCAAGTAAAGTTTGCTGGAAGGGATGGTGAAAGTTAGTGAACGTAAGATGTTCACAGGCAGTTAGAATGTAGGATACAGATAGGAAAGGTAGGGTAGTATATAGGAGTAATAACGGTATGAGTGTAGAAATAGGTAGTAGGGCCATAGTAAAAAGGATGATACATGATAAAGAAATAGGGATATGAGCAGGGAATGATATAAATATAAGTAATAGGGTGTGGGTTAGGAGGGGGTAGGAGAGTGGTTGTATCTAGTGTATTAGAATATAAAGGAGTAGAAGGTAAGTGTCTGGGGAAAAGTGTGTAATAGGTTAACAAGCAATAGTCAAGCATTGGGTATTTAATGGAAGGGATGTGGTCTGGGAGGTATAAGGATAGGACTACAGGGGTGGGTGGAATTTGGGGGTAGGGTAGGGGAGTGGAGTGAGCCTGTAGGGCGGAAGGAGTGGGAAGAGCCAAAGGGTGAACCAGCTACAGAGAAAACAATCTGTAACCAAAAAGTAGACACAGCGGCTGAGATGTGATTGTATAACTGAAAAGTTTTACTAGAAAGAATCAGAGAAAAGGTGTTTTAGACAGGAAAGAACATAGGGAAATAAGACTGGGAAGGAGAACAGAGAGAAAAAGGGTCCAGCTTCAGTGGTAACTAGAGGGAGAAAAAAATATAGTTTGTAATAGCGTATACCAGGGTGAATAGTGCCACCTAGTGGCGTCGGGAGAAAAAGCAAACAGGGAAGGTGTTTAATTCACTGGTTAAAGAGCAAATACTTAAAACAGAAAAAAATATCTTGGTATATGGCTACATACACTGAGCCTTTGGTAAATAGGGGATAAACTGCACTGAGGCCGAGCTGAGCACTGAAGGCGTCTTCTCAGATAACAGGAGGAGATGGTTCTTCTTATTTGTAGTTATGAAATTAAATAACCGTTTCTTTTGCAAGACTCAGTAAAGAGCACCAGGGGTAGAAAGCTGTAAAAAAGGAAAAGGACAATTCTGAGTAAAGACAAGTAGAAAGAATAAAAAAAAAAGTGGGAATCACAGAAGGAGAAGATAGGACAGGAAAAATACAAGAGTTAGGCAGGACAGGCAGGAAGCTAAGGCGACTGTTAGTAAGAATATATAAATGAGGACAGACCTGATAAAGTCAGAAGCAAAGACCATTTCCCCTTGAGCTTAAGGAAATGTACACCCAGCAGTAAGATAGGACAAGGCAGGTAGTGCTACGAGAGGATCCCCACACCGTTCACTGTACATGCAACAGTAGATAATAGTTTGTGTAAGCAAAGAAGGCAAAACAGCACCAGTTAAATACAGAAAATAAGTATCAACAGAAACAGCAGCACATGAATTAAAAAACAGCAATATTATGAGCAACACTTAAATGGCACAATTTAATGGCTTCACAAATATCACATAGTATCAGAGCTGTACATTGTATCATTGTTAGTCAATTTAGCAATAGGGACAGTATACTGCCACGCATTTATAGGAATTATGCAATCCAGTTGGAGCTGCCATTAAACTTCTGTACACATTGGCGTTGGCGCTACTTCACTGTACTAAACATGTTAATCAACTCGGAACAGATAAAATGCTAACATTGCAGCAGTAATAGATGCATAAAACAGCATAGAAGCTAAGCCTAGGAACATAAGCAATTACAGTCACAAAGGGCACTACCGATGTACCAAATGGTTTAGGCTACAGCTAACGGAGGGATAGGTCTCCGAACAAGAACACTATATTAACACAGGTAAGTGTCCAGGAGGCAAACAACAAAGCAGTACATGAAAGTCCAAGTCCATCAGTTTTATAAGCATATTTTCATGTATAACTGCTATGTTCAACTCTTACCAGGAGGCGAGATGAGCAGCCAGATCACAGGACTGTTTGGGGAGAGAGGTGCATGCACTTTGGTGGATCTAAAGCATTTTTAAAAATGGCACCAACCCGACCTCCTAATAGAAATAACTTCTTTAGAGGAAGTAGGCTAGGGGGAGGGGATAGGGGGAGTAAGTGAGGTAGGACAGGAGAGGGGGAAAAGGGGCAGGAAAAAGAACCAAAGGGTGAACCAGTTACAGAGAATTTTTTCCTGCTAAAATCTGAAGAAGGTGGGTTGGGGCATGATGCAGAAACAGAACCTGATTGTCTTTTTTAAGAGACGGTGCACACTAAAGAGTGATGGGGATCAGCTAGCCCTTCCCCCTAATACTTTGTGCCTGGGACAGTTGCCCTCTTCACCCAGCCCTAGTTACACTACTGTCATTCCATTTACCAACTCTGTGTTACTTCTCCCTCTAGACACCCATACAGGAGTCCATTATCTGTACAATAGCCCTTTTTCCTAGTATTGACTTTGTCTGCCACTGAGAGTTCGAAGCCTCCTTTGCCATCTCCCTCAGGTTTTGTAAGGTGGGATCAGAGAGTTCGGTATGCACCAGCTCTCTTTTCCTGATCTTCCACAAGAAGTTTAGTATCTTTTAAGAAATGTGTTTCAGATTAGGCTTAATTCTATCAGCTATGACTTTACTCTGAAGTAGCCTCCTGCAGAAGAAGTCCTATATGTTTTGACACCTGTGGTTCTGACTCAGTCTTACTGCAATTTTCCAACTCTGAGCTACCCACATAACTAGCCTTGGTTCTAGGTGTGGGTGCTGGCTGGTCCTCCCTATGTCCTCCTTATGTCTTCCTCATATGCATGTGTCTGTGAACAGCTGTGAGTAAGTGCTTATACATATACTCAAAGTACTGCAGCTGGCTATGAGTAAGTGCATGTACACATACTCAAAGTACTGTATCTGGCTGTGAGTAAGTGCATGTATATATACTCAAAGTACTGTATCTGGCTGTGAGTAAGTGCATGTACATATACTCAAAGTACTGTATCTGGCTGTGAGTAAGTGCATGTACATATACTCAATGTACTCCATCTGGTTGTGAGTAAGTGCATGTACATATACTCAAAGTACTGTATCTTCAGAGACATTTTCTATGAGGACAAATGCTGGGATATCATAAGAAACTGGCACCTGATTATCTCCTAGTCCCCTTAATAAGTGTGTGTTTTTGTGTGTGTGTGTGTGTGTGTGTGTGTGTGTGTGTGTGTGTGTGTGTGTGTGTGTGTGTGTGTGTGTGTGTGTACAGTGAATGGAGAACCAGTAATAGCAGCTCATCATCATCAACCCCCATTTTCCGATTTTCCACACTGGGCAGAGTGTTGCGTCAATTGTTTCCAACTTGCTCTATTCACTGCCACTCTCCTGCCTTCTTAAGCACTCATGCCTCACTGTCACAGGTCTTCTGTCACATAATCCATCCACCTTTTTTGTTGGATGGCCTTGTTTCCTCTTACCTTCTTCCTGTCTGTCCCAAATCTTCTTCACCAGATTGTCTTCTGCTTTTCTGCACATGTGCCCAAACCTCTGGAATCTGTTGTATTTTACCTTTTCTGCAATTGGAACTACTTTGGCTTCTGCTCTTATGTCCTCATTTCTTTGTCTGTCCCACAGTATGCATCCTACTACTCATCTCAGGTACTTCGTCTCCATCACCTCTAGCTTCCACAACTGCTCTGCCTTTTCTGTTCAGTTGCTGTCTGTCTCATTCCTTCCTTCAATACTATTTGTAGATACACACATACTCTCCTACTTGGTTCCTGTTCACTGTAGGACACACACATACTGCTAAGATATGTACCATTTCCTTACTGTATCTCCTGTATGCTTTAGTACTAGTAATCTTCATGGTGCACAAGATGTCATGATGTGCAACTTTACCTGCTCTGTCCATTATCCTTGCCTCAGTAACCATGGTATTAACAAGGTGCAGGTACAAATTCTTCTGTGCTTTATGTTCTTTCCATATAAAGCTCCACTACACCAGCACTCATCTTGCTGTTACTATGCAAGGTACTTAGGCTGCCTTACTACATGCCTTGCCTTAACATGCCTGCATGAATAGGCACTGGAGACTGTCAGGATATGTACTGGAAATGGGATATAACACAGAGAGGTTATGGGAGATTCTTAAGAGAGTTATTAGGCAGGTAAAGGCTTGGAATACTAGTAGCTGTGGCAAATGTAGGAAAGCATTCAGGAGGAAATACAAGACAGGCCAAGGCAGGAGTCAGTGCTTTGGAAAGCAATGATGGAAGAATTGGCAGAGATACAAAAGGTAGGAGGGAAGAAGACTTTGAGAGCTAGGGAAAGGGAAAAAGAAATAAAGCAAATATTACAGAAATGGGAAGATAATAGGATATAGAAAAATAGAATGTGAATGGAGAAATATATATTTTAGAAGTACAGCTAAACAGACAAAAGTTTTGGCAATAAGATTAAAACAGCAGGAGGTATAAATAAGTATATCAGATAAAAGAGGAAAAGGGTGGTTAATTCAAAGGACTGCTAGAGGAAGTCTTGGATACCTTTGTATAGTATTACACAGAATTACATCCTGAAGATCTTAAGAAAGACAGGGAAAAGGAAAGGAAAGATTGGGAATTTGCAAGCATGCCAGAGCTGCTGGATGATGGTAAAGAGAAACTGAGGGCCAAAATTAAAATGACAAGAGGCAATATTCTGGGGAGAGATGGGTTTCTGAAAGAATTTTGTGAGACAGAGAAGACCAAAATAGGAAATATATTGGTAAAACTGTGTAATGCAATCTTAGAAGGCAGAGAAATATGTAGAACTTGGATAAAAGCAATTGTTACAGTGATATATAAGGAAAGAAGGGAGCCAGTGTTACCATCTTCATGTAGACCAATATCAATATTAAATCATGTTTATAAGAGTTTTATGCTGATTATGGCAAAAACAGTTGCAGGAATACTTTCAAAACTTATACGCACACATCAAGCAGGGTTTGTGACAGATAGAAGAACAGCAGATAATATCTTAAGAACATTATTTTTAATGTAAGATGCTCAAACTGTCCCTCGATCAGCATGTATCTACTGTCATAAGAATGACCTTTTTTTCTTTGCACAGCTTATCAGTAAGGATATGTATGGAGGTTAGGTCCAGGGACATGATCATTTGACTGTTCTTAGCACTTGTAATGCCCCTTAAGTATGTACCAGTCTAAACACTTAACACAGCTTGAATGACCGCAACCCTTTCTCACCAAGAAAATCAAGGGCTTAAATCATAAAGACTGCACTAACTGTCACAAAGCCTCATTCTTCTTCTTAGTATCTTACAAGCTGTTGAGGGGCAATCTCTGTCTCAAGTACAGAGTCTTAACAGATTCTAACCTCTGTGATTTACTGCAGGCCTGCAAGTCCAGTGATGGAATAATCACCTGCTCAAGAGTTCTTAATCTCTTCTGCAACATAAATAGGACCTGTTGGAGGGATAGCTATGTATCACACAGCATACCACATCTTTGGAATTGTTTCCCTTTCCACATAAAGCAATGTACTTCTATTACTCAATTCAAATGTAATCTGGATGAATGGATGGGAAAACACAAATTCACCTCTGGTTTAGTACCCTTGTTCCTTCTGGATATGGGTAAACTGTTAATGTTCTACCTGGCTCTAGATTATTCATACTTATATTACAAGGGCTAAAATCTCCATGGAAATGTAGGGCTAGGCTTCTAAAGATCCTCACCAAGCAATGTCCTAGTAAGTACCTATAGACCTACGAACCTAAGAGATTCATCAATCAATTTTGTTAGATGATCCATAAGCACATTTGACAGACTTTTAAGAAACTTTAACATAACCCATGTGGCCAATATGTTGCTATTTAACAGTGTTTTGAATTCTATTTTGATTAAATAATAACATTTCACAAAAGGCACAAATAAGCAACTGGGCTGGTATTTCATAGCAGGGACTATTAACTGAAAGGGCATACCATATGTGTATATGCCATATCTGGCCATAAGAAGCAAACAAGACCTGTATAGGCAAAGATGCAAATGTTCCAGCAAAAAGAGTTGATCCTAAGAAAACTGTGGCAAAAGATCAAAGTATTAAAAGTTGGACAGAGTAGAGTATTTGTTGAAAATAATTATTCACTGCATACCAGGCAGATGAGAAAAAAATTTATTCCGGCAATCATGGAATGTTGAGAGGCAGGTATAAGATTCAAGTGGCAGTATACAGCTTTCTTCAGAATACTTTTTTTCTTGGAGAATCAAAGTCATTTTTGATGCACAACAGGCTAAGAAAAAGTGAGTTATCGAGTGGAAGGGGACTCCGATTTTTATTTTTTTGATAATAATACAAGGGAATTTGCCAATTAAACTTTTTCCCCTGTTCCAAAGAAAAATGCATGAGTGACAGAGAAAAGAAAAGGGCAGAAAAGCACAGGAGTTGACTAGAAGAATCAGGAGTACATTGGAATTAAACCAGAATCTGGAGTTGGGAGATTAAAATGATCAGGAAGGAGACCAGCAACACAGAAATTTGTGAGTAAATGTGAGACTGCAAAGCATCAGTCACATTTGTGAAATACAGCAGTATAAGAAAAAGTGAAAAGAGTTTGCTTTTGTTGACTTTGTTAAACCTGTGGGAAACTGAAAGGCATTTTCCTCAGTCTAGATCATTAATGTTTGGAAGGATACTGTGGAGAACATTTTTAATTGTTCTTATATGTGATAAAGACACTAAAGTAAGCAGATACATTTTTTTATCTTTTTAGTAGTAAAAAACACATGCAGGCATTGCAATAAAAAAAGGGAGAAAAGGTTAGACAAAAGCATGTTTAGCTTAGGCTGTAATCTTGAGTTGTTAAGGTGGGGGAAGGGGTGCAAATGTACACAGATCATAATGTATGTAGAACTGATATGTTTTCTCTTAGTTTTGCATAGGCAAATGTTTAGAAACATGTTTTAAGTGGAAACAATTAAATAAAAGAACACTGAATATCACAAAAAGTTTTGCTTTTGCAACATATAGACTACATTTTTTTCTCTTATATTTCCATGCAGACAAGCTGATAATAGGGCAATAAAAAGCCAAAACTCTGGTTTCTTCAAAGCTAAAAGTTAATGTTTTGGGAAAGCATGCAAGTTGTTTTTCATGTCTGGGAGGTGGATTAAAGATAAAAAAGAAAAGACAATTAGTGTAGGTAAAGGCACAGGCAATAACATGCATCTCAGCATGGATAACCTCAGTTTTAGGTTAATTAAAGCCCGTGTTTCTAGCTGTCTATTTGGGAAAATTGTTCCTATTAGGAAGGTTAAAATTCATTATTTGAAGATGTACACAGTTTTGTATTGTTGTATTAACAGATTATTGGGGTCTTCTGGGAGGTTTTTTTTTAAGGTTTTCATTAAAACACAATGTTTTAACTGTGTGACATAGGTTCCAATGTTGATGACAAGAACAAAATGTATAAAGGATTAACCTGACAATCATTAGTGGGTGCATATTTCACAAAAGCTGGCAGTACACATTTAAAAAAGCTGTCATACATAACAGGTTGGAATAATGACTTCTTATTGCAATGGTGACACTTTCTTTATTATCTTGGAATGTGAATGGTCTTGCAGGTATAGACAAAAGGAAAGAATATTTAATTATATTAAGAAATGCAGAGTGCAAATAACAATGCTATAGGAGACACATTTGAAAGAAAAGAGCATGCAAATTTGATAAAGAAAAGATTTCAGGATAGATATTCAGCAGAATATCAGGGACAAAGGAAAAGAGGAGTACTATAGTGATAAAAGAGGGGAGAAAAGAAAATAATGGCAGATTTGTTGGATTATTGACAAGGGGTGATAATTATACTGGCATGCATTTATATTCTACCTAAAACTGCTGTTAAGGTGCTTAAATGTTTAGGAGAAATAATCAGCATTCAACAGGGAATATTACTTATAGGTTGGGAATGAAATTTGATGCAACAATGAAGATGTATCTGGGGAGCCTAGAAGGGAAATATAACCAAAGAGGGTTGATTTCTGAAGCAATTTACAAAAATACTTGTTATGGAAGACATTAATTCGCTAGTGCAAACTCTCAGGGAATTTGCAAATTATTCCCCAAGGTACAATAACTGGACTAGACAGAAATTATAGTTTACAGGAACATGTGCATTTAATTGAGAACTTTGACAACACAATAACTATTTCAGATCCTGTGCCAATAATTACTAAAATAAAAATGCAGAGTAATGAAGTAAAGATGAGACACTGGTGTTTTCCCACCTACTTGTTAAAAAGAAAAGAATTTAAGGAGTAAGTAGTGAAAATTATCTGGGAGTTATTAGGAAAGATAGAAAGCACTCCAGAAATTATAGCTAGTGAGTGGGATAAAATAGAAGTGGAGTTTAAAAATATGGAAGAAATAAAAGAAAAAGAGATATGGATAAGAAGTAAAAAATATTTAGAGGGGCTAACAAAGGTTAAAGTATTATAGAATAAGGGGAATCATGCAGAACAAGAAGAGGCAAAACTGCAGAGTGTTACAGTGAAAATAAGGGAGTACCCGGATAATATGCATGAGGTCAGAAAGATTATTGTTAAGCAACTGTTTTCTGATAACTCCAGAGCACAAAAGCTTTTAGCACAATGGTTTGGGCAACAGAAAGTAGAAAGGTTTTTTTTCCAAACTTACAAAGCCTATAATAAGAAAAATAATCAGAGATCCTGTAGAAGTATTAGAGATAATTCTGAAATATTATGAACATTTGTATAAAGCAGAAAAGTGGGGAAATCAAGAGTAAAGCACAAATGGAAATATTTGTGGAAGTCTTAATGATGTCAGTTTTAGAGGTGGATGAGGTAAAAATGGTAATGTATAACCAATTTGCAGGAAGGTCTGTGGGAATAGATGGTATTCTGATGGACGTTTGGAAGCTAGAAGGAAAGCAAGTGATATAGATTGGGAAGATTTTGTTTAACAGCATTTTAAAAGGAGGGAAGCACCAACATCATATAAAAAAGCTGTGGTGGCTGTGCGACCTAAGAATGGTACAGACACATCAGATCCAGCTAGATACTTGCTCATTTCTGTTTTAAACCATAATTATAAATTGTTTATAAGGGCTAAAAAATGGCAACAATGTTGCCAAAATTCATAGCTATAGATCAATGTGGTTTTGTGGAGAAAAAACAATAATTTGACAACATTAATAAAACAATGATGATCCAAAGGGAAGCAGAATGTAAGAAAGTACCTCTGTTGTTGATGGGTTTTGTTGCCAAAAGAAGCATTTGACAGAGTACACTGGGATTTTATGAGTAGGGCAGTGGAAGCATTTGCATTTCATGATACAATAAGGTTAATTAGGAGGATATATATGACAGAATGGAGGCAAAAAAATAAAATTTGGAGGGTTGCTGTCTAAGTTGTGTCTGAACAGAGGAACCAGGCAGGGGTGTCCTCTTCCCCTTTGTTATTTGTGTTATATTTAGAAAAATTGCTAAAGAAAATAAGGGACCCAGATATTTAATGATGTAGTTGGTATGGTATTCAAGAAAAGTTGGCTTTATTTGCCAATTATATTATTTTGCACCTGACAAAACCAGAAAAGGACATCACAGTGTTGTGGGACATTTTGAGACAGTTCCAGTTTTTTTCAAGGTTAAATTAATGAAAATATAGTTGTAGACTATGTACCCAATCATGAATTGGTTCAGTAATACCCATATTTATGAGGGCATGATGCAATTAAGTATTTAGAATTAGGGGTTTAAAAGGATTCTGTTAAGGCAGCCAAGGATATGTGGGAAGAAACTAAACAAAAGATAATACAAAACCTGAGAAACTGGAAGCTCTTGCCTATTAACATGGATAACAAGATACAAATAGTAAAAAAATGTTTTTAGTCCCTTTAGTTTTACACACAGGTCATGCATATTTTTGTCAACCAGAGGAGACATTGAAGGATTTCATCTGGGAGAGGAAGAGGGCAAGAGCAAATTGGATAAGTTAATCCTTCCAATAGAATAAGGAGGTTTAGGATTATCTGATTTGAAGGGATATTTTAGAGCTACACAGTTAAGGTTCTTATACATAACATAGGCATAAAACTACAGTGCAAAGTGGAAAGGGATGATGATGATGACGACGACGATGATGATGATGAAGCAGGGGGGTAATTCAAGAAATAAGAAAATAGTGGGATTTCAGACAGAGCTCCTCCTTAAGGAAAATATCAGCAGTCATACTGTATATACAGGGGTCCAAATGGAGAGATGATAAGTCAGCAAGCAAACCCAAGTAGTATTGCTGAAACTGAATTCATCTTCAAGTTTTGGTGAGTACCTTCATGAGGTGGACCCTGTTTTTCACAAAAATGTCACCAACACAACACTGATATTATATTAGACTATATTTTATATAGCATATAGGTTCATAGGTTGGTACTAGGCTATCGGTCCTAAGGCCTAGGCAAGCCTAGCCATAACAATTCCCTGGAAATTTTTTCCCACAATATTTACTTCTCTGGGCCCCTGTCTAGCAGGGTGACTGACATGATCCCTGGGGTGAATTTCCTATCTCCCATCCAATCATCAAGGTTCCTTTTGAAGAGGGCCAATGCTTGACATGTATGGGCAGTCTATTTCAGAGTATGGGGAGTCTCTGGGTCAGGAACCTATCCCTCCAGCATGTTTTGTTCATTGTGATGATAAGGTTTAGATCCCTGGAGCATGTGGTTCTGAGGGATTGGGATTTCTTTAAGTGGAGCATGTCCAACAGTTCAGGGTTTGACATGGCCTTGTATGTTAAGCAGAGATCGTCTCTGAGTAGATGATATGCCACAGAGTATAGCTGGAGTTTTTTTAGATGGTCAGCATATGGCATCTGCTTTAGGCCTGTCATTTTTTTAGTGAGGTATGTCTGTGGCCTTTCCAGCTGTTGCAGATGTCTTGTGAGGTACATACCAAATGGGGCATTATACTCTATAATGGGTCTAATGAGGGATGAGTACAGTGGGACAATGACCTCCTTTTTTCTGGATGAAAAACCCTTAGTAATGAGGGGTGCCATGTAGATGGATTTCCTGACTGTTGTGGCGATGTGGTTATCGAAAGTGAGACCACTGTCCACTTATGTCCCTAAGTCTCTCATCACACTTTCGATGTTTAGTGTCCTGCCACCTATGTGGTAGTTCATGGGTACATGTTTTTTTCCAAAGGGGATGACTATACATTTTTTGGCATTAAGCTTGAGCCCATGGCTCTGGCACCAGGCATCTGTTTCTGTAAGGCCCTTTTGTAGAATATCCATATCATTTGGGGATTCAATAATGGCTCCCAGTTTGCAGTCATCTGCAAACTTTGTTAGCCAGAGTCCCTTAGTGTTGGCCTGTACTTCAGAGAAGTAGATGCCAAACAAGAGTGGTCCCAGGACTGAACCCTGAGTTACTCCACTTGTCACTTGCCTAGAGCTGGATTTGGAGTTGGCTACTTTTACAGTCTGGATTCTGTCAGTAAGCCAGTTGGCAACCCATCGAGTGACGTAGGGATTTATGCCCAGCTTAGTAAGTTTATCTATGATTCCAGAGTGGGGGATGGTGTTGAAGGCCTTGGCGAGGTCCAGATAGGCTGTGTGGACCTCCTTACCCTCGTCCACAGCTCTGGAGACCGATTCAAAAAAGTCAATCAGATTCAGGAGACAAGATCAGCCCTTCACAAACCCAAACTGGGTGAGGTCCAGTGTCTGGAGGTTGCCAATGTCTTTGTTTATAAGTTCCATGATAATGCGTTCCATGCCCTTGCAGATCAGGCTTGTCAGACTGATGGGACAGTAGTTCCCGGGATCCAAGGTGGATCCTCCCTTGTGGATCGGGATAACTGTAGCGCCACTCAGTGGGCACGAAGCCTGAGGTGAGGCTATGATTAAACATGACACTTAGGTGGGGTGCCAGTTCATTTTGTAGTTCATGTAGTACACAGCCTGGGATGTCATCTGGTCCCATGGATGCTGTATTCTTAGCTTTGGAGACTGCTGTTTCTACCTGTGTGGCTGTGATTATCGGAATTTGGCAATCTTTTGGTATTGAGATGGGCCCTTTAGGGGGTGAGAGGGGAGTGGAGTTGGCACTAAATCGATCTGCCAGGATATTGGCAATATCCTTGGGATCAGTATATTTAATGCCATTCTGCTGTAGCTCAGAGCAGATCTGAGCATTGCCATTTAGATTCTTGACATAACTATAGAATGCCTTTTGGTTGTCTTTGGAATCTTTGGAAATTTTATTTTTGTAACTAGCTTTGGAGGATTTTATGAGGGTTCTCAGCTTCTTACTGAGGCTGGAGAGGGAGTTTTTGCATCCTGGGATTTTCCTCTTTTCTGCAACAGTTTCTTCCTTCTGTTGTATAGTTTGTTTATAGCAGGGGACCACCAGATTTGCTTCCTTTTTTGGAGAAGACTATCTTGGTTCTATTTGGGATGGCACGATTCATGCATGAGTGGATGTGCTTGTACAGTGCCTTAGTGTAGGATTCTGTAGTCGAACTTCCAGATCCCGTCTGCGTGGGTGTTGTGAAGTTTGTCACTTCTGACTTCAGTAGCATGAAGTTGGCTTTGGAGAAGTTTTTTTAAGGAGTTTTCCTTACTGGGGGATGGGGGTGGGATGTGGATGTCAAGGGTGATTTGCTTATGGTCAGACCTGACCAATGAGGGGATGACCACTGGTGTGGAGCATCTATCTCCCATGTTGGTAATGACCAGGTCTAAGGATATTGGAGCCCCTGGTGGGACAATGGATTTGTTGATCCAGGGCGTTGGAATTTATGAATTCCAAGAACCGTTGGGAAAAGGAGTTGGTACCCGGGTAGGTTTCCCAATTAATGTCAGGGTAGTTGAAATCACCTAGTATTTGGGTGTTTGGTTGTATCTTAATATTTTCCAGTATGTTTAGGAAGGTGTAATGAGAATCTTGGGGTATGGTGGGGGATCTGTAGCAAGCTACAATTTGGATTGCAGTCTTACCTAGTGTTAGTTGCACCTGGAGAATTTCAGATGCAATGTGTTGGGCAACTAGCCTGGAGGTGTGAATATCCTTGGTGAATATGGACACTCCTCCACCTTTAGTGTTTCGGTCTTGGTTTTGTGGCCGAAAAGTGTGGTAAGAATTGTTTAGCCTGGTATTGCAGGGGGTGCTCTCTGGAGCCTTGAACCAGGTCTCAGTCACTGCACAGATATCGATGTTCTCCATTTTTAGGAGTGCCTCGAGAGAGTGCATTTTGAGGTTTAGACTTCTAGCATTGAGTAGCATTACCTTCAGATTTTGCATGCTTGTATCTGTTATGGTGGTGGTTTTATCCTTTGAACCTTGCCTAAAAAAGGCAATATAGGGTCATGGACAGAAGTAGGTCAAAAATTAAAAAAAGTGAGTTGGGTGCACAAGACCCAGGATAAAAAAGTACCCATCCTAAGAGACAAATTAGAGGAAAGAAAAATATTTTCCACAGGAAGAACTGTCAGAAGCTTTAAATAAAAATTTTTGTTCACTAATATAACAGATTTGTGAAAAACATTATATAGAATAAGAAACTTTGATCTAAGGAAGTACGAAAATATAAACAACAAAACCTAGAGATTTTTGAAAAGTATAAAAAAGAAATATGGACATGAAAGAGAAAGAGAGATTTGACATGGTGCTATATTTATGCAAAGTCAAAAGCCAAATTAATCAATGCAAAAAAAGGCAGCCCCAAAGACAGGTATGAAAAATTCCACAATAAAAAATAATATCACAAAGAGGGAATGTAGAAAAGAAGATTATTAAAGTAGAAGTAAAAAAAAATAGAAGTTGAAGTTATGGAATGCCTGCAAAGTGAAGGATTTGGTGTAGAAGGTACCACAGGTTACATCACAGCATGATGGAACGAGTCCCCAAAGTAAGGAGAAACAGCAGGGCCAGCTCATGCTATTGGACTGCCAGTCTGCAACCCTCCCACCTAGAAAAACAAAGAAAAAAAATCTGTGAAACAAAAAATCCACTCAGACTGCCTTTATCAGCAGTTCGGATGCAGAGAAAGAGGTACCCAGCAACCTGTGCTGTAGGATACCCAGGAATCTGTGCAGTCGATGACCGCACAGAACAGAGGAGCTTCGGACCGCTGCCCTTGCAGACAGGGCCAATGAGGAGTGAGTTGAGAGCTCTCTCTCAGCTTTCGCAGGGATTTTGCTGGTAGCTGCTGGCTGGATGGGCATCATGCAGATGGATTCTGTGGCTTCAGGCATGTTCTGTTGGTCAGTTGCTGGCAATATGTTCTGTGCATGAAACAGGTAGGTGTGTGTGCGAAATGCCCCAGTTGCTATATACTGGTGGCTAGAGAGAACAAATGGCGGTGGGTAGAGATACACAGGCTTGAACCCTGTACCTTAGATGCAGGTGGCAAGGACCTGAATTCCCTGTCCACCACCATTTCTAAAAAAATTTGCAGATTTTTGCCTCATATTTGTTCTGTTCCTCATAAAATCTGTGGTTTCTATATCTACATTTTTCCTTGGCTTGCAAAGTCTGTAGTGCAGTGGTGCACTGGTAGCATTGCTGCCTGACAGCTACAGGTTCTCTGGTTTGATTCTTGGCTGGGGTGCCTTCTGTGTGGAGTCTGCATGTCCTCCCATCTTACAAAGATGTATCTGGAGTTTCTCCCTGCTCTGCTGATAATTGTCTTTTGTTCCAAGTCAGACTAGTTTCCTGGTTAAATGTTTAAAAATAACAGGCATTTGAATTTCAGACTTCATATTCTTCAGAAAGTACATGGTAACACAAAACTGTTTATTCTAGCAGATGTCTAAGTTTATAACATGGATATTTGAAATTTGTCCCTATTTTTGGGACTGTATTCCCCCATTATTGACTTTGTCCACATATTTTGTGCTAAGGTTGAGAGCTATCTATGGAGAGAACTGAATTCATTGAATGTTTGGGGGCTGTATTCCCCCCCATTACTGGCTTTGTCCACATGTTTTTTTGCTAAGAGGTTGAGAGCTATGGTGAGAACTGAATTCACTGAATATGTTTGGGGGCTGTATTCCCCCATTATTGGCTTTGTTCAGGTGTTTTGTGCCAAGAGGTTGACAGCTATGGTGAGAACTGAATTCACTAAATGGTAGCCATTTAAGTTTGTCTTCCTCTCTTTCACAAAACAGATGATTTGGCATAGTGGTATGTTTCTCTGACTGTTTTGCACAGGGTCCCCTGGGTTAAAGACGTGGCAGTGAAATGTATGGTGGTAACACAGCATTTTATACTAGCAACTTTCCAACATTGTACAAGCAATGTTTAAAATGTGTCCCTGGTTTTTGGGCTTTTGCCCCCTCCCCAATCAATTTCGGCTTTTTCAAGATTTCTTGTGCTGCAAAGTTCAGAGATACAACTGTGTGTCAAGTAGATTTTACAAGGAGCTGAGAGCTGCAGGGGAACAAAACTTTAGTTCTGCTTGCATTGTTAATAGCACAACAGGTAGTGTACTTGCTTTTGATGCAGAAGGTTGTGGGTTCTACTCCCACAGTAGATAGTTGCATTGCTGATACTGTATTGTGTTGTAAAGTGGGTGGATGCTGCAGTCATTTTTGGCAAAGATACCTAGAGTAGTAACTATAAACCTGTTATCAGTTTGCCATACAGTCCCTATTGCGATATTACTAGCTTATCATTTTTTTTAATGCATGCAACATAGGCAATTTATTCCTCAAGGGCAACAGGCACTTTATTTGTAGATGAATAAACAATGACATATAAAGTTGTTTGCTAGCAGCAACCTCTTCATTGTTACAGATTTCTTTAATGTGGAATTATTTAGATGACTTTTACACTTCAGAGATTGTGCATGTTTACTGATACTGGTGGAGTGTAGAAGGTTGAGTAGACTTTTATGATAGAAATCTTCTGAATTGGGTAGTTTTGTCATTGGTGCATGCATTTTGTTTCATTGTTTACTAATGTTCAAAACAATAAATTTAAAATGCCCTCTAACAACTGTACTGTATTGTACAAGGAATACAATTTAATACAATCGGGAAGGTGTATCAAAGAGCATGTGTATGTTTCGTGTTCAAGGGGCCTATGATTTGAAAACAGCCCAAAGTTAATCTTTATCTGCCACTGGCAAAATGTATTTTCTTTGAATGTGGGTTTCAATGCTGTTTCAATACAAGTGAGTTTCAAGGGCAGAGAAGTTTTAATGCTAAGTCTGTTTTCATTGTGAGACTGCATTGCTTTGTTTAGCAGATATCTGTTGGGGTTTGTGCTGTAAAAATGCAAAATAAAACTGTCAAATGAAATCCAAATCATCGCAGAAGTAAAGCAGTATGCACATTACAGTGTTTATGGTAAATGGGGCAAAATAACAAAGAAATGGGACACTGGAATGGTTGCAGGGGGGAGGCTCCAATCGACCATGATTTTGAGAGGGGAAGGGCAGCAAACTCAGACAGCCCTGGTTGAACTATACCTCTCAGCTGTCCATATTTTTGCAGAATGAATAGATATTTGCTTCTTATTTTTGGTCTGTTCCTCATAAAATGTGTGGTTTTCTGGCAAATCATTTAGGAATTAAGTCACTAAATGACAGACATTGAGTTTTACGTCATAACCTTCAGAAAAATGCATGCTAAAGCAAGACCTGTTATTTTATCAACTGTCTTACATTTATACAAGAGCAATTTTTAGTAGTGTTTGTATGTTCCCCCAATATATTTGACCCTGTCCAGATTTCCTGCATTAACAAGTTGAGAGGTACGTGCAAATAAAATTGCTTTATAGAATTAGGCATATCCAAACCTCTCAACTGTCCCCGATTTTGGCTCAAAATGTTGCTCTTCCCCTAATAATCCCTCTGCAAAATGGCAATTTTGGAAGAAAACATGGAGGGTTTACAATTAATAAATAACTGTAATAATCAGTTATAGATTACTTTTATTTCAGAAATGCATGTAGATTCTTTTATTTTGTCAGCTTCTTAAGTTAGCAGTACTAATATTAAAAGTGTCCCTTCTTTGACAGGTTCCCAGCTGTATTGTGTGGCTATTTTATATTTTTGCATCACATTTTTGGTCCATTTTTCATAAAATTGTGTTTTTTTGGCAAATTAGTGGCAAATCATTAAAGACTGAAGTTATAAAATAATGAAAGACATTTGAGTTTCAGATTTCGTACCTTTCAGAAAATTCATACTAATACAAGACCTACTATTCTATTATCTTTCTAAGTTTATAAGAGCAATATTTAAAAATTGTCCTTATTTTTGGGCCTTTGTCCCACTTCTATGTATGGCTTCGTCCAGATTTCTTGCTCTGAGGTTGAGAGGTATGACAAATGTGTCAGGGCCATCGCAGTCAGCCAGAGACATTTCAAATTGTGACAAACTTGTTGCACCCCACTCCCCCATGTAGTGACTCTGGATGTGTCCAAGCAAGGCAAGGAGCAGTTATGCAGTGTAAATGTGCAGACTATTCCCCCCTGTCCAAGGTAAACACAAGTACTACAGTGGCTTTTCATCTGTCATTGATTTTGCAGAATGTTCTGGTTTCTGTCATTTTTATACTGTTGATATATGCTTATTATTATTCAGAAAGTGCCTTTTGCTCTATGTTTAAGTAGCAGTGCTTTAATGACCATCAGGTAAGCTTGTCTGATATTGTAAGATGCAAGTAAGTTTTAATAAGCAGTATTGCCAACATCAAAAGCCTTTCTGTTGTTGCCATGCAGAGAATACTTACATAACTAGATAATGTATAAGCCTTGGGTACTGAAATGCATATTACAGTATTTGTAATAAAGGCCAGGATTAGATTATGTTAAGCTCATTACAGGCTTTACCTGCAAACTAAACAGAATGCCAATCTATCATGTGTGGTCCATATCCTGTACAGTAATCCTTTAAGCAATGTATCTTGAACTTGTTTCTTGTTTGCTTTTCATTTTTTACTTTGATCATGTTTTCCCCATGAAACAAATAGATAGTTGTCAGACAGCAGGTCTTTTTTAGATAAGAAACATTTTTACAAATGAGGGTATCACAGAGATTGCTGCTTTCAGCATGTTACTTGGTACTTTAATAAAGATGAATATAAATTATAATTAGAACTGCAGTGCAAGGAAAAGCGGTTTGAGCTGAGTGCTGCTTGTTTTTCTTATACTTGATTTTGACTGGCATTCTAGTAATGTATTTAAAAAGTAATTTATTTTTTCATGCCTCACATCCTTTTTGTTTCCATCTAGATATTAAGTAAGCTGTCATGCAGCCAATGGATTGATTTTGTTTTTCTTCTACACTTCATTTTGTCTTGATTGGACTCCTATAATGATGGTTTGGCACCCAGGGCAGCGTATTTAATTAAAGTTTTTGTGGTTTTGAGCATAGCTCCTCCCCTTTCTAGTTGGTCACACCCATTCCCATTGACCCCACCCATTCAGCTGTCTCCTGCAGCCCCCCTTTGATTTGAAGTCACCAGCCGCCACTGAGAAACAGGAAGATCACGAGACATCAGAAGAAGAAATATGGACATGAGAAAGAAAGAGAGATTTAATGTGGTGTAATATGTATGCAAAGGAGAAAGCAAAGCTAATAAATAGAAAAGAGCAGCACCAAACATATTTGAAGAGAAATATAGGCAAAGGAATCCAGTTTTGGAAAACTTTACAATACAAAAAAATAAGAAGACAAAGAGGAAAAGTAGAAAAGAAGATTAGTAATGGAGAAGTTAAATAAATAGAAATTGAGGTTATGGAGTACCTGTGAAGTGAAGGATTCAGTGTATAAAATCTAATTCAGAAAGCACCACAGCAGGATAGAACAATGGAGATTCAAATTAATGCAAGACCAGTGGAATGGGAAGCAAATGGTCAGTTGCCATATGAAGATATTTTGGAGCCTTCCACAGGAAACCAGTATAAACATTTACTTGAAGCTGGACAACAAGAGAAGGAACAGGAAACTGTGTCAACTCTGATGCAGTCAATGTTGAGGAGTGATAGGCCAGTGAGTTTTCATATGACAGAGCAACGGATGACACAGGATGAAATTGAAGAGAATGTGCCACAGGAAGATGCTGTAGAACTTACTATAGAATGCTTGCAGGAAATGGAAAACCAAAAATGTACCCTCAGTTTAGAAGAAAATGAGCTAAGAGAAGAGTTGCTTGATTTAATAGCGACAGATAGACATATTAAGATCAATGAAAGAAATAGACTGCAGAAGATCGATAAAATTCAAAATGTCAGAACTTTGATAAAACAAATGAATACAGTTATTAGGACTGTCCACAGAGATCCATGCAATATAACAGAAGTAAACAGGATATATTACTGTGCAGCTAAATTAATAACAGATAAAATTCTACCACAAGAACTCAGGGCAATAAGGGAAAGAAGGGGGGAAATCAAATACCATCATGGAAGCATTGAACAGAGAAAACTATAAAGCAATTAAGACAAGAAGTGTCACTGTTAGAAGAGTATAGAAGAGGGAACAGATTAACAAAAATACTCTGAAAGATAGAGTGATAAAAGCAATGCCCGGTATTATAATGGATCAGGATTTATCATGCACTATCGCAAATAATAAACTAAAAATATCGGCACAAGCAGAAAAACTTAGAAGATACATAGATAAATATAAAAGAAAAGTACAAAATAAGCAATTAATTGATGACCCAAAAAAAGTTTATAGAGAATTGGGAAATAAGGTAAAAGGAATTGAAAGACTACCAAAAAAAGAAGAAATAGATACATTTTGGAGAAGTATTTATGATGATCCTGTGGAACATAACAAAGATCCTAAATGGATAGAAGAAGTAAAAGAAAGAATAAGGGGTTCAAGGGCACAGGATTTGAAATGGGATAAAGTAACAGCAAGAGAGATTGAAACAAAGTTAAGAAAAGCCTCTAATTGGAAAATCCCAGGCCCAGATGCAGTACCTAACTTCTGGTTAAAAGTATTAACATCTTTGCACAAAGATTTAGTCATGAGTAAGAAGTATTTATAAGCACACCTTTAACAGACACCAACCTAGCAAGCAACAGGAAAAACAATGTTCCTACTTAATAGTGAACCTGCATGCTACCCTAAAAATTATAGACCAATAAATTGCCTTCCGAAGACATAAATTGTACACTGGAATTGATGCCGACAGAGTTTATATTCATTTAGAAGAATAGTCAATTATGGCAATAGAGCAAAAGAGCAACAAAAGAAAGTCATATGGAACAAAGGATCATTTTTGTTAAATAAAGTCATAGTGGAGAACTGTAAAAGGAAAATAATCTAAGTATGGCATGGATTGACTACAAAAAAAAATTTGACAGTATCCCACATTCATGAATAATAGAGTGCTTAAAATGTATAAGATATACCCTTCACTAATAAATTACATCACAGTGACCATGAAACAGTGGCAAACCACTTTGCAGTTAAGCCATGATAAAGGATAAATTACTATTCCAGGGATAAAAATCCAAAGGGGGATATTCCAGGGTGACTCTTTGTCACTGTTGCTCTTTTTACTTGCCCTTAACCCATGTCTGCTTAACAGATTAGGCCATGGCTATAATTTGGCTTCCAGACAGAAAGCAACAAAGTGTAAAAACTTCTCATCTTCTCGTTGTTGATGATTTAAAACTGTATAGCTCATCAGATGAGGAACTGAAAGCACAACTGCAAGTAGTCAAAACTTTTTCAGATGATATAAGAATGTCATTTGATCTTGATAAATGTGTAAAAGCAACCTTTAAAGCAAGAAAGCTGCAGCACCAATAAAACATCAGTTTGGGACAATAATGTGTGTAAAGGAACTTGAGCAAGAAGGAGTGTATAAATATTTGGGAAATAATGAAGGATCAACAATACAACATGAATAAATGTGAATAAAACTTAGTAAGGAATATTTTAGAAGATTTAAATTAATAATGTGTTGACATCTAGGAACAAAATTCAAGCTATAAACCAGTTTTCTCTTCCTATCTTAACTTACAGTTTTGGAGTGACTGACCAGCCCCAAAAGGTGTTGGATAGATTAGACAGGAAAATAAGAAGGCTGCTTCATGCTCATCAAATGATTTATAAAAATCAGTGCATACCAAGATGATATATTCCCTGTTCCGAAGGAGGTATGGGCCTCCTTGAAATGAATTACATGTATAGATCTGCAATCATGGGACTGCATACAAATCTGTTGACCTCACAAGACCCAAACATAATGAAAGTTTTGAAACATGAGGAAAATAAATCTAAGATAACTTTCCTTCTTAGTCTAGCAGAAGCATATTGGCGTCAAGCGGGAATGGAAATTAAACCAGAAGTAGATAAAAATCAGGGAGCAAATGAATGTACCAAAAAACAAAAGAAAGAATATAAGGTAAAGGATTAGATGAGAAGGCAAGAAATGTGGAAAATAGATAAATATAGCTGCAAGGATAGGAAACTCTTGGAACAACCATATGTTGATCAGGATTGAATGCAGAAATGGTTAAGGAGTGGTAAATTTAAAGCAAAAGATGAAAGGTTAGTATTGGTGGCCCAAGATAGTGGATTATGTACACATTGGTTTATAAAGTCCATTGAACATGTGGAAGAAACGGAACTGGAAATAATCACACACCTTGTAGATGGTTGTGATATACAAATGGCAGATGGATTGTATACTAAAAGGCATAATAATGTGGCAAGACTGTTTCACTGGGGATTGTGCAGACATTATGGTACTGAAGTGACTGAAAAACATTGGAAACATGAGTCACAAAGCATCATAGAAAATTATGAAGTTTATATCACGTGGGATCACCCACTACCAACAGTTCAAAAAATAGATGCAAGAAAACCAGACATGAAAAGAAGAAAAAAATCAGCATTGATTACTGAAATTGCTACAACCAGTGACTACAGTGTCTTACGTACAGACAGACACAAAGTCATAAAATACCAGGATTTGTAGGTAGAAATGAGGGCAATGTAAAAGAAGGATACCCAGATAGTTCCAGTAGTAGTAGTAGTAGTGGTAGTAGGGGCAACAGGTCTTATAAACAAGAACTTACAATCATATTTGGATATGTTACCAATACATGTAACTCCATACGAATTGCAGAAGGAGTCATTACTGGGCACATTATGGGTGCTGTGAAGAGCACTTTTGGCTAACATCAAAGATTGAAACAATATTAATTTCATGAACTTTATTTGTACTTTAACTTAGGAATGGGGTCCATTCCTGTCATGTTATTAGAAACCAAAAAGACTTGGAGAAATTAAAAGGAGAGAAACTACATTATATTCATAATGTAGCAGAAAATATACTAAAAACTAAGCCAACATAGGAATACAAAAAGGAGATTCTGCTGGTAGGGATTATTGCAATTAGGGGTACAGAGACTAAGAAAGAGGTGACTGCTTTTTAATGGAGGAAGTTGCAAAGGAACCAAGGTATTGAGAACAAATAATGAGAGGGGGAATAGAATGTGAAGAGGCCAAGAAGATATTTGGACTGCAGGCTAGAGATTGCCATCCCAATCAGGGATTGATATCAGAGTATAGGCAAAGAGAAAGGGACAGGGAATCCTACATGAAATATCTGCACTGTTTGGGTTTTTAGTTGAATCTGGAACAGAAGCTACTGTTAAAAATGGATAATAGTGTAATGGATAAACCACCATACACACACACACACACACACACACACACACACACACACACACACACACACACACATCTTCCACTTTCTCTTATTCCCTTCTGTTAGCAAATAGTATCAATAACTGATCAATACTGTATGTTTGTTTATTTAAACTATACCACAGTAGCCTACTGATACAAGGTTATCCTGGTTTTCCACCTGAGAAATTAAGACAAGACTTACAGTTTCAGAGCAGTCCTTGGTCAATTGTGATTGTTCTTAACACATACTTGTCTTGCTTTGGCTCATTAGCAGCAGTACAAAGAACTGCCTGCTCACACCCTTGTTCTCACCTCCACTTCCCTGTTTATTACCTTAAGACAATCCCAGAGTTAATAAATATTACCTGTGGCAGGCACCATTTGTAAAACTACAATCCACTCTGCTACAGGCCCCATGAAGGCTCAGTGTCTCTCCAGGAAGTGTTTTACAACTGTAAATGCCTATTTATGTTGAATTGTATTAGACATTTTACAACTGTATATGTTTATGTTGAATTTCAAGCCTGTACTCCAATCTGCTTACTTACACTATCAGACTATTTACCCCACTCATAGGACCAAAAACTGGGACTGGGTTAACCTCGCTCTGCTTCGCCCTCACTACGCTCAGGCTCACTTCGCTCCCCTCCCTGCCCCCTTATCCCACCCGCCCCCACTGTGTCTACATTTATAGCCACTAGGCCACACCCCTACTTCCTCTCCAACCTACACAACTTCCTCTCCAATTTCCTCCCCCCCACCACTTTACTGTTTAACCACTACTATTCCTCTGAAGCACATTGACCCCACCCATTGATGACATAAACCATGTCTATAAATAATTATAAACTCCTTCCTCTTATCTTACCACTCTTAATTCTGCCATACTTTCTTACTAGCTATGAAAATCTCACATTCGTAGGTTTCTCTTATCCAAAATGCCAAACCAAGACCCCCCTACCTCCACTGATCTGGAACTTGCCCACTACTACACTACCCCAAAAATTATAAATTCCAACCACTTGCTTCTAAAAAAAAACACTACAATCAACACCAAAATCCAAATATGAACTAAAACTACTATTCAAAGTTATTAGACTACTAGCATATCTAAGAAAAAACATAACCAAAGATGGGGACATCCATCCTAATCCAGGCCCAACCTTAACTCAAAATCCTACCAGCCCACCACTCTCCCACCGACTGGTCAACTCCCTCCTAATATGCCACTTAAACATTAGAAGCCTAAACAATAAGATACATAGCCTGCATGCTGTACTAGCCACATACTTCCCCAACATAATGTGTCTATCTGAAACATGGCTCCGGCCATCAACCAAAGACAATGAGATCCTGCCTCCTGGTTACAATATACTTAGGGCAGATAAAGTAAAGAAAAGAGGAGGTGGAATAGCCGTCTTATATAATAGCGCACTTAACATCATAACTAACCCTATTCAACCACCCCAGGTCTCTAACGCTGAAATACTAGCTCTAAAAATTCTACTAAATAATCATAAGGGCATTAACCTAATTGTCACCTATATTCCCCCTGGGAACAATGTGGAAACACTAGAGGTCATTCTACATTGGATAGCCAACAACTACCCTCAAGAAACCATTGTCCTGTTAATATTGACTGGAACCAATGCACAGCACAGTCCAACCCCATCCCTGTTAACCTACAACGATTCTCTCAGATAATATCATCTACCACACGTACAGGTAACAATAACCAAAAAGAGAGTATACTAGACTGGATACTCACCAACAGTCATCCCCAGAACTATATGTCTGGAACTCTCCCTAATGATCTTAGTGATCACCTGCTCACATACATCATGAAAGACAAAATTAATTGTACAAGCTTACCTATTTATAGGTCTATCAGATCCAAGAAAAACTTTGACCCAACTAAATTTCAACTTGAACTCAAATCATGTAACTGGACAAAACTAAAGTTCCTTCCCCTTGATGAGGCAGTGTCATCATTTAACAATTCATTCCTTACTATACTTGACTCACATGCCCCTAAACGCTCAATAAGAATTAAAACTCAACTAGCACCCTGGCTAACAACAGACACCAAAACCAAAATAACAACTAGAGACAAAGCGTGGGATAAATGGCGACTACCAAACTACCCCTAGATCGTATCAAATTCCAACAACTTAGAAATGAGACTAAAAAGCCATCATACTAGATAAGAAAAATTACTTCTACAATCTGCAACATAAACATCAGAATAACCCTCAAAAGTACTGGGCAGGCATAAATAAACTTCTCCAACCAGGCAAATCCACTACTCCGACCCCAGGAACATTATCTGACAAGAGCCAAGAAGATATAGCCAATTCATTCAATACTTTCTTCACAGAAACCATCCAGTCATTAGCTAACCAACTTTCTCCTCCCCACACTTCTATAAACACTATACCCGACTCACCACTCTCTTTTAACTTCCAGCCAGTGTCCACATCCTTTATCAGATCCCTTTTGAAAAAAACTGAAGCCAACCACCCTTTCAGCCGATCTTCTGCCGGCTGAATACCTGAAAATTGCTGCAGATGTCGTAGCCTACCCTATCTCAATCCTAATTAACAGAACCATAACTGAGGCCTCAATCCCCTCAATTTGGAAAATATCCTATGTTATTCCACTCCACAAAGGAGGTTCATCCACAGAACTATCCAACTATAGACCTATAGCCATACTATCACCACTTGCCAAAATTATGGAAAAGTGCATGCACAACCAACTGATGCTCTATCTAACCCAAAATAAACTACTCACAGACTCTCAACATGGATTCAGACCCCATCATAGTACAACCACTGCCCTCCTCTCTTTTACTGAAAACATTAATCTTAACCGGAATAATAAAAAAATATCCTCCGCTCTCTTCCTGGACCTATCGAAAGCTTTCGATATGGTAAACCATCAGTTACTTCTATATACTTTAAAAACCCTGTATCTAGATACTCCAGCCCTTGACTAGTTTCAAGCTTACCTCACTGGGAGACAACAAGCAGTAATGTGGCAAAACAAGCTCTCCTGCCTACTACCAAATACCATAGGAGTTCCTCAAGGTTCCATATTAGGACCTCTCCTCTTTTCAGTCTTCATAAACGACATCCAAACAGTCATCCCTGAAGCCACCTGCATTCAATATACAGATGACTCGACTATAATATGTTCCAATGCCCCATGAAGGCTCAGTGTCTCTCCAGTAAGTGTTTTACAACTGTAAATGCCTATTTATGTTGAATTGTATTAGACATTTTACAACTGTATATGTTTATGTTGAATTTCAAGCCTGTACTCCAATCTGCTTACTTACACTATCAGACTATTTACCCCACTCATAGGACCAAAAACTGGGACTGGGTTAGCCTCGCTCCGCTTCGCTCCCCTCCCTGCCCCCTTATCCCACCCGCCCCCACTGTGTCTACATTTATAGCCACTAGGCCACACCCCTACTTCCTCTCCAACCTACACAACTTCCTCTCCAATTTCCTCCCCCCCACCACTTTACTGTTTAACCACTACTATTCCTCTGAAGCACATTGACCCCACCCATTGATGACATAAACCATGTCTATAAATAATTATAAACTCCTTCCTCTTATCTTACCACTCTTAATTCTGCCATACTTTCTTACTAGCTATGAAAATCTCACATTCGTAGGTTTCTCTTATCCAAAATGCCAAACCAAGACCCCCCTACCTCCACTGACTGCGGAACTTGCCCACTACTACACTACCCCAAAAATTATAAATTCCAACCACTTGCTTCTAAAAAAACCACTACAATCAACACCAAAATCCAAATATGAACTAAAACTACTATTCAAAGTTATTAGACTACTAGCATATCTAAGAAAAAACATAACCAAAGATGGGGACATCCATCCTAATCCAGGCCCAACCTTAACTCAAAATCCTACCAGCCCACCACTCTCCCACCGACTGGTCAACTCCCTCCTAATATGCCACTTAAACATTAGAAGCCTAAACAATAAGATACATAGCCTGCATGCTGTACTAGCCACATACTTCCCCAACATAATGTGTCTATCTGAAACATGGCTCCGGCCATCAACCAAAGACAATGAGATCCTGCCTCCTGGTTACAATATACTTAGGGCAGATAGAGTAAAGAAAAGAGGAGGTGGAATAGCCGTCTTATATAATAGCGCACTTAACATCATAACTAACCCTATACAACCACCCCAGGTCTCTAACGCTGAAATACTAGCTCTAAAAATTCTACTAAATAATCATAAGGGCATTAACCTAATTGTCACCTATATTCCCCCTGGGAACAATGTGGAAACACTAGAGGTCATTCTACATTGGATAGCCAACAACTACCCTCAAGAAACCATTGTCCTGTTAATATTGACTGGAACCAATGCACAGCACAGTCCAACCCCATCCCTGTTAACCTACATGGATTCTCTCAGATAATATCATCTACCACACGTACAGGTAACAATAGCCAAAAAGAGAGTATACTAGACTGGATACTCACCAACAGTCATCCCCAGAACTATATGTCTGGAACTCTCCCTAATGATCTTAGTGATCACCTGCTCACATACATCATGAAAGACAAAATTAATTGTACAAGCTTACCTATTTATAGGTCTATCAGATCCAAGAAAAACTTTGACCCAACTAAATTTCAACTTGAACTCAAATCATGTAACTGGACAAAACTAAAGTTCCTTCCCTTGATGAGGCAGTGTCATCATTTAACAATTCATTCCTTACTATACTTGACTCACATGCCCCTAAACGCTCAATAAGAATTAAAACTCAACTAGCACCCTGGCTAACAACAGACACCAAAACCAAAATAACAACTAGAGACAAAGCGTGGGATAAATGGCGCACTACCAAACTACCCCTAGATCGTATCAAATTCCAACAACTTAGAAATGAGACTAAAAAAGCCATCATACTAGATAAGAAAAATTACTTCTACAATCTGCAAAATAAACATCAGAATAACCCTCAAAAGTACTGGGCAGGCATAAATAAACTTCTCCAACCAGGCAAATCCACTACTCCGACCCCAGGAACATTATCTGACAAGAGCCAAGAAGATATAACCAATTCATTCAATACTTTCTTCACAGAAACCATCCAGTCATTAGCTAACCAACTTTCTCCTCCCCACACTTCTATAAACACTATACCCGACTCACCACTCTCTTTTAACTTCCAGCCAGTGTCCACATCCTTTATCAGATCCCTTTTGAAAAAACTGAAGCCAACCACCCTTTCAGCCGATCTTCTGCCGGCTGAATACCTGCAAATTGCTGCAGATGTCGTAGCCTACCCTATCTCAATCCTAATTAACAGAACCATAACTGAGGCCTCAATCCCCTCAATTTGGAAAATATCCTATGTTATTCCACTCCACAAAGGAGGTTCATCCACAGAACTATCCAACTATAGACCTATAGCCATACTATCACCACTTGCCACAATTATGGAAAAGTGCATGCACAACCAACTGATGCTCTATCTAACCCAAAATAAACTACTCACAGACTCTCAACATGGATTCAGACCCATCATAGTACAACCACTGCCCTTCTCTCTTTTACTGAAAACATTAATCTTAACCGGAATAATAAAAAAATATCCTCCGCTCTCTTCCTGGACCTATCGAAAGCTTTCGATATGGTAAACCATCAGTTACTTCTATATACTTTAAAAACCCTGTATCTAGATACTCCAGCCCTTGACTGGTTTCAAGCTTACCTCACTGGGAGACAACAAGCAGTAATGTGGCAAAACAAGCTCTCCTGCCTACTACCAAATACCATAGGAGTTCCTCAAGGTTCCATATTAGGACCTCTCCTCTTTTCAGTCTTCATAAACGACATCCAAACAGTCATCCCTGAAGCCACCTGCATTCAATATACAGATGACTCGACTATAATATGTTCCAATGCCTCTCTTGCAAATCTACTAACTACCACCCAACATAGCTTCACCAAAGTCGAAAACTGGCTTGCCAACCATCTCCTGATCTTAAATCCAAACAAAACCAAGTTACTTCTCTTCTACCCAACCAATAGATCTCCGGCTGAAAACTTCACTATAAAATCCAATAATGGGACCATCATCTCCCCAGACACCTATGCAAAGCTATTAGGAGTATACATTGACAATAAACTCAGATTTGATATACATATCAACCAAGCAATTAAGTCAGTCAACAAGAAACTTGGGACCCTATATAGAATTAAAGCCTTCCTTACCCCGAATGCCAGGGCAGCCACAGCCCATTCACACCTTCTCTCTACCCTACTATATGCTTCTCCTGTCCTCACTCACCTTAACAAATCTGATCTGGCCAAGCTCTCATCCTGCTATAATCACATTGCCAGGTTCGTTACAGGCCTACCCTACAGAACACACCACTGTACTAACCTGAAAAAGCTTGGATGGATAGAATTCCCACACCTTCTTCACCAGTCCCAACTCATAGAGGCCTTCAGAATCCTTAAACAACCTGAGAATACCCCAGCACTAAAAAACTTAATGACTCCCTACTCCAATCTAAGCTGCCTTCGCTCAGCAAACAGACTCCTTGTCCAAACAACTAAATCTCTCAACCTAGGTGGTGACGCTATTTGCCAACACCACTGGTAAAATATGGAACTCTCTCCCAAATAACATCACGCTTGCAACTTCTCTAAGTCAATTCAAAAATAGTCTAAAACTCCACTTCAAGTCACACTGGCTATGTCCTTGCTCAAACCCAGACTAGCTCTGTGCCATTAATTAAAACATAAACAACTAGCTAAGATGATAAGTACTTTGTATACTGTGATAAAGAAATATGTATCCTGTCTAACTCTATGTCATTATACTGCCTACCGTCCTTGCTAATATGTTATTAATGTTACATTTGTAGTAATCTCAGAAATAGTAATGGCAGTCTTGTACTTGTATGTAAATAGCCTATGTTTTTGTTAAGTTCTTTCAGCTCATTTACTGTACCTAATTATCAATGTAACTCTGTTGGAGCTTTTCTCCCCGGGCCTCCACTGAAAAAGGACATGTATCCAGTCGGACCATCCCGGTTAACAAATGTAAAATAAATAAATAAAATAAATAATTAGTAGGGCATATAAAATATTACAAGACAACTATAGGAATCAATCAGAGGAGATCAGAAAAGATTGGAAAGTGAGATTAGATAAGCAACTCACAAAGTAACAATGGCAGAATATATCTATGGCTCCCAAATATGCAGCATAATCTAGAATATTTAGGATTTTTATCTGGAAGTGTTTGCATAGATACTTTTTTATCCCAAGCAGACTCCAAATAATTTTTCCTCAGGTAGATGGCAAATGGTGGAGGTATAATGGGGAAGAAAGATATACCTGGGAGCATATGTTCTCAGAGTGTAATGCACTGGCAGACTTTAAAAATTCCTTACAGGGTACTCTGTCAGGAATACTGGGTGAACAAATTAGTATAACTAAGGATATAATTTTTCTTTTAGCTGGGATACAGGATCTGCATTGTTTAGACATAGTTAAGTTTAACGCTGGTGGCTGCCAAAACAGCAATGACTAGAAAATGAAAATCAAAGGCTAAACTAACCACTCTTTAAGTAGTGATATGGCAACAGAGATAAAAGAACAGAAGGTGGGATCTTTTGAAAAGTGTAGGAATAAACAACTTAGAAAATATGGACATTGTAGGAGAAATATATGCAGAAAAATGTTTTGGCGAAGGAATGAGATTTAAGAAAAGGCAGGAACTGAACAATTTATGTAACACTGGTTTGGTTATATTGTATAGAACAATATATGTGATCCACAATGTTTGTAAATGTGAACTTGTTAATATAGTTTGAGTACTTTTATATAAATGTAAGTTTGCCTATATCACAAGTCATAATTCAATAAAGGTGCTAAAAAGTATGCAATAAACCTAAACTGCCTGTTGTTCCACATTTTATGCAATAAACCTAAACTGCCTTTTGTTCCACATTTTATGCAAGAAACCTAAACTGCCTGTTGTTCCACATTTTATGCAATAAACCTAAACTGCCTTTTGTTCCACATTTTGCTTCAATATTACATAGTATTATTTTATGGTTGTTTCATTGTTTTCCCATGTTTTCCTTTTTCAGTGTGCAACACTTCGCTTCAGATTCTGCAAAGTTCTGCTAGAAAGAGTAATGGTTTCCCCGGATTCCGTACAGAAAAAGCAGCCAAGGCCCATATGGCAGTCTAGAATTAGTTAATATAAGTATTAAGGAAATAATGTGAGTGTCCCTTAAGAACGTAAAGTTCTAGGACTGATTTAAAGAAAAAGATCTAATTACATATGTGAACTCTGACTAATTTTCCCCTTTTTTGTATATCTGTAAAAAGACAGCGGTAATTCCCCAAAAAAGTACTTAGTATTTGTGTTTGTTATTGTATATATTTGTCTTCATTCTATGTCCCAAATTAATGTTTCACCATAGTCTAAAGGTAAAAGCAAAGTTTGTGATGGAAATGGTTCTGTATGTATGAGCATTGATAGAATACATTTATACATTTTTCCAGTAAGAAGACCGATCTCTAAAATGGGATAGACTTTAGATGAATTGATCAAAATAAGTATACATGTATTAATGATTATTTCTATCACATGATATCTTTTTGCCTGATACAAAATCATTATTTTGTGTGTCCAATATGTAAGTATGTATAGAGTAGTAATATATACTAGAGGGCTGCAAAAATGTTTCAGAATATTCTGTTCATCAGCTTTGCATGAGACATAAGTTTCCAAAGCAACACATTCCAGTAACAGGCATGGATAAGGCACTCTGTTCAGCAATAATACCTCTCACTGTGGGGTTTAAATAATCTCCAGAACCTTCCATCTGTGAACTTTCTATTCCTTGTATTTCATCGCAAATGTCCAATACTTTCAGAGAATTTCATAAATTCCATTGAACTGAACTTGTTTATTAGATTTTAATTCAGTTTCTCAAACATTCTGTGCACAAATACTCTATGACTGATATCTCTTTGGTAATAAAAAAATAAGAAGGCAGAAGCACCAAGACAAGTCACATGACCATTCATTGCATACAGACAACTATAGTGCAGAGGTACACATCTGTTATGGGAGAACTGCCCACCAGCTCCTTCCGCCTATCCCCTCCTCCCAACCAACCCTGCTGAAGCCCATTCCCATATCTTACTAAAATGTTGCCTATACAAATAGGATCGGCTGAAAAAAAAATCATCTGAACATTGTTCTGTCTCAATGAAGTAGTTATTGTCTCAGCATGTCTGAATACTTTTGTATTTAAACATTCTGTTCCTTGGCTTTTCTATGGGATAATAGGAACAGAAGTGCATAGAAGGCTAAACTGACTAGACATATTCTAAAATAAATGCAGTTTTAGTTTTCAGTTTAATTTTCAGGACTTTCTCTTTTGAAACAATTCATCTTTTCTACTTAACTAAAAGAAGGGAACACGAGCACAAAACCAGAAACTAAAAGCCATGAGCGTAAATACTGTACTGCTCTCTATGGCATTATGGTATGCAAAACTTTTGGAATATTCCATTCATGGACATTAAACAATGCTTCTTAGTGTTACATAGTCAACCATGATGAACACAAGAATACAAAGCTTCTAATTATAGTACAAACCTAAATGCATGAAGAACTGTATGTTTAACATTTTTGAAGAGCTATTTCAATTTGCCCATAACTACACTCTTTTGAATTTAACAATACTTCAGAGACAGATTCAAGGCATGGCTGCTGGGCAGCTTTACTCCCTCTTATACTGAAACATCTTTATGGCTCATTTTTATGAAAACAAGTATTCATGAATTAACAATCTATTTAGGTCACATGTATTTCAGTATTACTGTTCTACTGATGATGTGTGTTATGTACTAAATGGCACTGGGTAAGTCTGGATTTTATGCAGCACAGTCAAGCTTAGTCTTCTAGTACTAACAGGTATACACATACATTTTTTAAGAAAGACATGGGCTCCTACAATGTTCTTTATGAGGAAGGTATTATGTTCTTATTTCTGATGCAAGCTATCCTGAAATTTTTGAGACTGTAACATAATCTTGGTATGTTAGACTATTTAAAACATTGATTTTTCTATGAAATGTTAAGGCAAATGTCATATCAAGATGCGTCAGAGAGAGAGAGAGAGAGAGAGAGAGAGAGATTAAGTTAGTTATAGACAAGAAGCTTAATTTAAATTATGTTTAAGGAATACATAAAATAAACACAGCTTTTTAAACAAAGTCTGTGTTGTCAAACAACGTTTTCCCAACAAGTCATGATAAATACTGATTTCTGCATTAAATTGAATGCCACCTTATAAGTGATAAAGTCACTGATGTGTAATGCAAATGGATTTTAATTTAGAGTGAAGTGAAAGAACGTTTCCATTTTTTTTTTCAGAAGGCCTGTGAGCAAAAGGAGCTTGTAGTAAGTATCATCCTTTTCAGCAGTGTATCATTCCAATGACATTATTCTTTTCTTAGACTGCAGTATTTGCAGGAAAAAAAATAACAAATAAAGCTAAGTCGATGTATCTATGCATTTTTTTCTAAACTACTTGCTCTCGAAATAGTCAGGGTTTTCAGCAAATGAGAATGTCAGACCAGACTTCCCTTTTCCCAGTGTCAGTCCCAAGCTCATCATGTGGCACCCTATGCATTCCCAGGAAAGCTGAGAAATATGATCCCTTCAGCATGTCCTGGGTCTGCAGTGATATCACCTGCCAGTGGAATGTGCCTTGTACACACCTGCTGCAGGAGATGCCCAAGGAGCATCCTTAACAGGTGGTCACAGTACCTCTGCTGGCACTTCTTGACTTACAGGAATCAGAACTCTGCTTACTCAGAGATGCTCCCGGTGTTTTCAGTCATGGATATTGAACCTCACTGCCTTGTCAGGGAACCTTGTTTCTACTGCCTTTATCTGCAGTGTCATCCTTTGGATCACTACCCTAATCCTGTGACATAGACAATGAATGTAACATAGAGTGGTCAGTTAATTAACAGCTTTGTTCTATGTACTTCATTACTATCTGGTAGAGTAGCTACAGCAGTTCTAACAGTGTCCACACCTTGATAAGTCTCCCAGTCCTCTTTCCCTCACTCATGAACAGCACCCCAGCATATTTTAACTCTTTTACTTGATATAGGTTCTGCTCCAAAATCTACAGAGAACAGTCCTTCCTTTTTCCAGGGGAAAAGCATGACACCTGATATGTATATGTCTAGTTTCATCATAGCCACTTGATATTACTCTGTAGCACACTTCTACAGTGCACACCTGAGATTGCAGCTACATGTAACCAGGGGGACAGCATCATCTGCAAACAGCAGTCAATACAGTCCTCATATCTACAAAGAGAATACTCACAAAACAGCTGATGTACCTGCTATCCTGTCCACAAAATGCATACCTCTCAATTGCTATGATTTTGCATAGCATTATGAATTTTGCCCTAAGATTTGTTTGCTCCTACAAGATTAAGTAACGTTCTTCATAAAATTAAACCTATTTAAGATAATATACATTACTGAATAACTGAACTAAGCCTATACAAAGATTCAGTCACATTAATTATATCAATTATCTGAAAATCTTTCATGAAATATAACAAAGTGCCCCTCTTTCTGACCATTTGCTGTGATTTTTAAAGGCTAACACTGATTTTTAATGCTTAAAGGATGAGAGGTAAAAAATCAGGACTAGGGGAAAAGACAAGATGCACTCTTTGTAAAGTTTTATTTCCAGACTGAAGGTCAGCATCTACAGAAGGGTATATATTGAAAGCTCGAAAGCCCTAGTAACCGAATACATAAACTCCGACACATATTCCACGAACCGCGAATACACTGAACGCCCTAAACCGCAAAATTCATAAGTTCGAACCATGATAGTTGTCCCACCCCACCACCCGCTACATACTACCTACCCAAACAAACTAAATAAACACATACATACACTAACCAAAACCCTACTTCTAACCCTAAACTAAACCCTACTTCTAACCCTACACTAAATCTTGCATATACCACCATCTATGCACTTACCTTAACCCGCACCTTAACCCTAAGGTCCGTAACTATCGCACACTTACCTTAACAAGCTATACCCAACCAAAATAAATAATCCACACACATACACATAACAAAACCCTACATCTAACCCTACACTAAATCTCACATACACTACCATCTATGCACTTACCTTAACCCACACCCTAACCCTAAGGTCTGTAACTATCGCACACTTACCTTACAGAGCTATACCACGGAAGGGCCAACCATGACGATTCGATGTTTCGGATTTCATGCTCCAGGACGAGCGATGTTTCCGCGGTTCGAAGAAGACATGTCAGCGTTTACGTATTCGGGTAAGTGTGTCTTCGAGGATATAATAGGGAACCCCTACAGAATGCTATGTGTTGATGTGGAAAGAAATTCTCTTTCTCATTTGTAAAACAATACCAGTTTTGCTGTTGATTTTACATACTAATCAAAAAACTGAAAAAATGTACAAATACTTTGTGTGTTAATATATATGTGTCTCGTCCACATGAATCTGCCTCAGCACAACAAAATTCAGCCTTATCACTTCACTCTTCCTGCTTCATTTATTATTTCCTTACTAACATTTAATGACCAGATTAGTAGACTAATCCTACTAGACCCATTTTAGCAACAGTACAGAAAAACAGCAATAACAGTAACTCACACAACAATAACCATAGAACAAAATATAAGAATATAGTATTCCAAAATTCAGTTCAGTTCAACAGTAAACAGTAAAACAGGCTATTCAAATCTTAGTATGACTTTTCACTTCATTTCACTGTATATGAGTAAAGGTAGCAGCATCAATAAATTCAAATGTATACACAATATATACAATGTAAAGTGTGACATCCCCTCTCTGGGACAGTGGTCAAGGAGCTTGAATCCTCACCACACTGACAGTGGATAGGGATGTCACTTAGAACAAAAATAGATACACAGTTTTTCCAGATGCAGCTCTCTGTATCAAGCACAATTTCTTATAAGAGCACACAGGGAACACACTCAGTCCGGGGTCTGAGTTTCTCTTTCTACCCCCCCCCCTCCAGGTCCCCAGTAAGAGTCTCCACTGGCGCAGCTATAGAGCTGAGTCCTCAGCCGAGTGTCCAGGCCAAGCCTCCAGCACCTTTTCTGTGAAACCAGTGCTTTGTGTCACTGCTCCAGGCAGCTGACACACACACTCTTTTTGAGATTTGATTTTCACACACGCACACACGCACACACGCACACACACACACACACACACACACACACACACACACACACACACACACACACACACACACACACACACACACACACACACACACACACACACACACACACACACACACACACACACACACACACACTCACACAAACACCTGGGAAAGGCTGGCACAGATTTACTAGCTATGCCCCCTTCTGACACTTCAAAGCCAGCTACTTTAAGGCTCTTACAAGGGTACCCAATTATACTGACTGAAATTAAAATTATTTTATACTTGATTTTTATTACATTTGTTAACAGGGTATGTCCGACTGGGCCAGAGACCCATTTTCAGTGGAGACCTGGGGAGAAAAGCTCCACAAAAATACAAAACAACAACATATAAACAAAAGCATAGCAACAGCAATACATTAGTACAAGAATTATTTTACAATATCAAGAAACAGTGCAATACAAGGTCTTGTTAACTAGAAGAAACCAAGGGAGAAAAGCTTGACAGTAGTGCAACGCAACCAAGAAGCAGTAAAAAAAATAGTACAAACAATGTAACTGTACAAAGGCAGTAGCAGTAACAACCAAGTAGCAGAACAAGTAGTTCAATCAGTGAACTGTACAATTACAGTACAGAGTGAACAAACACTACATAGTATCTAAAATAAAGTCTGCAAAAAGATGTTAGGAGGTAGTAGAGAAAAAGGTAAACATAAATAAATAAATAAATAAAAGAGTGGGAAATAACTTAACCTGGGGAGTGGCAGGAGGAGGAGTAAGGTGTTCCTTCAGGAGTGATTTGAACTGGTAATGTGCTCCACTTTTGTTATTAAGTCTGGAAGGGTGTTCCAGAGTTTGGCTATTCTGTGTGAGTAGAGGGAGTCGCCATGCTGGTTGTTGGAGTTGGATACTTTAGTAAGAGTTTATTGGAAGATCTGAGGGATCTACTATTAGCATTAGGTTGAACTAAAGAGGAGATTGCATGGCAGTTGTTGGGATGGTAGATTATTCTGCAGGCTATGGATAGTTGATTGAGAGATAGAAGGTTGGGAAGCTCAAGCCAGTTTAATGTTACAAGAGCAAAGCAATGGTGGGATATGTGTGGGTAATTAGAGGCAAATTTAACAATCTTATGGTAGCATGATTCTAGATTACTGGGATCAGATTTTTGAAGGTTAGTAAATATAAGAGAGCCATAGAGAAGGGTAGATAGAAGGTGTGTGCAAGCAGTTGCTAGCCTGGCGTCTGGAATTAGGAATGATTTAGCCCTGTAAAGGGTATCTAGTTTGATGTGGACTTTTTTGATGGTTTGTCAAATTTGAGGGATTCATCTAAGGTAATACCTAATAGTTTAGTATGATTAGTGGGGGCAATTTTGGTACCATTTGCAGAGATGATAGATAGAGGGAGCTGTGAAGTCGTGGATTTTCTGTTATTGAAAACTATGATTTTGGTTTTGTTAGGATTTAAAATAAATTGATGTTGGGAGAGGAAGGTTTCAATGTCCTGAAAAGGAGACTACATTTTTAGTTGGGGTGAGTGGGCTGAACAGATAAGGGTAGCAGCATCTGCATACTGAACTATAGTGGCATGTTGGGTAGCTGTACTGAGGGTGTTTGTGAATATGATGAAGAGAAGTGGTCTGACAACAGGTACACCCACGGAGATGGGGAGTAGTGGGGAAAGAGTATTTTCCCACATTGTAGCCTGTTGACAGCTGGAAAAACAGCTGTGGAACCAAGTTAGTGAGGATAAACTAAGGCCATAGGTAGATAGTTTATTTAACAGAAGCTGGTGGGCTATAGTGTCAAAGGCTTTAGACAAGTTGGGAAATATGGAAGAGACATGCTGGACTTCATTTATGAGATGGTGGATGGTATTAGTGAAGGTTAGGAGGGCAGTGCTGGTACAGTGCTTAGGTCTGAAACCATGCTGGGAGTTAAAAAGAAGGTTATTGTTAAGAAAGTAGTTTATGAGCTGGTTGTGGATGCATTTTTCAAAAATTTTTGCAAAGGGGGAAAGAATGGCTATGGGACAATAGTTGGCTAGTTCTTTGGAGGGGCCATCTTTGTGGAGAGGTATAATATGAGATATTTTTCCATAAGACTGAGACATATTGTTCTTTAATAGAGTGGTTGATCAGTATTGAAATGGGTTATACAACTGAAGCGGCTGCAAGTTTTAGAAATTCTGTAGGGAGTTTGTCTGCTGCTGTGAAGCATGGTTTGAGTTTGGACAAGAAAGTTTTTATGTACTTAGTTTGTATGGGTAAGAAGTAGAAGGGACTGTGGTTGTTAATGGATATATTAATACAAATCATAGTGATTGACCAATGCAATAAGGCTTTCAGGAGTGGCCACAGAGTCACCAAATAGATATGAGTACTCTCAGAGTTTAAAATATTCTCTAAAGGACCATCCACAATGAAAGGTTTAAATATATTTAATAATAAATAATAGAAGAACATGAAAATAAGGAATATCTCTTTATAATAAACACCAGAGTTTCAGTCACAGGACATACAAAAATAACACAGGTGAATAGAATCACACAGACACAGAAAAACAGTACTTAACTAATATCACTAGATTTTCCTGACTGATCTAAAGAATTACTATTCCCTGGTCACTTACTAGAGCAAGGCAAGGTGAAGTAGGTGAGTGGTCTTCCTTCTTTGTCAGGTTCCAAAAACCAAGTCCTCTGAGACATCAGTCACATTCGGTATTAAAACATAATTTTTGTGATGGATTACAGAATGACATCATGCACAAGTGGTCATCAGACTTCTGGTTCCCATACTACTCCCATTCATAGCAACTGATCCAGAATCTCGCACATATGTGTCAATAATACACACACATGGGGCTTTGCTAAGATCTGTTGCAGCTTCTGGAAGTTATAAAACAATAAAACACTTCCACTCTTCCTACAGGAGCCAATAATCCATTCTCTGGCACAAGCATTTCATCTCTGGTTGCAGTCAGAACTATAAGATACAATATTTATGGCTTAAATTAAGTAATTTAATTTCTTACTATTCTTCAAAGTTTGCTGGACTGAGCTTAACCTCTTCTCTTCCAATATCCTCTGTTATCATATATACATTTCCTCAGTTACAACAGTACAGTCTGATATAAATGTACATTTCTTTTCTGTCCAGCAGGACACACACTGTTGATACATTTTATCACAAGGAACTTTACAAATACATTTTCAACACTCGCATCTGTACAAATCAGTTTGATATACAAATGACATGCAATTCTTTACAAAACTCCAGCTAGCTATACTGGCATATGTTACATATCCACTTCCCTACTTCTCCTGGCATAGCTGGCAATACCTCACACCATCATATACACAATATCAACAAACAATACAAGAATGACTCTTAGAAGCAGTTGCATGCTGGACATGGGATAATGACTGGAGGTTTCACAATTTAAGGTGACAGATGGCACATATGACAGAATGGTGTTATAATAGGTAGTCCTTTGTTTCTGTATGGGATTGCTGATGGCAAATTAGGAAAGTCATTAATTGTCTGTTTTGTATCTATTGATCAGTATTGTGTTTGTGGTATGTTTTGTATTTTATTGCCAAGGTGTTACACATCATTATTGTTGATTGTGTCCTACCATGGTATTGATTATCTTTTCTTATATAGGATCATATAAGATCATAGGAAGTTACTAAGCTATTGGCCCTGAGACCCTTACCAGCCTAGCCAAGAATTTAGCCCATGTTCCAACAAGTCAGCACCTTATGCCACTGTCCAGCAGGGACACAGGTGGAATCCCAGGGGTGTGTTTTCTGTTCCCCATCCAGTTATCTAGGTTGTGCTTAAAAAGGATTAATGAGGTACTCTGCTTTATGTGGAGAGGGAGTCTATTCCACAAAATGAGGAGTCTTTGGGACACAAATTTGTCCCACCAACAAGTCCTATTGATTTCACAGACCAGGTCGAGGTCACGTGTGTGGGTTACTTGAGTGGAGCTTGACTTGCTCATATGCAGCTGTCCCATTGGGGTGGGGTCTGAGATTGCTTTGTATGCCAGACAGAGGTCACCTCTGAGGAGTCTTTAGGAGACTGAGTAGAGGGACAGGGCTTTTAGCCTATCTGTGTAGGGTAGATGTTTGAGGACCTGGATTCTCCAAGTGAAGAGCCTCTGCTGGTCTCTCCAGCTGCTGCATGTGCTTTGTGAGGTACATGCCAAAAGGAGCATTGTACTTAATAATGGGTCTTATAGGGGAAGAATACATGGATGTTATGACCACCTTGTCCCTGGATGAGATACCCTCACTAATGAGGTGGGCCATATAGAAAGCTTTCCGTACAATGGAGGAAATATGGTGGTCAAAAGTCAGTTTGCTATCAGCCTGGGTGCCCAAGTCCCTCATGACTGATTGGGTGCTAAGGACCTAATTATCAATATGATAATTTGTGGGGACATCACTCTCTTCAAAAAGGATGATGATGCATATTTTGGCATTCAGTTTGAGGCCATGTTTCTGGCACCAGTCATTTGTTTGGGTGAGACCCTCAAGGAGGATGTCCATATCACTAGGGGAATTGATGACAGCACCCAGCTTGCAGTCATCTGCAAACTTGGTCAGCCATAGCCCACTAGATTTGGTCTGCTCCTCCAAGCAATATATCCCAAACAGCAGAGTCCTCAAGACCAATCCCTGGGGTATACTGCTTGTTACGGGTCTACTACTTGAGGTAGCTTCCCCTATTTTGACTAGGTGGGTTCTATCAGTGAACCAGTTTGCTACCCATCTGGTAACATATGGATTGATGCCCAGCTGAAAGTTTATCAATTATACCTGAGTGGGGAATAGTATTGAAGGCTTTGGCCAGGTCAAGGTTGGCAGTGTGCACTGTCTTCCCCTCATCTGTGGCCTTGGTGACTGTTTCAAAGAAGTTGACCAAATTTAACAGGCATGAACTCCCCTTGACAAATCCAAACTCTGTGGGATCAAGTGTCTGAAGGTTGCCAACGACCTTGTTAATGAGGTCCATGATAATCTGCCCCATGGCCTTGCAGATCAGGCTAGTTAGGCTGATGGGTCTATAATTTTCTGGACCTGTGGACGCTCCACCTTTGTGTAAATGGATGACAGTGGCTGTCCTCCACTTGGCTGGAACAAAGCCTGTACTCACACTTTGGTTGCATAGGATGCCTAATGGTGCTGCAAGTTCCTGCCTGAGTTCATGTAGGATGCAGCCTGGGATGTTATCGGGTCCCATGAAGGCTGTATTTTTTGCCTTTGAGAGGGCAGTGATTACTTGCTCCCTAGAGATAAGGGGAGGGGGCAGGTACTGGGGATGTCCTGTTTTACTGATAGGGGGACAGAGGGGTGAAGTTTTCACTGAACCTGTCTGTCAGCAGGTTGGCTATATCTACAGCATTTGTGTATGTGGTGTCCTTGACCACCAGTTCTGAGCAGATCTGGGTGCTTCCCTTGAGATTGCAGACATATGTGAAGAAGGCCTTATGATTGTCTTTACTAGATGTGGCCAGTATGGAGTCAAAGTTTTCTTTGGAGGATTTCACTAGTGCTCTTATTTCCTTGTTCAGGCTAAGGAGAGATTGCTTGCAATTAGGCACCTGATCCTTCTTGGTCCTGGACAGCAATTTCTTTCCTTTAATTATAGAGTTTATTTATTGTAGATGTCCACCAGACAGATTTACTCTTCCATGAGGAGGAGGATTTCATCCTGTCTGGTATTCCTGATTCCATGCAGCTATATAAATGCTCATCTAGTACTTTGGTGTATGTTTGGACATATGTGCCAGTTCCTATGGAGGGGGAGGGGCCTGTAAAGCCATTTATACCTTCCCTCAGGAGGTTGTAATCAGCTTTGGAGAAGTTTTTTTTTTGTTTGACCCTAGCTGGAGAAGGGGGTTGGGGTAGAGGGTGACATCGAAAGTGACTGCTTTGTGGTCAGATCTTACCAGGGGTGATGACACTGTAAGGATAGTGCAGTGCCTTCTGAATGTTTTTGTTATTTAACAAGGTCATAGCTGAAAATGTGACTCTGTCTCCAATTAAACTACCTTACATAAACAAACAAATAAATAAATAAACAAATAAACAAATGAATGCAAGGCTAATACTACTATTACAAATAGCAGGGTGTATCCTATAAATAGAGATATAGCAAGAGAGGTTGTTGCTTTAGCCAATATATCCATTTAGCACCTTTTCTCTCATTCCATCTGCCCTCTGCACACAAGTGCAACCCTCCAAGGTAGTAAGGCCAGTCCTGTGAAAATAAACACTCTTTTGAAATATTCTGATATGCTCAAACGAGGTTTGTGGTACCACTCACTCTCAGGAGTGTCATTGACAACCTCAAACTCTGTTGTCAGTTAGTTTAAAATCATTTCAGTATGTGGTTACGAGCAGTGGAGTAATATTTTAGACTTTCTATTTTCTAATTTTCCTTGCCTAATCCAGGTGCAGCCTCTGATTGTTTTTTTTCTAACTTCCCCACCTGCCTAACCCCTAGATACCCCATTTACTGCTTACAGGGGCCTTTCCCTAGATATAACCCTTCTCAAAGCTGACTTCACAACTGTTTGATAAGTCAGCATTGTTATGCTCATTGTTAGCCCCAGGGAGCAAATCAGATAAGAATTTGTGCACCTGGAACTTGAATCCGACATTTATGCAGTGGCCAGTAAATGTGCACAGCTTTTGGGAAGACCAAGTTTAATACAATCAAGGTGCCACTGCTGCCCATTGTTTTTGAAGAGATTACCTGCAGAGCTCCTGGGTTATAATTCCAGAGCAGAATGATGTTATATTGAACATATGCTCACAGCTTGCCTTATGCAATATCAGTTTATTGTCCATGTATCTTTTGAGAAGGGCTAGTTGCCTTTGTGTGAAGAGAGTGATCTGGTCTTTAAATTTAGTATGAAAAAAGCACTCGATATTTTTGCTTATAAAAACACAATGCTAGAAAGCATATTTTATCCAACTCTGCAGTGCCTCTCAGTAAGACATATCTCATGAAAGTTTTCTTTCTGGAGTCATTTTCTTCCATTTTTAAATTTGTTCAAAGAGATTTGATTGTGTTGCAGAAGAAGACTGCACTGAATTTCCATCCCTTTTAAGTGATTATCCATGTGTGTGTGTGTTGTTCTGATATGTGTGACTTTGGATGATTACAAAAGCCAAACTTGATATGTGTTACAACAGAATAAACAAATTTGCCACCAAGGCCAAATTCTCATCCCACCACTGTAACTCACTGAAACAATTAGGCTGGTTGGAACTCCCCCTCTCATTCACCCAGCTAATTACAGCACACAAAATAATCTACAGACCCACAGACTGTCTTGCTCCCTCAACTCTACTTGCCAAATACCAAACCAACAGGCAACTAAGATTTGAAAATCATCTACTTCTAAAAGTAGAAAAGCCCACCTTACCAGCTGGTCAACTGCTCTACTCCTTCACTGTTGTCAAACTATGGAACTCGCTTCCTCCTTCTATAAGAAACACAGGCAGCACCACCACCTTCAAACAAATACAGAAAAATCATCTCAACTCTTCCTGTCTATGTACCTGCTCTATAACCTAGCCTCTTCCTTCTCCTTATATTATAACTAAATTCCTATGCTATTTGCTACTAGTGACTGGTGATACTTTCTCCATATTTATAATTTTTTTTCTTTCCTCACTTGTTGATACTGGTACCATAATGATGAATAATTTATTTCCATTTTTACCACTAAATTCATCTGGCAACCAACTAAATTCCTGCTTTTATGTATATATTCTGTATATGTTACTGTAATCAAACCAACTAAATTCCTGACTTATGTGTATATTCTGTATATATTACTGTAACCACTATGTGTAACACTGTTTCTACTTCTGTATCAATTCATTTTTAATTTTTTTTCTGCATCTCTGTTCTTGTTGGAGCTTTTCTCCCCAGGCCTCCACCAAAAATGGGCTCTTTTAGGCCCAGTAGACTTTCCCAGTAAACAAATTTAATAAATAAATAAATAAATTTTGATTAGCCGCAGATGTAGACTGGCACTGTGACACATCAATTAGCATTGATGCCTCACTTTGCTTGGTTCTCCATTTTGGTCAGCAGTTGGAGCACCTTCTGTGTAGATTCTGCATGTGCTTCTTATGCCTGTGGAGACTTTCACCAGGTACACCAGTTTCCTCTCACATCCCAAAGATGTGCTATAAGAGAACTGTCAAACTCCAAATTGCCAAGTGTTTGTATACTACATGTGCATAAATAGCAGAGATGACCTGCACCTGTCGCCCTTGGGATTCTGGATACTGGCTAAGGCTCTTGCCAATCCTATAGTGCCTTTTTTAGGCAAGGCTCAAATGACAAATTTGCCACCGTAACAGGTACAAGCAAGCAAAATTTGAGGGTAATGCAACTCAATTCTAGAAGTCTAAACCTCAAAATGCATTCACTCCAGGCACTCCTTCAAAATGGAGAACATCGACATCTGTGTAGTGACAGAGACCTGGCTCAAGGCTCCAGAGAGCACCGCTGCATTACCAGGCTATAATTCATACCAAACCTTTCGGCCACCTAACCTGGACCGAAACACTAAAGGCGGAGACGTGTCCATATTCATTAAGGATATCCACACCTCCAGGCTAGTTGCTCAGCATAATGCATCCGAGATTATCCAAGTGCAACTAACTCTGGGCAAGACCGCAATCCAAATTGTAACTTGCTACAGATCCCGCACCATGCCCCAGGATTCCCACTCCTCATTTCTTGATACACTGGAAAATATTAGGGTACAACCGAACACCCTAATAATGGGTGATTTCAACTACCCCACCATTAACTGGGAAAACTACTCATGTACCAACTCTTTTGCTCAACATTTTCTGGAATTCATAAATACCAGTGCCTTGGATCAACTTATCTACACCTCCACTAGGGGCAGCAATATCTTAGACCTGGTCATTACCAACATGGGTGACTGGTGTTCCACACCAGAGGTCAATTCCTCATTGGTAAGATCCGACCACAAGCTAATCACCCTAGACATCTACATCCCACCCCACCCCCCATTAGGGAAAAATGTCATAAAAAAATTTTCCAAAGCTAACTTCACACTTCTTAAGACAGAAGTGGCAAACTTCACGACACCCATGCAGATGGACAATACAGGTACGACTGTTGAATCCTACACAAATGAACGTTATAGGCACTTACACGAGTGCATGGATCGTGCTATCCCTAAAATAACCAAGATGCTATCCTCCAATAAAAGGAAGCCAATCTGGTGGTCCCCTGCCATAAACAAACTCTACAACAGAAGAAAGAAACTGTTGCAAAAAAAGAGTAAAATCCCATGATTGGAGGAACTCCCTGGTCAGCCTCAGTACGAAGCTGAGATCTCTCATAAAATCCTCCAAAGCTATTTATGAAAACAAAATTGCCACTGATTCTAAAGGCAACCACAAAGCATTCTATAGCTATGTCAAGAATATCAATGGCAACACTCAGATCTGTTCTGAGTTACAGCACAATGGCACTAAATATACAGAACCAACTGATCCCAGGCTGCGTTCTACATGAATTACAGAATGAACTGGCACCCCACCTAAGCACCATATTCAATCATAGCCTCACCTCAGGCTTTGTGCCCACTGAATGGTGCACAGCAATGGTTATCCCACTCCACAAAGGGGGAGCCACCATGGACCCCGGGAACTACCACCCCATTAGTCTAATGAGCCTGGTCTGCAAGGCCATGGAACGTATCATCATTGAACTTATAAACAAAGACATTGGTAATCTCCAAACTCTGGACCCCACCCAGTTCGGGTTTGTAAAAGGCAGATCATGTCTCCTAAACCTGATAGACTTCTTTGAAGCAGTCACTAAAGCTGTAGACAAGGGTAAGGTGGTTCACACAGCCTATCTAGATCTCACAAAGGCTTTTGACACCATCCCCCACTCTGGAATTATAGATAAACTCACTAAACTTGGTATAAATCCCTATGCCACAATATGGGTTGCCAACTGGCTCACTGACAGAACCCACACTGTGAAAGTAGCAGACTCCAAATCCAACTTCAGACCAGTGACAAGTGGAGTACCACAGGGTTCAGTCCTGAGTCCTCTCCTGTTTGGCATCCACTTTTCTGAAGTACAGGCTAACACAGAAGGCTTTTGGCTAATGAAGTTCTCAGATGACTGCAAATTAGGAGCCATAATCAAAATTCCTAACAATGTGGACATCCTACAAAAGGGCCTCACTGAGACAGAAGCCTAGTGTCAAAGCCATGGCCTCAAGCTCAATGCCAAAAAGTGCATTGTCATCCCCTTTGGTAAAAACTCTGTACCCATGAGCTACCACAAAGGTGGTAGTCTACATAACACCAAAAGTGTGATAAGAGACCTTGGGACACAGGTGGACATTAGTCTCTCCTTTGATAATCACATCACCACAATAGTCAGGAAATCCTTCTACGTCACACACCTCATCACAAAATGTTTCCTCTAGGAAAAAAGAGGTCATTGTTCCCCCCTACTCATCACTCATTAGACCCATTATAGAGTACAATGTCCCTTTTGGTATGTACCTCACAAGACATCTACAACAACTGGAAAGGCCGCAGAAATACCTCACAAAGAGGATTACCAGCCTCAAACAGATGCCCTCCACAGACCATCTCAAAAAACTCCAGCTTTACTCTGTCACATACCACCTACTCAGAGGCGATCTCTGCCTAACATACAAAGCTATGTCAAACCCAGAGCTGTTGGACATGTTCCACTTAAAGAAATCCCAATCCCTCTGAGCTACACACTCTAGGGACCTAAACCTTGCCACCACAATAAACAGAACATGCTGGAGGGATAGATTCCTGTCCCAGAAACTTCCCATATTCTGGAACAAACTGCCTAGCTATATCAAACTAAGCTCCTCATTAGCACTCTTCAAGAAAAATCTTGATGATTGGATGGGAGATAGGAAATTCACCCCAGGGATCACTTCTGTGGCTCTGCTCGACAGGGGCACAAGAAAATCATTTTCTTGGGTGGCGAAAGCCAGGGTACCTTTTTGGCTAGGCTTATATAGGCCCTAGGGCCAATAGCCTAGTACCTACCTATGAACCTATAAACCTAAGTACATTGGCATATCATGCAATGGAAAGGCACCATGTTTAGGATTAGTTTCTCTGTCTTACTTTCAGTGATTGTCAGGATAGGCTTCAGTTTCTGCCATGAGCCTGAAATGGATTAAGCAGGTAATCAGAAAATAAATGAATGAACAGTTATCCATAGCCACTTTGTTCATAGGTTCATAGGTGTGTACTAGGCTAATGGCCCTTGGGCCTTCACAAGCCTAGCCATAGGATTATACTTGCATAGTGCCACCCGACCATAGTTCCCAGTGCCTCTGTCGAGTAGAGCCACTGGAGTTATCCCTGGGGTGAATTTTCTGTTTCCCATCCACTCATCAAGATTTCTCTTGAAGAGGGTCAGTGAGGTGCTCTGCTTGACATGTATGGGAAGTCTGTTCCATAGCATGGGCAGTCTTTAGGTTATAAACCTGTCCCTCCAGGATGTTCTGTTAATTGTGGTAATGAGTTTGAGGTCTCTGGAGTGTGTGGTGTAGAGGGATTGGAATTTCTTTAGATGTAGCATTTCTAACAGAGCTGGGTCAGACATGGCTTTGTAAGTCAAGCAGAGATTGCCTTTAAGTAGGCGATATGAGACAGAGAATAGTTGGAATTTTTTGAGTCTGTCTATATAGGACAAGTGTTTAAGGCCTAGGATCCTCTTTTTGAGGTACTTTTGCGGCCTCTCCAGTTGTTGGAGGTGTCTAGTGAGGTGCATGCCAAATGGGGCATTGTACTCAATTATTGGTCTAATGAGGGAGGAGTAGAGGGAGACAATGACCTCTTTCTTCCTGGATGCAAAACCCTTAGTAATGAGATGTGCCACATAGAAGGACTTTCTGACCACAGTGGCAATGTGGTGCTCAAAAGAGAAGTTGCTGTCAACCTGTGTTCCCAGATCTCTTATAATGCCTTCTGTGTTCAGTGGATTGCCATCAATGTGGTAATTCATGGGAACCGGGTTTTTCCCAAAGGGAATGACAACACATTTTTTGGCATTGAGCTTAAGGCCATGGTTCTGACACCAGTCGTTGGTCTCAGTGAGGCCATTCTGTAGGCTGTCAACATCACTTGGGGAGTTAATAATAGTTCCCAACTTGCAATTATCTGCAAACTTTGTCAGCCAGAGTCCCTTCGTTTTGGCCTGGACTTCAGAGAAGTAGATACCAAACAGGAGAGGACCCAGGACCGAACCCTGTGGGACTCCACTTGTGACTAGTTGGGAGTCTGACTTGGAGTCAGCTACTTTCACATAGTTATCTGTGAGCCAGTTTGCAACCCACCTAGTGATATAGGGGTTGATGCCAACCTTAGTGAGTTTTTCTATGATTCCTGAGTGGGGAATGGTATCAAATGCCTTGGCCAGATCAAGGAAGGCTGTATGAACCACCTTGCCTTCATCCACAGCACTGGTGACTGACTCAAAGAAGTTGATCAAGTTGAGCAGACATGATCTACCCTTCACAAAACCAAACTTTGTGGGATCCAGAGTTTGGAGATTCCCTATATCCTTGTTTATTAGGTCCATGATGATGCATTCCATAGCTTTGCATATCAGACTCATCAGGCTAATGGGGCAATAGTCCCCAGGGTCTGTAGTTGCTCCTCCTTTGTGGAGAAGGATGACTTTAGCAGTCCACCATTCGGTAGGGACAAAGCCTGAGGTGAGGCTGTGATTGAACATGACACACAGGTGAGGTGCCAGTTCACTCTGTAGTTCATGTAGAACACAACCAGGGATATTGTCAGGTTCCACAGAAGCTGTATTCTTGGCCTTGAACAGTGCTGTTTTAACCTGTGCAGCAGTAATACTGGGTGCCTGGCAATCTACTGGTATTGTGACTGGTCCTTTGGGGGGAGTAAATTTGGCACTGAATGTGTCAGTCAGTATACTGGCAATATCTGTTGGCTCAGTATAGGAGGTACAATTGTGCAGTAGCTCAGAGCAAATCTGTGTATTACCATGAAGATTCTTTACATAACTATAGAAGGCCTTGTGGTTGTCTCTACTATCTGCTGCAATTCTATTTTCATAGCTAGCTTTGTGCTTTTGTTCTCCATTTTTCAGCAGAAGTGCCATTAGATTGTTAGATGAAACAAATTTGTATTTATCAACGTATTACTGAAGAGCCAATTACATTTGTTCAAAAAAGTTAGCATGCCTGGTTTTATATAGCAGTCTGAAAAAATGGGGAAGAGCACTTTCATTGTCGTGTCATGCATGGCTAGAAGTCATCAAGACTATCCTTGTAGCAGTGTACATAATAATGGAGGTCACAATGGGACTACCAGTTACTTTGTTTTCTGCCATTTAGAAAGTTAAGTTTTCTCAGCTTATTTCTCTAATTTTAAACAGGAAGTGCCAGTATTACTAATCACAACATCTGATTATCTGCTAACACAAATCATACCTGTTGCAAAATGAACAATCACAATATTTAAGTCATACAGGCAAGGAGTTGCTTTGTGCTTTCAGATTCACTGTACAAAATGGAACTTTAAATCACCAGAATTTTACTATGCTATTCTTGAAAAGGTTATGTTTCATGTTTTCAGTCAACAAGAAAAAGAATAAACCAGCAGTAGGGTCCATTTCAAACAAATCATATTACTATAAAAAGTAGAAACCACTATCATTTAAGCAATAATATGTTTTCATATATTATAATTTCAGCTTAATCAGTGCCTTGCAATATTGTATTATAACCTCTTGGAATTACCTTAGCGATAGAGAGGTAATTGCTCTAAGTGTTTTGTTTTGAATCCTATATCTTATTTTAACTCATTAAACAAAGGAAAATGAATACTGCCAACAGCGAGTGTCAACAAGATGGTCACTATGGGAATTTATAAAGAGATCTTCTTCCAATGTAATTTGTTTTTTTTTTACTCAAATGATTTTTATTTTGACGAAATAACACAATAATTTAATACATTCATAACATTCAATAACTATTTACAGTATTTACATTCAGCCTGATAAAAATGATTCAGATAAAACATTTGTAGTTACATAATAAGTTAATATATATACTATGATGGTTAGGAAGAGTTTGGTTCCATCTGTAGGGTATCAATCAAATTCAAAACTTCTTAACTATTTAGTTCTTTTCTCAATTAGTATGCATTTCTTCAGTGATGATAGGAATTCCTCCATTGTGGGTGCTACATTAGAGTTCCATCTTCTAGTTATACATTTTCTGGCTATTGCTAACATTGTCCACAACAAATACAGGTCATCTTTCTTCATATTATTACTATTAGCAACATTCAATAAAATTGAAGACTTTGTCAAAACAAATATATCAGTATAGATAGCTTGAAGAAATTTGTTAATCTCATTCCAGTATGGTTTAATATTAGTACAGTCATAACAAATATGAGACCAGTCAGCATTAGTGGACAGATGACATCTCCAACATAACTTGCTCTTTTTTGTAGGGTTCATTTTTGAGAGTTTCTCAGGTGTCAAAAAGGATCTGTGTAGAAATTTCCAATGAAAAATCCTCCAGAATTGAGAGTAAGAAGTTAGTTTAACTGAAAATAAAATGTTTGTTTTATCTTCCATTGATAATGATACTTGAAACCCTTTAGTTAGGTATTGCCAGTAAGAATCTTTAGGAGCTGTCTTACAGACAATTAAAGTGTTATATAGATATGATAATTCATTCTTAACATTGATATTATTATACAGACTTCCAAAAATCCAGTTTATAATTTTTGGTATGGTTTTGAAGGATGAGTTATGTATTATTCTACACAGATCTTTAGTGTATGCTGTGACACTCTGAAGAACCAACCAGTCATTAGGGGATAGGCCATAGGTTGACAATATACTTTGTGTGTTCAAAGCTTGTTGGTTTTCAGTACATTGCAACTAACAAAATAGGTTATTATTTTCCCATAAACCAAAAATCTCTCTATGTGTTTTATCAGGGAAATCCCTTGTGATATTAAATGATATTAAAAATATATGCCACAGTTTTATATCTAAATTTGTGTTAATGAATTTTCTAAACACATCAATAATATTGTTTATTAGTGTTAATTTAGTTAATTTTGTTGTACTATACTGTAAAGTTAAATATAAACAGTGGCATATCTTGTTATCTTTGTCAGTTACCAAAGCATTCTTTGATAAATAATTTTCATTCATTAGTATAATGGAGTGTAACTGTTTCCAATTGGAAGAGTATCTAGGATTTATCCAATTCATCACTATTTTAATTATAGATGCCTTTATATAAGTTTCAATCTCTGGGAATTTTAACCCCCCCCCCCTGTTCCCATTTTCTGATATGATGAGAATATGCCACTCTATTTCTTTTGGGGTTCCATAGGAATTTCATCAGAGTTGAAGTGATTTCTTTAAGGATTTTCTTTCCTGGTATAAGGGCTTGTGCTATATATAATATTTTAGGTAACAAAACCATTTTTATCAGTTGTAACCTATCATCAAATGTTATAAAGTACTTATCCCATTTGTTTATTAATGTCTTGATTAAGTCTATGGCTTTAGCATAGTTAAGCTGTACGGTTTCCTCTATATTCTTGCCTAGGACTATTCCTAAATAGTCTAGAGTTGAAACCTGGTTTCCAATAATATGATTAACTGGAACCTGTATGTTCTTTTTTTTTAATTTAATAATAAATATTTTGATTTAGATTTGTTGAAGGAGAGTCCTGAGATTTTTTGGAAATTTGTTGTTACTATATCCTCTTCACCTAACACTTCCTTAGAATTGGGTAAGGTAAGTAAAACATCATTATTTTAGAAATATATTGGTTATATATATACATATATACCTCTTATCTTTGGGTTATTGCATATTAAATGGCAAGTATTTCTATGGCCAAAGCAAATAGGATAGGGGGCATGGGACATCCTTGTCTAGTACCGCTAGTGATTTGGATTGCTTTGGAAGTAAATGGACCTAATTTGACATATACTAGATTATTTTCATAAATTTTCTTTATCATTGTTATAAAAAGGGGGGAAATCAAATAACTGTAAGACTTTAAATAAATAACCCCAATAAGGAGTCAAAGGCCTTTTGAATATCTAGACCTATTATCAATACTTCATGGTTTCCTCTATTGAGGTAATCTATCAGAGTTAATACTCTTTTAATATTATCCTGTGTATGCCTGTTATGTATGAAACCAGTTTGGTCTTCATTAATTATTTTAGATATGAGTATTTTCAATATTTTGACCATAATTGACATAAATAGTTTATAATCATTATTCAACAAAGAAATTGGTCTATTTGCGTTGCAATGATTAGGGTCCTTATTCACTTTTAATATAGGGTAAATTAAAGAATATCTCTAAGAAGGAGGAATATTTGCTAATGTTTGAGATTCAAGAAAGGTTTTATGTAGGAGAGAGATTATAGAAGAAGGGAGCAATCTATAAATTTCGATAATTAAGCCATCTTTTCCAGGTGTTTTATTAGACTTACTTCCTTTAATCCCATCTATAATTTCCTTTTGAGAAATAGGTTTTTGTAGGTCTAACTTAAGTTCCTCAGGAAGTCTTGTTATGTTGGGAACTATATTCTCTAACTTCTCACATTCATTTATACTTATTTTATCTTTATGATCCTCTGTATAATGATAATTAAAAGCCTCCAGAATGTCTCCTATGTCTGAGATTTTTTTCCTTTTCCCTTCATGAAAGATACTATCAATGTTATTAATTTTTGATTGTATTCTAACTTTCATAGATAGGTTATGAAGATGCTTAGAAGAGGTAGCATAAGAATTTAATTTCAGTTTTTCCATAGCTAAATTAGTTTTATGGGATAATATTTCATTTTATTTCTTATTTGCTTCTTCTATTTTCTTCTTATTATCTGTAGCAATTAAGTTTTTATTAGATTTATAGGTTCATCTGTAGGTACTAGGCTATCGGCCCAAGGGCCTACATAAGCCTAGCCAACAAGGTTCCCTGGCTTACGCCACCCAAGAAAGTTATTTTCCTGTACCACTGTCGAGCAGAGGCACAGAAGTGATCCCCGGGGTGTATTTCCTATTTCCCATCCACTCATCAAGATTTTTCTTGAAGAGTGCTAATGAACAGCTTTGCTTGACATAGATGGGTGGCCTGTTCCAGAGTATGGGAAGTCTCTGGGACAGGAATCTATCCCGCCAGCATATCCCATTTATTGTGGTAACAAGGTTTAGGTCCCTAGAGCATGTAGCTCAGAGGGATTGGGATTTCTTTAGGTGTAGCATGTCCAACAGCTCTGGGTTTGACATAACTTTATATGTTAGGCAGAGATCAGCTCGGAATAGGCGATATGCCATGGAGTAAAGCTGAGGTTTTTTGAGGCAGTCAGTGTAGGGCATTTGTTTGAGGCCAGTAATCCTCTTTGTGAGGTACTTCTGTGGCCTTTCCAGCTGCTGCAGATGTCTTGTGAGGTACATTCCAAAAGGGGCATTGTACTCTATAATGGGTCTAAAGAGTGTCAAGTAGAGGGAAACAATGACCTCTTTTTTCCCAGATGAGAACCCTTTTATGATGAGGTGTGCCAAGTAGAAGGACGTCATGACTACTGTGGCGATGTGACTATCAAAAGAGTGACTACTATCCACCTGGGTCCCAAGGTCTCTTATCACACATTCGGTGTTAAGTAGATTGCTGCCTATGTGGTAGTTCATGGGTACAGAGTTTTTACCAAAGGGGATGAAACTGCACTTTTTGGCATTGAACTTGAGGCCATGGCTCTTACACCAGGCATCTGTCTCAGCGAGGCCCTACTGTAAGATGTCCACATCATTTGGGAACTTGACTATGGCTCCTAGTTTTTAGTCATCTGCAAACTTCATTAGCTAGAGGCCTTCTGTGTTAGCCTGTACTTCAGAGAAGTAGATACCAAACAGGAGAGGTCCCAGGATGGAACCTTGTGGTACTCCACTTGTCACTGCTTTGAGGTCAGATTTAGAGTCTGCAACTTTTACAGTGTGGGTTCTGTCAATGAGCCAGTTGGCAACCCATCTTGTGATGTAGGGATTTAAGAGATAATATTTGATTTTAGAGTTGCTGTAACTCTAAGTCCCATTCTTTAATTTTATGTTTGTACCAGCTAATGGTTTTACCATATAGATAGGCCTTAAGAGAATCCAAAACCATAATTGTGTTTGCTTCAGGTTTATAATTAATCTCTCTCTAAGAAAAGCTGAAGTTCAGAAGTTATCCAAGAATTAAAGTCTTTAATTTTTGTGATATATGAAGGAATCCTTCAAGTAATAACTAATTGATTGAATTCCAAGTGTATTGTTCACAACAGGAAATTATGATCTGAAAAGGGCCAAGGTTGTATTGAAAAATTCAAGATTTTAGAATAAAGATCTTGTCAGATATACATTTTATCTATTCTAGTTTGGGTACCATGTCTATAGTCCTGGTGTGAGAATAATAAAGAATTTCATCCCAAAGCATTAAATGTATCTTTTAATTTAAACATTTCTGTCCATTTTTTTTAACCGTTTGGCTGAGGACAATAGTCTAGGAGATTTCCTATTGGTAGTTTCTGTAATATCTGTAATACAATTGAAATCACCTCCTAGTATAATATTACCTTTAGAAGTAGTTGTAATAAAGTCTAAGTGTTTCTTAGCTAGTCCAACCTCCATACCTGGGAACCAGTATAAATTAGTATATAAATTATTATTATAAAGTATTATAAATTAGGGCGGCGCAGTGGTGCAGTGGTTAACATTGTCACCTCACAGCAAGAGGTTCTCTGGTTCGATTCTCGGCTGGGGTGCCTTCTGTGTGGAGTTTGCATGTTCTCCCTTTGTTCTCGTGGGTTTCCTCCGGGTACTCCGGTTTCCTCCCACATTCCAAAGACATGTATCTGGAGCATTTCTCCCCCGGCCTCCGCTGAAAACAGGCTCTGTGGAACCTAGTCGGACTTTCCCGGTCAACAAATGATAAATAAATAAATAAAATAAATAAATAAATAAAAATTAACTAGGGTCCAAATTCTGTTATTAAACTTAAGTATAACTAAGGCCATGTGTCCATCATTATCTACATGTTTGTAAATGATTTGGGGATTTAAGAAAGATTTTTTTCCATAGAATTGTTACTCATCTGTTCTTATTTTTATAAGATGATTGAGCAAGTATTGTGTATTCCATAGGGTCCCACATAAATGTGTCATTTATTTTAAACCGTGTCATTTGAAGAAAAACTACTTGAACCTTGTTTAGTTTAAGATACCTTAGTAGGTTGGCTCTCTTATATGGATTGTTTAAGCCATTAGTATTTAAGAATATCAAAGTTAAATCCATATCAGAATTCTTTAAAGATAACAAACAATAAAGGAACTTATATTAATAGAATCCTGTATACGTAATACTCTTCCTGAATAGACAATATAATATCAATTGTTGTATTTCTATTTATCTCAATCCAAATAACTTTCCTATGAAAGATAAAAGTAAAACAATGTGTCAGGCATTTCAAAACTAGAAAAACAGTTAAATAACAAAAAAAATTAGCATATTTCACTCTGATATAAACTTTAATACAACCTATACATGGAATGAGATACATTCCTAGTCTTGCAAACAAAACTAAATCTGCTAGACTACCTATCCCAACCATCAACCTTTGTTGGTTCGAGCCCATGAAAACAAAGTAAAAAATGGAGAATATATTATAAATTAAGTGAAAATGGTAGTGATAAACAAGTAATCAGATATTGATTCCAGTTAGATTTTAGAGATGAGTTACATACACTATTATTAGAAACATTAAACATTTATACAGTAATCATTCACTAAGGAACCAAGAGACATATTAGGATATATATAATCTGAATTTAGTGCTTAATAGACTAAGGAAACATTAGCTTTATTAACAATCTAAATGATTACCCAAAATACCTAAGCATATCATCTGTATTAGTTCTAATAAAAACTTCTAAACAGCAGAACAAATCAAAGAATCATTTAGCATTTATATTTACTTGCCCTTTGAATAAATCTTATCATGACAAACTCCCACTAAATAAAAACTTCACAAGAATTGGGTGTTAGCACATAGTGAATGTGTGTCATTTCCAAAAGATATTAACATAGATTTTTAGAAATATTTCATAAGACATATTTGTCCTTAATTAATTCCTAAACTTTTGGAATAGCAGATGTTTAAATAACTGACTAAAATCAATAATAATTAACTGGCATCAGTTAAAATGACAAAAATTAGTAAAAAACATTATTTATATAAAACTGTGGATAACAAGTCTTAAAAGTGAATGACTCAAAGACAAAATTAAGATAGAGATAGCTGTAAATATCTACCATAGTAATAGGGTAATACTGAAACTCTTAACTTGTTTGTTGTGTTTTCATAAGTCATAGATATTACTGATCTCTTTCTCTGTCATAAAGTGCTAATATACTAAAAAACATGACTTTATAATAACTGAGAACATGACATCTGAAATATGAATAATATCTAGGATACAATAAGAAAATCAAAATATTAAATGCAAAGTAATTATAGTTCAGTCAAAATTATTCCTACATATATTTGCTAGGATTTAGTATGGTGTTTGAGTATCCTTACAGTTATTACCATTAGTCATAAGTGTTTCCTGTAAATGTATAAGCCTATACTAAACACTTGCTAACTGCATAGGAAAGTTATTTATAAAGATCTATTTATAAAAAAAACTTCAATATATTCACTTAGAAATAGTGGCTATAATTAACTGTTTACAAGAAAAAATAACATTTCTGTATATATTTGATCACAAAATATAGTCACTATTATAAAAGGGAACCATGAATATGTTTGCAGAGAGTGTAGCTCATAATTCTTGTAAAAGAACCCTACTATGCTATATTAACCAATCAGAGACTTGACATTCACAAATAGGCTTGCATATACACATTAGATGTAATGTAATCTGATCTGCATGCAGAGAATTTATGATGTCATGAGCTAAGTAAGAAAGCTTCACTTCTTAAATTTCAAACTGACATTTTCCCGCCCAGCACGCTATACAGTACAGTTTCCTGACCTCACTGTATCACAAAGTCTGCTTATTTACAGTAACAAATGCAAAGTTTAACTGTCAAATACTTCCAAACAGTAAAATAACTTTCAATGCCAATGAGAGAGAAAACACTACTTTAACATTAAACTCTACAGGAAACATAACTTGTAACCATTTAAAAACCTTGTGCCATAAAACATACAAGCATATAACTGTCAGAGAGACCCAATTTATGTCAAATGCCGGCAAACAGCTTTTTGTTCACACAGGTACGAATATACATTCTGAAACAATCAGAAGTTATAAATATTAAAGAAACTAGTTATTGTATACTAAATCATAGATATGCTCTGTTATCCCATGTATCCAAAACAATTTTGATAAATTAATCTAAGCAGTGACTATGCCTGTGTAACAACTCAGAAGAACATTTAGCATGGCAAAGGGCTATATATTATTTGAAATAAAGCATGTTATCTTAAGGTCATAAAAGCAAAGATAGCTTACTGTTCAATTATATCACTCAATAAACCAGTAATATTATACTAATATACTAAAAGCATAAACAATTATTTAATTTGTATATGAACAAAAAAAAGTATAGAAATGAAAAAGCAAAAAGAGAAAGAAAAGCAATAAGAAAAATAGTCATGACATACCTTACTTGAAAATTTAGCAAGTATAAAACAAATTAAAGTCCAGTTGCAGTAGATGCTTTGTGAGATTTAGTGGGAACAGCAATCTTTGACTCAGTTTTTTGTTTTTTTCTTTTTAACATCAGTCCAGGAAGATTTATCAGTAACTCTCTTCAGAGATGCGGATGCCCATTCCATATCTTCAGTTAAGGAAATAATGTTATTGTTTTTAATAAAGGCAGCGGCTTCCTCTAGTATTAAATGATCTAATTTCATTCTGATATATAATTTTTATTCTGGCAGGAAAGACAAGCTGAGTTTTGATATTATTCCGCTTTAACAGTTTTATTAATGGCCAAGCTTTTTTCCTCTGTTCCAAAACCCTGGTAGAATAGTCATTATCAAACCTAATTGGGTTTTGATTAAATTTTAATGGACTTTTCCTCCAGGCAGATTTTAGGACCAACTCCTTGTCCAAATAAGATAGAAACTTTATAACTATTGATCTGGGAGGAGTAGAGCAAGATGCTGACATTGGCTTTCCTAAAGCTTTATGAGCCCATTAAATACCAAAGGACATACCCTCCTTTAAACCTAAAATCTCTGGAATCCAGGTATTCAGGAAAAAAATTATATCTTCTCCTTCGGCTCATGCCAAAAATCCTTATGTTTGACCTTCTCTCCCTGTTTTCCAGGTCATCCACTTTATTGAGAAGCCAAATGTTTTGTTTGATGAGAAAATCTTTTTGGCTTTCTTCTTCCTTCAGTCTTCAATCAAGATCATTCAGGGATGCTTCTAAGTGTGTTATTCTGGATTGAAGCTGCTGTATAAGTTTCTTGAGAGAATCTGTTTGTTTCTGACAATTTTCCTCGTGGTTTTGAAAAGTCTCCTTAAAATCATCCATTTTAGTGAGTGTTCTTGTAGAGCAGATGTCACAAGCTGCATTTCTTTTTTTAAAGCCATGTCAGAATGAGAAGTCTTCGAAACGCTCATCTTCACAAATGATATATTCTCCTTTATAATTTGACAGGAAAAAAACTTTCCTAAGTAAAACTTTCCTAAGTTCACCAAAGTTACTAATAATATAGTGTATACTTTCTTCTATCAATTCTAAGTATTTTTTCTAAAATAAAATAAGTTATTTCCTGTTTTTTTATACTAATTTCATGGAGCTCTGAAAAACTGCTGCTATCAATTGGCCATCTTGGCTCCGCCCCCAATGTAATTTGTTTTTAATTGTAGTTATTTCACTCTGTCACCAGATCGTATTATTTGTAATGTATTATTTGTTATAAATGTGCAAAACATGAATGACATATCAATGGCTAATACTTTATGTTATCTATTTCCATATTATAACTGTAAATGTGTCCTTTTTATATAAAATTATTTATTATTTGCATGTACTTAAGTTCAGTTTCACAAAGGATAGAGGAAGAAGTAATGAAACAAGAATAAGAGTATATGTATATGTATATGTGTGTGTGTGTGTGTGTGTATATATATATATATATATATATATATATATATATATATATATATATATATATATGTGATGCTGCGGTAGCATTGTCGCCTCATAGCAAGACGTTGTCCCGTTCGATTCTCAGCTAGAGCGTCTTCTGTGTGGAGGCATACGTGAATGGGGCATGCCTTCATTGAAGGTTGTTCGTCAGGGCTGGTAACCCAGTACGTAAAAATCCACTACCAATTATTAGCGGACCGGAGTTCCGCTGTGGCGAGCCCTAACCAGGAAAAGCCGAAAAACACAAACATATATATATATATATATATATATATATATATACATACACACACACACACACACACACACACACACACACACACACACACACACACACACACACACACACACACACACACACACACATGTAGACATGTGTGTGTGTGTGTGTGTGTGTGTGTGTGTGTGTGTGTGTGTGTGTGTGTGTGTGTGTGTGTGTGTGTGTATGTGTGTGTGTGCACATGCTCGCACTGTATGTGTGATAGAGAGAGAGAAATCTTAATGGGAATGAGGTAGTAAGTCAGTTTATACAAAGAAATTTCCACCTAGGGTTCAGTTATCGGTTGTCATGTTTGTTCACTTTGTTTTCTTCCTTTGTTTTCAAAGTTGACCAAATTAAGATATTTTCATGGGAAAAAATTCTCACATAGGGATCAACTATCATTGCTTCTAGTAAGTATAGCTTTCAATGTATCAGGGACAAATCTCAGCAGAATCAGGGACAAATCCAAACATAATCAGGGACACTTTTAAAATATTTGTACTACTGACTTAAGACATTGACAGAATAAGAGAATGTGAATTAATATACATTTTCTAAAGTAAAAGAAGTGTGTAACTCCAATTATTGTCATTATTTATTAAGTGTAATTCATCGCCATTTCTCTAAAAGTAACCAGTTTAAGAAGATATTAAGAAAGAAAGGGCTATAAGCAATTTTACTTCCTACTTTTCTCACACTCGTGTTTTGCACAAAACATTCTTCTTCTTCTTGCTTAGATAGTTTTATTACTTAAGTTCATCTCAGGTATAAGAGGTAGAATGCTTATCATGGAATGTTTGTCATGAAATGTATAAATCCAGACTCTGGTTAAGTACTTCCTTCAGAGTTCTTGATACGCACTGGAATAAAGAAAGGACATTACAGACTAACCCTGAGATTTAGAAATGCTGCCATCAGCAGTAAATTCTTTTTACCGTTGGAGGTAGCAATTTCCAATTCAGAGACAACTCTACCTTTGTGATCACCATCAAGAGGTGCAGCCCTGTGGTGAGCTATCCCTTTGACTTACCGCAAATGCTGGTAAGGAATTCTGGGGGAGAGTCATATGATAATGAATCATGTGCTGTTATCCAGAAATGTCTGCAGTAAGTAATTTTCACAGTTGAGCAATTCAAAAAACTACTCAGCTGCATAAATCATTACTGAAAACCACATTACATAATGCAGCCAAAGTTCATTTTCACCCATTATTTTCAATTGGAGAGATTGCATTAAAAGAAAGTGCCAAAGAGATTTGCAGAC